>NC_067456.1:25140000-25497500 GCF_025434085.1 Hippocampus zosterae | reverse complement strand
TCCACACCCCCCTCGTTATGGGGGTGAGCATGGGCAGTGTGGTCACTTCCTTCACCAGTGCTCACTCATATTCGACCAACAGCCGTCTGCCTACGCTAATGATGCTGCCAAAGTGGCCTATATCATGAGTTTGTTGACAGGTCCGGCGGCGTCATGGGCGATTGCGACCAGCGAATCCAAGCTGAGTCTCCGATCATCGTTCCCTGAATTCGTGACGGCCTTTCGCCGGGTGTTCCACCATCCCGTGCGGGGCCGAGAGGCAGAGGGTCGGCTACTTGCCCTCCACCAGGGAAGACGATCGGTCGCCGACTACTCGATCGAGTTCCGGATTCTGGCAGCACAGAGCGGATACGATGATCAAGCATTGTGTGGACTGTTTCGGCGCGGCCTGAACTCTCAGCTCAAGGACGAGCTGGCGACCCGCGACCACAGCACCGACCTGGAGGAGCTGATCGACCTCGCTCTCCTCATGGACAATCGCTTGAGGGAGCGGGGCCGGGAGCGTGGGGGAGATCGTTTCCCGTATCGACGCTCCCCATATCGTGAGGAACATCGGGGAGTATTCCGGGAGACAGCACCCGCGGCGGAACCTATGCAGCTGGGTGGCAAGGACGTTGGTGGAGAGGAAGGAAGTCGCCGTGCCAGCCGTCGAACGATTAGAGACAACACCCAAACCTCTCCTCACGCCACAACCAGTCTTCCGGGATCATCTTTTCACGTCCATCCCGAGTACTGTGAGTCACGATCCCGCGCGTTAACCCCCGAGCCTAGACGAGCCGACGCGCGACCGGGACACCCCAACAGACTGGAACTGGAGGGGGAGATATTTGGTGATTCCCGGTCGAAGCGGGTTCGGGCCCTGGTAGACTCAGGAGCAGACGACTGTCTGATGGACACCGAGCTCGCATCCGAGTTGGGTTGTTTCTTGGAGGAGCTTATTGATAGAAAGCGGGTTCGTGATCTCGATGGGCGTCTCCTGGCGGTCGTTACGCATAGAACGGAGCCATTGAGGGCTTCAACTTTCGGGTAACCATGTCGAGCATCGGCGTTTTCTTGTAATGCGGTCCCGCAACGCTCCTATTATTCTCGGGTTACCCTGGCTCAGGGTACACAACCCCGTAATTTCCTGGGCGCGCCCAGCAATAGATAGCTGGAGTCCGTACTGTTATCAGCACTGTTTACAGTCAGCCGTCGGGGGGTACAAACGTGTCACACCCCCCGAGGATATCTGCCTTGACGGAGTGCCGGATTGCTAACTGGACCTCAAGGAGGTTTTTAGCGAGGACCGCGCGCGCTCCTTACCTCCACACCGCCCCTATGATTGCGCAATAGACCTGCAGGCGGGCGCTCCGTTGCCGACCTCGAGGCTGTATCAGGTGTCTCGGCCTGAACGCGAGGCGTTGACGGAGTACATTAACGGCTCGCTCGCCGCAGGCCTCATTAGACCTTCGCGTTCACCGTTAGGGGCGGGGTTTTTTTCGTGGGAAAGAAGGACAAGACCCTGCGACCCTGCGTCGACTATCGTGGGTTAAACGAGATTACCATAAAGAATAGATACCCACTACCTTTGTTAGATTCCGTTTTCGCCCCATTGCAATCCGCCACCGTTTTCTCCAAATTAGATTTGCGCAGCGCTTACCACTTGGTCCGTATCAGAGAGGGAGATGAATGGAAGACCGCTTTCAAGACCCCTCTAGGCCATTTCGAGTATTTAGTGATGCCTTTCGGTCTTACTAACGCTCCTGCAGTCTTCCAAAACCTCATCAATGATGTGTTAAGAGACATGATTAACATCTTCTGTTTTGTCTACTTGGACGATATATTGATTTTCTCCCGGTCGTTACATGAGCACAAGCAACATGTTAGGCGGGTGCTACAGCGCATATTAGAGAACCGGCTCTTCGTCAAGGCAGAGAAGTGTGAATTCCATGTTCCCGTCATCTCCTTTCTGGGGTTTATTATTGAGCAGGGTAGGTTACGAGCAGACCCCGTCAAGACACAGGCAGTCACGAACTGGCCGGTTCCTACTAATCGCAAAGAACTGCAGCGTTTCCTGGGGTTTGCCAATTTCTATAGACGGTTTATCCGGGCCTATAGTCAAAAGGCGCTCCCCTTGACCCGCCTGACGTCTATTAAGACCCCGTTTAAGTGGGACTCCACCGCGGACGCTGCGTTCGCAGACTTAAAAGCGGCGTTTACCAGTCCCCCTGTACTTCAACATCCTGACCCTGATCTTCCCTTTATTGTAGAGGTGGACGCCTCGGATTCAGGGGTGGGGGCGGTGCTGTCTCAACGCTCTCCGATCGACCAGAAGCTGCACCCCTGCGCCTTCTTCTCTCGTCGACTCACAGCGGCCGAATCCAACTACGACGTGGGCAACCGCGAACTGTTAGCTGTTGTCTCCGCCTTGCAGGAATGGAGACACTGGCTCGAGGGGGCAAGGGAACCGTTCACGGTCTACACGGACCATAAGAACCTTGCTTACCTCCGTACCGCCAAGAGACTGAACCCCCGTCAGGCCCGGTGGGCCTTGTTCCTCACCAGGTTCAACTTTATTCTCACCTACTCCCCTGGGTCGAAGAACACCAAGCCCGACGCCCTCTCCCGTCTCCACGACCCCACGGGAGGGGACCGGCCCCCGGAAACCATCCTCCCGGCTCAGTGCATCGTGGGGGTCGTCCAGTGGGAGGTTGAGCAGAGGATCCAGACTGCCCTGGAGGGGGTTCAGGTGCCGGCGGGGTGTCCGGCGGGGAGACTGTTCGTGCCTCCGTCCCTGCGCTCGGAAGTCCTGCAGTGGGGACATGGGTCCAAGGTGGCATGCCATCCGGGGGTGAACCGGACGGTGCAACTCGTCGCCCAGCGGTTCTGGTGGCCGGAGCTCCGGAGCGACGTGACGGAGTTCGTCAGGGCCTGCACCTCCTGCGCATGCGGCAAGTCTTCCTGTCAACCTCCGGCGGGATTGCTCCAACCGTTGCCCGTTCCGCCACGCCCCTGGTCCCACATCACTCTGGACTTCGTTACGGGCCTTCCCCCCTCCCGGGGCCGTACGGTCGTGCTCACGATCGTGGACCGCTTCTCCAAGGCGGCTCATTTTGTGCCCTTGTCCAGGTTACCGTCGGCACTGGAGACCGCCGACCTCCTGGTCAGACACGTTTTCCGTCTCCACGGCATTCCAACGGACATTGTGTCTGATCGGGGGCCCCAGTTCGTGTCTCGCGTCTGGAAGCGGTTCTGCCGGTCCCTCTGAGCTACTGCCAGCCTGACCTCCGGCTTCCACCCCCAGTCTAACGGTCAGGCGGAGCGCGCCAACCAGGATCTGGGGGCGGCCCTCCGCTGTGTGTGCCTCCACCGTCCCGCATCATGGGTCGACCACTTACCATGGGTGGAGTATGCGCACAACACCCTCGTCTCCTCCGCAACCGGCCGGTCACCATTCATGACTGCTTACGGCTACCAGCCGCCGCTGTTCCCGTCACAGGAGGGGCAGGTGGAGGTCCCTTCCGTCCAGCACCATCTTAAGCGGGCCCATCGCGTGTGGAGAGAGGCTCGGGCGGCGTTGTCCCGCACTGCGACCCGGAACCGGCAGATCGCGGATCGTCGTCGGCGTCCGGCCACCTCATACGTGGTGGGACAAAGGGTGTGGCTGGCTACGAGGGATCTTCGCCTGGCCGGCTCGTCGGCGAAGCTGGGTCCCCGATTCACCGGACCGTTCGAGGTCGAGGCCATCATCGGTCCAGCTGCAGTCAGGCTCCGGCTGCCACCCACCATGAAGGTCCACCCCGTCTTCCACGTCTCCCTGCTCAAACCCGTGTCTTCCAGTGACTTGGCTCCTCCTCCCACGCCGCCGCCACCTCCGCGGGTGGTCGAGGGTGGTCCGGTGTACACGGTGCGTGCCATCCTGGACTCTTGGCGCAGGGGCAAGGGCTTCCAGTACCTGGTCGATTGGGAGGGCTACGGGCCGGAGGAGCGGCAATGGGTGCCTCCTGGATCCTTGACCCGTCCCTTCTGCGCGACTTCCACACCTCTCACCCTTCCAAACCGGGGGGTCCGCCGGGAGGCGTCCGTTGAGGGGGGGGTACTGTCACGTTCCGTGCCTGCCTGCAGGGGGCGGGCTTTCTCTTCCCCGACGGCACACCTGTTGTTCATTTCGGGATGATTATGCTTCCTTTATTAGGAGACTCCGGCAGTTTACTCACTGCCGGAGAATTCCATGCCGTGCCATATTGCTCTCGCGTTCGATCTCACTATTTCGTCATTTGACCAGTTGCCTTTTTGCCTTACGGCCGTTACTCTTGTTATTTGCGTTTAGCTCCTAGATTTTGTATTGGTCTTATTTCCGCCAATTTCAGGCCCTCCTCGCGTCGTTTTGTTTTCCTCGAGCGTTTTCTGTTGTAGTATCCTTCTTGTTATTCCTGGTCCTTATTTGACCAGCGTTTTGTGTTACCGTTTTTCCCTGTCGGGCTCTTTCTGTTTTTTTGTCATTAAAGACACTCTTTTTCTTTGACAAGATTTTTTCGTTGTCTGTTCTCCGGGGATCCAACCTTTATTTCATTGTTCTGCACGGAGCGATAGTTATCGCTTCGGACAGAACGTGACAATACAGGTGTTGGTACCTGCTTGGGGTGACCCTTTAGCGTCCACTTAGACGCCCACCCTTCACCCATTGGCGGACTGCTGCATGCCTTTCCTCTCTCACGTCTGCCTTCTATCTCTCTCTCTCTCTCTCTCTCTCTCTCTCTCTCTCTCTCTCTCTCTCCCTCTCCATATATGTATATATACACGCCCACCCTTCCAGTATTGGCCGACTTCTTTGCTGCATGCCTGTCCACAGTCACTTCTGCCTTTTCTCTATATAAACAGCGTGTCGGCTGTCAGTCAGATTTTAGAACTCAGCGCATACAAAAGACGCTCCACATCATAAGGCGTCCTGTCAATTTTGGAGAAAATGTAAGACTTTTAATGGCGCCTTATAGTCATGAAAATACTGTAGTTTATACTAAATTTGAATCACATGAATTGAAGTTAAGTGGCTCGGACAATGGATGGATTTGTATATGTTACTCTGAATCATCTTGAATAACTGAATCTGTATTGTACAATCTGAATTTGAAAGTATAGATTTTTTTTTTCTTTGAAACTGTATTTGATCCTCAATGAAAATTAAATTCTGTTTATTTTCATAGTCAGTCTTACAAATACAAAACTTCATTTCAACGTCAGATTTTGTTTTTGAATTGAGGTACTAAGTTTTAAATTAACTTTATGGTCAAGTATGAAGTATCCGGTTTGTATTGTAGCAAACGGAATCAAAATTAATTTCATTGTATTTCAATGCAGAATGGGTCCTTTTTGGCAGCACCCCTGACTGTTCAATCACCTATATTTTCACTCAACTCACATGCACATGGAAACTGTGATGCAGGAGGTTCACACCCAGCCTATGTGGCGTAGCTGAGCGGTTGAAATGTAATATGTTGAAATGTAATATTTATTTGACATTTTTACAGAATTGGAAAATGTTAAAAATGTTTGTCCTCCTACAGAAACCATATTCAAACAAAAAATACATTTTCACTTCCCCATCTTTTCCATTATCAGACATTTTAAAGAGCTCCAGGTATCCACTAGGTGGCATAAAAGAGCCGCATGCTGCTCCGGAGCCGCATGTTGCCGACCCCCGACCTAGATGAATTTGAGTGGTGAGGAGCAGCTACACGGTTTCATGTGTATGTTTGTGCGCTCATTCAACCCTTTGCATATTAATCAATAACAATCCACAACTCCTCTAGATTTATCTCCACAACAATGATGTCTTTTTACCTTGGTCTAAATCTGGGGGAGGTCGGAGGGGTGGGGGTGGGGAGCACATGATAAGATCGAAGGCCATCTTGTTTAGACTCTCTGTGCAGGGTATTCCTGCAAGCACATTATGGCAATGAGTTTGAGGCTTAAAGGGCTGATGTGACAGCCTGGTTCCAGAGGCATAAGCCCTAGTCATTCCATCAAGCCTGAAATTAATTAAACAAAGCTCAGCCTCAATCAGCAGAGTGCCTGACAATTCTGAATACAGGAGTCGGTGGGTATTGTATTTTTTTCCGTGGGTGCAGTGTTCAAAGAGCAATCATAATAGTACCTTAACTTTATACTTTGTGCATCAAAAAAGAGTGGCTTTTTATTTCATTTGTTGCTTCATGTGATGAAATATGAAGTTTCTCACTTTTCACAATTGTTGAGGTCATGATTCTTGGCCATCCGAGGTAGCTACAGTCAGTTCCCCCATTACACGAAAACACACATATTTACACAGACTTGGGGCACATATTAAAAAACATCCGTGGGTTCTGTCTAAAGCATAATTCTGCATCACTTCACCGCCTTTGCCCATATTTACCTATCATGCATTTCTTGAAGTTTGATTAACTGATTAGTATCTGTTAGTAAATTAATCACAGGTATATTTGAGTATTACAATGTATAGGTAATAGAGGTAAAACAGATGCCGTCTTCTAAATTTTACTTAGCCCCATGAGTAAAGTGATGGGTTGGTTAAAGTGGCTGGCGACTAATCACACGGCCGACGGTTCAGGTATAATTAACATGAGCAATCCAAAAGTGTGGTGGCTGCAGGCGAAGAGCAGAGGGGGATTCAAGCTGTCTCGACTGAGAGCGAATGGAGGTTTGTTGCCACCACAGGATTTGTTTCACCCTTATGTCTGCGCAACCAAAGTGGCTCGAGAGGCAAAATGTCTCCCGACTTGGCATTGTTAGCCTATTATCTGAAATTGACTAGTTACAGTCTCATCTCCTTCCTTGTCTCCTTTTATTCTCTCTCATCGTGTGACAAAATAGCAGATTCTAATAAATCCAAGATGGTTCCAACATCATGCCTGGATTCCATTTTTAAGTACAAAGTATACATGTTTTATTTATATTCTATTACATTCATATAAGGCGGCCCGGTAGTCCAGTGGTTAGCACGTCGGCTTCACAGTGCAGAGGTACCGGGTTCGATTCCAGCTCCGGCCTCCCTGTGTGGAGTTTGCATGTTCTCCCTGGGCCTGCGTGGGTTTTCTCCGGGTGCTCCGGTTTCCTCCCACATTCCAAAAATATACATGGCAGGCTGATTGAACACTCTAAATTGTCCCTAGGTGTGAGTGTGAGCGTGGATGGTTGTTCGTCTATGTGTGCCCTGCGATTGGCTGGCAACCGATTCAGGGTGTCCCCCGCCTACTGCCCGGAGACAGCTGGGATGGGCTCCAGCACCCCCCGCGACCCTAGTGAGGATCAAGCGGTACGGAAGATGAATGAATGAATGAATGAATGAATTACATTAATATACATTTTAAATATTATGTTACATTCTCTGTCGTTGCTGATGATTGAATGTTGTTTTGGTTTTTATATGTAGGGGGGCATGTGCAATTTCATTGTGTTTTTATGCAATAACATAAAAACAAAACTACCTAAAAACAGCTTTTGCAATTGGAAGAATTAGCAAATGTTTTACACTTGCAAAACTTTTGTTGGCAATTGATGTAACTGATTAATCAATATTGTGTATTTGTAATTTATATTGGCAAGTGGTACAATTAAAAAAAAAATACATATCTTAATGTCACTCACATATTAGCTATTTATACCAGAATTAAAAGCTGCCAAAAATACTATTCTGTAATGTTTCTGCAATGGCACCAGTTCATAGTATCTCTTTAAATATAATTATTTTCAATGTGTTTACCTATAAATTGGTAAAGAAGTTGTTAAATTCTGAGTAGTTTCCAATTATCATTTTCTTCTTCAAAACCAATGGAAGCAAATATATGTAAAGATATTCAGAATATTAGTTTTGTTGTTGAGGTTCTCTTGTCAGTGTTTCTTTTTTTGGTGGGATTGACTCCTTTCACAAGATATTGAAATTGTGGTTTGTTCCCAGTACGAATGATCTTGCAGTGAAATATTGCTCCAGATTGAGCTCACAGAAGGAGCTTTTTGACTTAAAAAAAAGTACTTTTCAATCCTGTTTAGATCCATGATAACTTCTCCAGCAGAATAAAAGTGGGTGGGATGAAAGCAACAAATCATCGACTCGCTCGTCTTTTGTCTGGCCCACCTCCATCCTACTCCTTCCCTCTGCACTGAAAGAATAGTGCTGACATTTCAGCCGGTAATAAAGACTAGAGGCAGTTTGTATTGTGTGCAGTCTCTCCTTTTCTTTCTCTTCTTGCAGAAGTACTTCAGTGTCATGTTAAGCCCAGGGATGAGGGAGACTCAATGTCCTACCCTTACTCTCAGTGTGTTTACTACAGTCTGTGCTAGCTGAGGTGCCAGCAGAGCCATATCTCTTATCAGCACAAAAGTCAGACAGAATGTAGACTCAAATTTCCTTTTTTGCCCAACGTTGGCTTTTATTGTCTATGTCTGAGCATAGAGCTTGAGTTTCTGTCCTTTATATTGCTAATTACTTCCCTGGTAAGACTCCAAGTGAATACCGCAGGCGCCCAAAAAAGCCCTCCTTCGAGGACAGGGATGGGCAAACTATGGCCCAGGGGCCGGATCTGGCCCGTTAGCCTTTTTAATCCGACGAACCGAAGATTGGTACACAAAGGTTTGATGTGAATGATTCATTTGGACTTGGAATGACAGGAATTTCAACCCCAGGTGGGGCAGTGACTTGAGGTTGTGAAGCACAGGGAGGGACAGGTAGGGGGAGAGATCTACTCTACCACCTACGGACCACTGTCAAACGGAAATTCCCGAATCCGGAAAAAAACAAAACAAAAACAACATATGCATTAAACTTTCTACTCCTCTGTTACATTAACGATTGATTCACAACAACAGAATCCATACGAAAGCCCACAGTAGCACCAACTCAAGCAAGTAGCGCTCGATACTACGGAATAACAGTGTCTGTGCCGCTATTTTTTTGTCATTGGATCCAATACGGCGACATCGAAGTAACTCTTTATTGCAGTGAGTTTTACAGGAATTGCAAACAATTTTAATTTCATTCATTTTCATTTACGTCCAGTAGCTCATGGCATCCAAACGAAGAGCAACGTTAATGAACATGGAAGAGAAGTAAAACGCATCCGACTAAGCGAAGCGGGTTAGAAAGTACGAAACATGAAGGAGACAGACGCTTGGAGTCAGAAAGACTCAAATCTAAGAGACTTTAAAAAACAAGGAATCGATTCTTGCTCAATCCGGTTCTGCCAATTTCCCTGCTCAGGGTGAAATGCTTGCGGCTCGACGGAAAGTCGAGTAAATGAACGTTTCCTGGAATGGTTTGACTGTTATCATCCTAAAAATATTCCACAAACTGGACCGCCAACAAGAGAGAAGACGAGCTCGATGGCCCAAACTATGAGCATCGAGGAATTCAAAGCGTTCCGTGACAGGCTTCAAAAGTTGGTTGCACAACATCAGCTGAGCAATGCTGTCTTGGGTGGTGATCGAGGGGAGGTCAAGTCAGAGACGGTTAGTGAGTGGAAAGTAAAACTACCAGGTCTGTTACTAGTCTAATTTTTAAGCAAATAGTCCTACTTTTGTTATATTATGTTCATGTAGCTGTACTTTACAACACGAAAACTGCAGCATAAACAGTTTTTGGGCAATATATTGTTGCTTGTGTTGTCACACATTTGTTGTTAACATACTTAGACATTCATACGGGACATATACCGTAGTTATATACCACATCTGTTATAAGGAAAGCTTGCACACTATACTTGGACAGAAAATACTGTATCGCTCTACTTCTACTGGTCACATCACAACCCATCTGCAGCAATGTACGAGCTAAAATGGGTGGTCAACAACATTGTTCTGTTTTTTTTTTTTAAAGTATGTTAATACTTTAATGCTTTTGTTCTGTTAATGTTTGATATGGACTGTCAACAAATGCAGTTTTTTTACATGTACCGTATCTTGTGCTGACACGGCCCATCTGTCAAATTTTAAAAGTCAATGTGGCCCCTGAGCCAAAAGGTGTGCCCACCCCTGTTCGGCCAAGCACAGAGTACTTCAAAGACCTCCTCAACTCTACCAACACACCTGCCTTAGAGGAAGCAGAGTCTGAGGACTCTGAGGTGGGCTCTCTTATCTCTGTGGATGAAGTCACCGATTTGGTGAAAAATCTCCTCGGTGGCAAGGCCCCAGAGGTGGATGAAATCCACCTGGAGTTCCTCAAGGCTCTGAATGTTGTGGGGCTGTGTCCTGGTTGACATGCCTCTGCAACATCGCATGGTCATCGGGGAGAGTGCCTCTCGATTGGCCGACCGGGCTTATGGTCCCTCTGCTTATAAAGGGAGACCACAGGGTGTGTTCCAACTACAGAGGGATCACACTCCTCAGCTTCCCTGGTAAGGTCTATTCAGAGGTGCTGGAGAGGAGGGTCCATCAGGAAGTCGAGCCTAAAGATTGAGGAGGAGCAGTGTGGTTTTCGTCCCGGCCGTGGAACAGTGGACTAGCTCTACACCCTTAGAGCCATACAGTCCTCGAGGGTACTGTATGTGGGAATTCGCCCAACCAGTCTACATGTACTTTGTTGACTTGTAAAAGGCGTTTGACCATATGCCTTGGGCAGCACCTCCAAATCTGAAACAATGGTCCTCAGTTGGAAAAGGGTGGAATGCGGAATGTCGGGGAGCAGATCTTGCCCCAAGTGGAGGAGTTTAAGTATCTTCTGTTCTTGTTCACGAGTGAGGGCAGGAAGGAGCGAGAGATCGAAAGGCGGATCGGTGCAGCGTCTGCCATGATGCGGACCTTGTATTGGTCTTTTATGGTAAAGAATGAGCGGATTTCATCTTTAATCGCGAGCTATGGGTCGTGACTGAAAGAACGAGATCCCAGATACAAGCGGCTGAAATGAGTTTTCTCCGAGTGTATCCGGGCTCTCCCTTAGAGATAAGGTGAGAATATTGGTCATCCGGGAGAGGCTCGGAGTAAAGTGGCTTCCACTCCACATCGAGAGGAGCCAGACTCAGGCATCTGATTAGAATGCCTCCAGGGCGCCTTCCTGGTGAGGTGTTCCAGGCATGTTCCACTGGCAGGAGACCAGGACACGCTGGAGAGACTATGTCACCCAGCTGGCCTGGGAATGCCTCGGGATCTGATGGGAAGAGCTAGGAGAAATGGCTGGGGAGAGGGAATTATGGGATTCCCTACTAAAGTTTCTGCCCCCACGACCACCCTGGATAAGCAGATGGATGGATGGATAACCACAAAGTTGTAACTTCCTGTTAGCATTTAAATAGGATCCTCCATTGACTTAAACATTAAAGTGAGCGATGTTTCAAAAATGAAGCATGTGGTAAATCTACAATGTGCATAATTCTTTTCGTTGTGTGTTTAGTTTTTGAGTAAATTCCAACTAGGGTTTCACGAAACAGCTTGAAGGATGCTTTGGGACGGCAGAATCGTATACGCTACGTGCCTAATACGCAAGCAATATGGTGCATTCAAGGACCTTCCACAAGGTCAGGAACTTGTAAACACCTCAGTTCTGCACTTGAATCGTT
The DNA here is from genome assembly GCF_025434085.1 of Hippocampus zosterae. Lineage (NCBI taxonomy): Eukaryota > Metazoa > Chordata > Actinopteri > Syngnathiformes > Syngnathidae > Hippocampus > Hippocampus zosterae. The sequence goes on along the minus strand of NC_067456.1, from coordinate 25,485,978 downwards.
TTTCATTGATAACATTTTAAGATCAAGATAAGCCAAAATCAAAATCACGATTCACATTTTGATTTCGCATCCAGCCCTTATGGTGATGCCCAATTTTTTTTCTGCCATGGTCTGATATGATACACCTGATCTTTTTTGGACAGGCAACCCTTAAATTCCTACCATGGTGATAGTGTACATTGGGAGCCTTTTACTCCAGTACACAATATTTTATTGAGGATTATAAAATATATCGTGTGGCCCGCAAAATGGTACTGGGCTACGCACGTGTGGTTGGGGTAACCACTGTAGAAGGAGGCTTGTGCTCCAGTAGAGCTTTATGCCCAGCCACGCCCTTGCTAATAGTGCTACATTCTTTGCGATGTTCTGGGAATTTCCCATCAGGAGGTGGCCCTGGTAATGACCCAGATCATGCTGGATCGTCCGTCTCCCACCTGGCATGGGAAAACCTCAGAATCCCCTGGGAAAAGCTGGATGAATCGGTTGGAGAGAGGGAAATCTGAGTTTCCCATTAATCCTGCTGGACCCTTTACCCAAAGTGGAAGAAAATTGATGGATGGACTTTTGCTTTGTTTGTCATGTGTGTATGAGCAACCATTGTATTTCTGACAGAGGAAATTACCTGGAAGTGTCAGTCATTCAACTTGTTATACAAAGGGAAGTCCATCCTGGCTGAAGTAAAAAAAAAAAAAAAAGAAAAAAAGCGTTAAAGACATTAATCAGGACATTTATTTGATTGTCTATATCAGGGGTGGGCAATTATTTTCCCGGGGGGGCCAAATGAGAAGCAGAAAATATTGTGGAGGGCCGGGCCAAAAGTTAGAAATAGAAATAGAAAATAAAGAAGATAGCACAATGTCTTTGTATGCCAGTAATAATGTAACATTCTCCTCCACCATCACACTCAGCAACTGTTCTCCTCAAGGATGTGTACTGAGCTCCCTGTTGTTCACGCTCTACACATATGACTGCTCTCCGACTCTTATTAGCGGTCCGGTTTGCGGAAAGTTTTTAACATGATAACAATCAAACCATTCTAGGAAATGTTCATTTCATTCAATGTTGTGAGCCACAAGCGATTCACTCTGACCATGGAATTGCCAGAATCGGACTGAGTAAGAATCGCTTAATGTTTTTCTCGTAGTCTCGTAGATTTGAGTCTTACCAACTCCAGGCGTCTCCTGAATGTTTCGTAATTTGTTACCCACTTCGTTTAATCAGATACATATAACTTTCCTTTACATGGTCATTATTCTCTCCCTCTTTCTTCGTCTTCCCCTCCCTCCCTGTGCTCTGCAACTTGAAGTAACTGCGCCACCTGGTGTTGAAATATCTATCATTACAAGTCCAAAGAAATGAATGCAATCAAACCTTAATTGTGCACCAATCTTCGGCGGGCCCAATTAAAAAGACCAACGGGTCGGATCCGGCCCGCGGGCCGTACTTTGCCCACCACTGGTCTATATGAAGGATCCCTAGGGTCAGGACCTCTATTTCCTGAGATGGAATGTACTGTACTATACTTAAGATTGCAAAGGAAACTGAAGAATATTTTTTGAAAAAAAATCCCCCCCATTAAGTTTATTATCACTATGGTTGTGGAACAAAATGGGTATACTCAGTATTCTTCTCATGTGGTCATGGATAAATATTTTTTTTATAGGGGGGAGGTGGAGAAAAATGTATTTTGTAGACAAAACAAATGCCACTCATGTTAGTAAAGACTGCCAAGGTACGACAAGGGTATCTTACACCCTTGTGAAACTCCCTCACAGAAACTCTCCTTGTCCAGCATTCGTTGACGTGTAACCTATAAAATGTTTTTTTTTAAGTGCACCATGAAAGTGAATTTGTAATCGTGTCAAACTTCATTCTCTCCATAAATCAATTTTAATGCACATTTTTAAACTCAATCAATCAAAGGCCTAAACGTAGCTGACTCCGAAATTACAAGATAAAAAAAAAAACTCACTTGGCACCCACAGCCTTTGTGGAGGTGTGGAGGACCAGTTATCGCTGTCATTGCCCACATATGCATTGAATTCCCCCAGCAGAACGAGGAAGTACCCAGCGGGAGCACTCTCCAAGTACCACTCATTGAAAGGTAGGTACTTTGAAATGTTGTTTGGTGCACAGACACAAATACTTTGTAAGAAATCATCTACCGACCACCCAAAGGTGGAGGGGGGCTATAACTATGCTGACACGTGCTCGGCGTCTCTCATTGGGGGCAACTCCAAAGTGGAAGAGTCCAACCCCTCTCAAAAGAAATTGTACCAGAGCTCACACTCAGCTTGGAGGCCAGCTCAATTGTATCAAGTTGGAGCTTCTCAAACTCGCACACCAGCTCAGGCTCCTTTGTTGCCAGAGAAGTGACATTCTATATCCCTCGAACCAAAGATTTTGAATTTCAATAAGTGCAGTGCATAATACTGCTTCTTAAGTTAATCAAATACAACTGGGATGCCTTGTTTGCCAAGTTCTAAAGTGCATTTGTGGTATGAATTCCGGAGTATTCAACCCGGTTTTACAGTGTAATATTTTTTATATTACCTATTTTTTACATTTTCTTAAAAGCTCACAGCATGCCTTAAAATCCGGTGTGCCTTGTTTATGTTCATTACGGTAATATGTCGACCCTCAAGATGGCTCCTTGCTGGAGACAAGCTTACAATGTTATAACTTGCTGTTGTGAACTTTGTCGGTGCTTTATTAAATAGGTTTTTGTTGCAGCTCCGAAAAAAGGAGAGATGTGGTGCTGTTTTTTTTAAATGCAGACTATAAATAGTTTTCACAGTCTCAACAAATACTGTACAGGTACGTCTTTGTCTGTCTCCGTGCCTTCTCTTCTTCCGTTTGAATAATGCAGCAAACCAGAAAATCAAGCAAGGAAATCCCAACATAAATTCTATAGCCCCCCGACAGAATGTATTTTGTGATTTGCTCGTTTGTGAATACAGTACACAACAGAGTAAATAAACACTTCTGTTTACAGTCCAGTCTCCTACATTTTACTGACATCTGATCCTTCTATTGGAGCTGTGCTCAAAGAAATACCAGAATAAATTTTGGTGGGAGCGGGGGCGTGGGGGTCGGGGGGCTATAGATTTTGTGATTTCCTCGCTTGATTTTCTGTTTTGATGTATTATTTTAAATTTTCCTAGTTTCATTGAAGTACTGTAATCGTTAATTTACTTTTTTTTTTTCCCAAGATGGCGCCCAAGTAGGCAGCCTTCGGCAAGTGCTCTTCAAGAGCCTTGCTCTTTTGTTCTTTTTGGTGTTTTTGTCTTTTGTTTTGTCAACATGTTGTTTGTTGTTTCATCGTGTGGACCTGATATGGACTGTTTTCAGCGTTTTTTGGCCACGACATTCATCAAAGGAGAAGTATCTGTGCTTGGTGGTTGTGCCTTCTCGGCAGCACGCCTGTACCAGCACAGATTTTGATTGGGAGGAATGTCGGCGTCATTGACTGTCGGTGCTGGACAGCCCTGGGGCGCTTGTGTTTTTTGCGCCTGTAATGGACAGCATTTTCACAACCCCGTTTTGTTCAGTGGATATGTAGGCGTTGTTGGACCATCGGCTGCTGAAGTTGAGGATGAGGAGAGAGGAGCGTTAGCGCAGAGCGCCGATGCGTATTTGGAACCGAGAGTCGTCGCTTGGAATTGAAATGGATTTCCATGGGACAGGAGAAGTGAACCAATCTCTTTTTTCGTCAATGGATGCTACAGCTTCTTGTTGACTTTGAAACTTAGCTTGTAGCCGACGTGTGCACATTTTGAGCATGACGTCTCTGATCCACTGGTTAAAGGACACTTTGATTCTCTCCTCTTTCATCTCAAACTGCTTCAAACAACAAAGCGTGTGACGGAAAAGTGGTTAGGACTGCACGACTGTCCGTGTTTTATGTTATGTGTTGTGTTTATTATTTTTCTTTGTTAACTGTTTTGTTAAGCGCTTTGTTACAGCTACCGCTGTTGTGAAAGCGCTATATAAATCAGCATGTATTGTATGTATTGTATTGTATTTTTCGGAGGCGGTCATGAACACTTCTCGAGTCGAAGGGAAGGATATAGTGGATGCATTGTAGATTTTGTTTTATAATCCAGTGCGTCCAATATATGAAAAAAAAATTACAAAATAGGCCATTCATTGAAGGTGTGCCTCATAATCCAGTGCACCTTTTAGTGCAGAAAATATGGTACTCTATATTTTTTTTTTCAAAAGGGAAAGTGCTTCTTACTTACCGTTTCAGGCTCAGTTAAATGGCAACAGCAAGGGTGCCATTTGTGCAAAAAGTCAAACACGCAAACTTGTCGCTGAGTTGGTACTTTTTTATTGGCTGGGTGATGTCACTTCTCTGCGACATACAAAAGACCACAACTTTCCGATAACTGTCCAAACATTAAAATCACTTTTAAAATCAACCTCAGGGGCTTATGCATTAAATTGTCAAAGGTAAGAACGAAAGACATGTTGGCTGTAATTATGGTTAGCTTTAGTAAGTCTTATAAATATAAAATGTAGTTTCAGTTTTTTTTTAATCATTTGTATTTTATTTTTGTTTTATTTACGAAACACTGAAGGAGGTATGCGCTACACTAGTATTGCAGTAACAGGCAACTACGACAAAGATTCATTCATTCATTCATCTTCCGAGCCGCTTTTTGTGTTTTTTGTTATTGTAAAGTGTCCTTGGGTGTCTTGAAAGGCGCTTATAAAAAAAATATATTATTATGGATCCTCACTAGGGTCGCGGGGGTGCCGGAGCCTATCCCAGCTGTCTTTGGGCATTAGGCGGGGGACACCCTGAATCGGTTGCCAGCCAATCGCAGGGCACACAGAAACGAACAACCATTCGCACTCACACTCACACTCACACCTCGGGACAATTTAGAGTGTTCAATCAGCCTGCCACGCATGTTTTTGGAATGTGGGAGGAAACCGGAGCACCCGGAGAAAACCCACGCAGGCCCGGGGAGAACATGCAAACTCCACACAGGGAGGCCAGAGCTGGAATTGAACCCGGTACTTCCGCACTGCGAAGCCGACGTGCTAACCACTGGACTACCGGGCCGCCTACGACAAAGACATGACACATAAGTATTGAGAGTCTTTACGCAATGTAAATATAATGTTTGTACTGGAGTACCACTGATAACAGCTGTGCTAATTAATGCAGAGAATCATCGAGCAAAGATAAAGTCACCAGTCTTGCACTAAATGTGATTTAATTATTTTATTCATTGTTGTTAAGTAATATCAAACACAAACACTCATTCATTCAACTCATTCGAAACGAAAGTAAATTAGAAGAAACACACTCACACACCACACCACAAACACCCATACAGACACAGTGAAATCGCGTTGATCAGGAGAGATTGCGTACAGTCAACTCGTGTGCGGTGACTTTTATGGTTGAACGATTTTTCGGTACCGTCAAAAAGACATCACGGAAATGACACGCTACCGGTAACGATCGTTACCGTGGAATCTTCAGGCCTGCCGTAGTTTTTTATTTGTTTTGACTGAGAAATTTCCTTGCGTCATAAAAACTTACATTATTTGGAACTGTGCGTCCCGCGGGAAAATTATGCGTCTTGGTCGCGTGACGCAGAGGTAACGAGATGGCTGAAATCAAATCAAATACCACATGGTCATCACCCAGCTCTCTTCCTCCCTTGGCCCCTTCCACATGTGATAAGTTAATGGGAAAGGGGACCTATATTGCCTCTTCGTACTATGCCCGGCCTGGCCCCATGGTTGCAGGCTCACCAACAAGGCACTTACCAATAAGCCTTATCTCCAACCTTGGCTCCAGAGGGAGCCCCAGTGACCAAGATGGGAAAAAGGCAGCTAATAATTGTATTCATCATGGGGGACTTTCAGTTGCGCTTTGTCTGGTCCCTCACCGACGCATAAAGCCCCAGACAACTTAGCTCCTAGGATCAATCTACAATACAACCCCTCCACCTCAATTCAGTGACAGCTCAGAGAGGAGGCTATCCCACATTTTCCAAATAAATTTCCAAAATGAAAAGAAATTATATATGCCATATGTTCCTCCTTCCTCATTTTTTCACTCATTCAAACTATTCCAAATTCAAACTTTTCACCTCATTCAAGTAAACATTGAGTTATTTTTTAAAATTTCCAAAATTCTCTCGTTCATAAGGAAATGACCAAATCAAGAACTATTCTCCATATAACCTCCTCTTTCACTTTCCTTGATCAATTCAAAGCATTCCAACTTTCAGTCTCACATTCTACATTTCAGCAAATCAAATAGTTTCAGAATTCAGACACATTTTCGACAGAAAATTCATTCTCCATTTTCTTTGGTTATTCTTTCTGTTATCAACATCATGATCTTGTAAATTCCAGTGAAATGACCAACAATCCTTTATAAATCCAGTGTTGTAGCACAACGCAAATCCAGCATCTAATCAGATTGCTGAATGAACATCTATTAGCTGTCCTGTGGACTCTAATGATGTGTTGAAAAACATGTGGAGGAAAACACTGCAGCCCAGCGATGAAAATATTCAGTCAGCCAAGCTGAAACAAAGGTTTCTTTAGAGAGAGGGGGAAAAACTGTAGCGGAAAATCAACACTTCGGGGAGGAAGTAGGGATGAATAGGCTGGCTACCAAGATTAGGGCTGCTCACAGGGCTGTGTTAAGGGGCAAAGGCATGAGGCAGAATTTAAATGTGTTCTAAGGATTTTAGAAATACATTTTTTCACTTTTAATGTAATATGTATGTATGTATGTATGTATGTATGTATGTATGTATGTATGTATACATACATAATGATATTATTATTATTATAATTATTATTTTTACTGCTGTAATTACTAAACCAGAAAATCCATTGCAAAATCAACTTGTTAATTTGATATATAATGACGTGTTATGTAAGCCACCCATGGAAAAGTGTGGAGTCTGCCTCTGGTTGTTGTATTAGTCAGCAGTTTTACATGATGGGTAACGAATGTAAAAAAAAAAATCTGTGTTGACCAGATGTTTCTGGTGCCACTAGGCAATGTCAGTGTCACTCTTTGACGCATCATATTTAGGAAATATGATTAATCATGCAGAAGAGCAAGTGCTTCTTTTTTTTCTGACAAGGGAGAAGAACAGGAGAGAGATGTACCACTAAGACTCTGCGAACATATCTTCTTCTTCTGATTAAAGCTCTCTAACAAGCTGGGCGGTTGGAAAATCTTTTCAGACAAATCATTGAGGACATCTGTACAAGCTTTTTCTCTGATGTAGCTGAAATGTCCCTCTGGAGATGGGGTTGGCATGGCAACCTGTAACTGCTATTCAGCAGAACAGAGGTTTAAAAGGTTTTAGGGTTGTAGTTGAAAATCCATTTGGGCCTCTATAGCACTGCGCTCAGCAATCCACTCCTCAGCTCGGGGCAAGAAATAAATACTCCCTCCCATATGAAAAAAAAAAAAGATTCTCTATAAATTGATTGCGCTGACGGCACCCAACAGGATCTGCTGGGTTTTTTTCTTTGTTACAAGTTTCTTTCAGTGGTAATGGTGTATCTCGCAAAGTTGGTGGAAAACGTTTTATCACATCCATCGGCAGGCCTCTGTTATGGTCTCTTGTTGAAAAGCCCCCGTACCAATTTGACCCCCACCTCTCGACCAATCACCCCCCCCCAAAAGAAAAAGATTAATTATATTTTGAAATGTTGCACAGCATTCTTTACAGTGGAATATTATTTGTGTAGATGTAATGGTGGGGCGTGGTTGAAAGGATGGAAGGAGATCAAAGGATGGAGAGCCTGGGTCGATCTCCACAGGTGGATCCCTATAACAACACTTAATGACCCTTGTCCTTCAGCTGAGATGAGACACTCTTGTCACATAATTATCTGAAGGGGGCAATGTTTGAGAAAATTATCTCATCCTCAGGGACAAAATTACAAGGAACTTATCATTACAATTAGCATACTTATGTCCTTTGGCACATTTTGCATGGGTAAAAAAAATAACCAGCCCTGTCGTGCTCTGTTCCAGCCAGTCACCATACAAAATGGGAAATTTTATATTAGCTGTAACTGTGTGTTTCATTGTTCAAGTCCAGCTAACATAGATGTGTTAGATGAATTAATTAAAATCTTTTATTTTAAACAAATCCACCATAGATAGGACAACATTTTTTTTTGTTTAACCAGGCTACTGATAATAATAACTACAGAATGAAATTTCTGGAGAAATTGTGTGTGAAGGCTGAGAGGCTGAATGAAAAAATTGTGGCATGATTTGGCATGATACCGAATGATATTAAGATAAGAAAACCTTTATTAGTCTCGCAATGGACACATTCCCGATTCACAGCAGCAAAGATATGAAAGGAAGAAGTTGAACAACAAAATATAGGAGCTGCTGGAAAGACAGCCACTCACGCGGCACCATTTTGAAGTCAAAATAACACAACACAACACAACACATAAGACAGTCGTGAAATCTTCACCACTTTTCTGCATACACTTTGTTGTCTGAAGCAGTTATAGATGAAAGAGGAGAGGATCAAAGTGTCCTTTCACCAGTGGATCAGAGACGTCATGCTGAAAATGTGCACATGTCTGCTACAAGCTAAGTTTTGAAAGCAAACACGAAGCTGGAGCGTTCATTGAATGACATAGAATGATGTACAGTGATCTGGAATAACCAAAACATGTTGCAAACGGAATGGTTTGAATCAATCAAAATGTCTAGAAAGTAAAAGATAAAAACAACAATAATAATATCCGGCTTTTGTTATGGACTTTTTTTTTCAATATAGTGGTGGAAATAAGCCCAACAGTTTTAAAGTTGGAATAGCTTGAATTGCTCAAAAAGTGTCAAGATGAGGGGGGAAAAAAAGCCAATTTTTGTTTTTTTATTTGAAAATATAAAAGGAAATGTGCAGAAAGATGGAAACAACAAAGTAACAAAGGAAGATAGGAAACAAGGAATAAGGAAACACAGAAGCAAGGAAACAAGGAAGTAAGGACAAGAAAGGAAGGAAGAAAACTAGGAAGTGAGGAAGGAAGGAACCAAGAAAGGAAGACTGCAAGGAAACAAGGAAACTAGGAAACTAGGAAGAAACAAACCAACTAAGGCACAGGGGAATCAAGGAATCAATGAAGGATGGCAGGAAGCAGGATGCAAGCAAAGAAGAATGCAAGGAAACAAAGAATCAAGGAAGCAAGCAAAGAAGGAAAAAACCAATAAAGCAAGCTAGGAAACTCGGTACCAATGAGGGAAGGAAGAAAGGTATTTAAAGAACACTTTCAAACAACCATTGCTGCATACAAAGTGCTGTACATGGGGGAACTAACATACATATATATACAACAATAAAGCAATAAATCAGTTATGATGGTAGAAGGCACCAAACAGTACAAAAAACATGGAAGCAAGGACTCAGAGAGGAAGAAAGGAAACTTCACGTGAGGAAGCAAAGAAACAAGAAGGAAGGAAGTGCGGAAACAAGAAAACTAAGAGGCAAGGAAGGAAGGAACACCAATGTGGGCCACCCCATCAGCAATGCCTACATAAGAGCCAAGCAGCGAGAAAAGAATGGAGGTTTTCTTATGTTCATGTTTCTAGAGCATTATCGGGACCCTTGAAGCACTGTTTTGGATGTATTGCAACCTTATACAATTTTATTACCGTTTGAATGCACTGTTTTGAGTATAGATGCCTGAGGTGGCACTTGGGCTGCCCCCTTTTACCTTTTTAGTTAATATTTAGCAGTTATCGTGAACCTGAAGTCAAAGACTTAACTGGCAAAGAATAATATTTTGTTTGTGTTTATTATTTTCTCAAATTTTGTTTCTTTGCTTGTGTTTGGAATCAGAGCAAATTATTTGTATCACTTGGTTAGACCTCTCAAATCAGGAGTGTGGAAAGATTTAGTGAGGCTACAGAGAAGGACTTTCAAATAAATGGCTGTGAGGGTTCTGTAACAACATGAAAACAAAATGTTAAATTGTTTTCCAGGACCTAAATTTGACTTTTTGGTATTGCATTATCCATCCATCCATCTTTGGATTGTGGGTGATACTGAGCCGATCCCAGCTGAATATTTGACTGAAGTGGGAGGCAGCCAAGAGTGGTTTGCTAACAAGTTACACGACACAAAGATAACAACCATTCACACTGACATTAACACCCAAGTTAATTCTTGTTTTAACGAGTCATACCAGCATAGTGAAGATTCATTGAAAGGGTGTTCTACGAGGGACTTAATTTGCATTCCTTTTCCCATAAATTTTCAATGCATTTGCAAGCCAGTTACTATAGCAACTCAAGCTGAAGCTGTTTATTACGGCAGACTCGTGTTAATTGATCCACTAATGCATTTAACTGTGCACCCATCACAAAGTTGCCTTTGTTTCCAGGTCCCATTTTAGGGGTAGGCATTTACATAAAAGCATCTGTGATTGCCTGAACCAGTTATTATCAGAATTTTTTACATTTTGTCTATTGAAAACATGATGGCACTGGCACTCACAATAATAACCACAATACTGTCTCATTTGGGAATTGCTAAAATAATAATTCTGGGGAAAAAAACATAATATGTGTGACATGCTAATTTATTTGTCATCATACAAGCAAAAGTCAAGACTCAAATAGACCACAACATGGGTGCAGATGGCAAGGGTGATCGGGGGGAGCGTTGCAAAGGTGGGGGTGGGGGCACATCCCCTCCCCCACCTTCCTGATGACTCCACTAAAACCAACCAAAAATATTTTTTTCCTGCTTCAAAACTCAAATGTATAAACAAAGACATATTTTACAATTCCAATACTCACAACAACAAGAAACAAGAGATGGACAGCTGATTAAGAAGTAGAGATTTATCGCAGATGTGTTTATGGCTGTAGGTCATAGGTGTCAAACTCTGGCCCGCGGACCATATTTGGTGGGAGACAGAATATATTTTTATAAATCTAAAAGACAAACCTGTGTGTCTTGTATGTGGAGCCAACGTGGCTATAAACAAGGAGTACAATGTACGACGACACTATGAAACAAAACACGACATGGACACGACTCAGCGGCGCCAGAAAGCGGAGGAGATGAAAAGAGGTTTGGCGAAACAACAGACTATGTTTAAAAAAAGCCACATCGCAAAGTGAGGCTGCTGTAGCGGCTAGTTTTATTGTGGCGGAAGAAATTGCAAAATCAGTGCGGCAGTTCAATGAGGGACAGTTCGTGAAAAAGTGCATGATGAGAGTTTGTGATCTCGTGTGCCCAGGGAAAAAGAAAGCATTTTCAAATGTGAGTTGCTCGCTCATGTAACTTGCCACCAACCTATTTGAGCATCTGATGGAGAAGGGAAGATATTTTGTTGCATTCTTCCTTGCTGTGGATGAGAGCAGCGACACATGTGGTAGTGCCCAGCTGTCAGTCTTCATCCGTGGAGTGGCCTCAAATATGTGTGTTACGGAGGAACGTTTTGGATTAAAATCAATGCATGGCACCACCACTGGAAATGACATATTTGAAGAGGTTTCCACCTGTGTCACTGAAATGAAGCTGCCATGGGATAAACTTGTGGGACTAACGACAGATGGCGCGCCAGCAATGTGCGGTCAAAAGAGTGGACTGGTGGGCAGGGTTCGGGAGAGCGTGCGGTTGGAGAACTGTGCAGGTGAACTAACTGTTGTCCACTGCATCATACATCAAGAATCACTGTGTGGCAAAGCCCTAAAGATGGAACATGTTAATTTGAAATTCAATTTTGCATGTGTGCAATATTAAGCTATACATCGTAAAGTATTAAGCTTTGCTTGTTCCACATTCATTGTTTAAGCAAAAGTTGTTTGTGTCCAAATGCACAGGTTCATTGTTATATCTGAAGGAAAAATGTCAATAAATATCAATGTTGGCCCGCGAGTTTGTCCAAGTTTTAAATTTTGACCCACTGTGTATTTGAGTTTGAGACCCGTGCTGTAGGTGGAAGCAGAGGCTTCTGTTTGAAGAGGGCCAGAGGATACCAGCCACATGGACTAAGCAGGTAAGGAACAGGATAAAAAACAAGCAAGAGTTACACTAAACACAGACTGTAGAAGATGACAGAATATAAATTGGAATTATATTTTTGTGTGTGTGTCCTGTAGAGATGCATGGTCATTTAGAATGGTGGATCTGTATGCCTTGATATTAAAAAAAAAAAAAAAAACCTCGTCACACCCCCCATCGGGTAGTGTCCGTCAGCTCGGGTCCTCTACCAGAGGCCAGGAAGCTTGAGGGTTCTGCGGAGTATCCTTGCTGTTCCCAGCACTGCACATTTCTGGACTGAGATGTCTGATGTTGTTCCCGGGATCTGTTGCAACCACTCATCTAGTTTGGGGGTCACTGCCCCGAGTGCTCCGACCACCACAGGCACGACTGTCACCTTTACCTTCCAGGCTCTCTCCAGCTCCTCTCTGAGCCCTTGGTATTTCTCGAGTTTCTCGTGTTCCTTCTTTCTGATGTTTCCATCATTTGGGAGCGCTACATCCACTACAATGGCTTTCCTCTGCCCTTTATCTATGATCACGATATCTGGTTGGTTCGCCATTACCATCTTGTCAGTCTGGATCTGGATGTCCCACAGGATCTTCGCTCTGTCATTCTCCACCACCTTCGGAGGTGTTTCCCATTTTGACCTTGGGGTTTCCAGTCCATACTCCGCAAAGATGTCTCGGTAGACTATGCCAGCCACCTGGTTATGGCATTCCAAGATTTCCCTGCCAGCATCTTACACACTGCAGTTATGTGTTGGATCGTCTCAGGTGCCTCTTTGCACAACCTACACCTTGGGTATTGTCTGGTGTGGTATATCTGGGCCTCAATGGCTCTGGTGCTCAGGGCCTGCTCCTGAGCAGCCAGGATGAATGCCTCTGCGCTGTCCTTCAGGCCAGCCCTCTCTAGCCACTGATAGGACTTCTTGAGATCAGCCACTTCAGTTATGGTCCGGTGGCACATCCCGTGTAGGGGCTTGTCCTCCCATGATGGTCCCTCTTCCAGCGCCTCATCTTCTGTTCCCCATTGTCTGAGACATTCTCTGAATACGTCATCCGTTGGAGCCTTCTCCTTGATGTATTTATGGAGCTTGGATGTTTCATACTGGACAGTGGTTCTCACACTCACTAGTCACCGGCCTCCTTCCTCTCGGCTTGCGTACAGTCTCAGGGTGCTGGATTTGGGATGGAACCCTCCATGCATGGTTAGGAGCTTTAGGGTCCTAACGTCCGTGGTCTGAATCTCTTCCCTTGGCCACCTTATTATTCCTGCAGGCTATCTGATCACTGGCAGGGCATAGCTGTTTATTGCCCGGGTCTTATTCTTGCCATTCAGCTGGCTTCTTAGGACTTGCCTCACTCGCTGGAGGTATTTGGCCGTAGCCACTTTCCTTGTTGCCAGTTCGAGGTTGCCATTGGCTTGTGGTATACCGAGGTACTTGTAGCTGTCCTCAATGTCTGCTATTGTTCCTTCAGGCAGTGAGACCCCTTCAGTGCGGACTACCTTTCCTCTCTTAGTCACCATCCAACTACATTTCTCAAGCCCGAATGACATCCCGATGTCGCTGCTGTAGATCCTGGTTGTGCGGATCAGGGAGTCTATGTCCCTTTCGCTCTTAGCATACAGCTTTATGTCATCCATGTAGAGGAGGTGACTGATTGTAGCTCCATTTCTGAGGCAGTATCCATAGCCTGTCTTGGTTATTACTTGGTTTTGGGGGTTCAGTCCTATGCAGAACAGCAGTTCCCACATGCCCTCGAGGACCCTGCAAAGCGGGTAGAGCTGGTCCACGTTCCACGGCCGGGACGAAAACCACAATGCTCCTCCTCAATCTGAGGCTCGACTTCCTGACGGACCCTCCTCTCCAGCACCCCTGAATAGACCTTACCAGGGAGGCTGAGGAGTGTGATCCCTCTGTAGTTGGAAGGTGTGTTGGTGGAGTTGAGGAGTTCTTCAAAGTACTCTGCCCACCGGTTCACAACGTTCCGAGTCTAAGTCAGCAGCGCCCCACCCCCACTGTACACAGTGTTAATGGTGCACTGCTTCCCCCTCCTGAGACGTCGGATGGTGAATTTCCTTGAAGCCATCCGGATGTCGGCTTCCATGGCCTCACCAAATTCTTCCCACGCTCCGGTTTTTGCCTCGGCGAGCACCGAAGCTGCGTTCCGCTTGGCCAGTCGATACCCGTCAGCTGCCTCTGGGGTCCCACAGGTCATAAAGGCTCGATAGGACTCCTTCTTTAGCTTGACGGCATCCCTTACTGCTGCTGTCCACCAGCGAGTACGGGGGTTGCCGCCATGACAGGCAACAACCACCTCAGATTGGCCGCCTCAACAATAGAGGCACGGAACATGGTCTACTCGGGCTCAATGTCCCCCGCCTTCCCCGGAACATGGGAAAAGCTCTGTCGGAGATGGGAGTTGAAACCCCTTCTGACAGGGGCTCCGCCAGACGCTCCCAACAAACCCTCACGATACGTTTGGGTCTGCCAGGACGGACCGGCATCTTCCCCCACCATCGGAGCCTACTCACCACCAGGTGGTGATCAGTTGACAGCTCCACCCCTCTCTTCACCCGAGTGTCCAGAACATGCGGCCGCAAATCCGATGATACAACTACAAAGTCGATCATGGAATTGCGGCTAAGGGTGTCCTGGTGCCAAGTGCACATATGGACACCCTTATGTTTGAACAAGGTGTTCGTTATGGACAATCCGTGGCGAGCACAGAAGTCCAATAACAAAACACCACTCGAGTTCTGATCGGGGGGGCCATTCCTCCCAATCACGCCCCTCCAGGTCTCACTGTCATTGCCCACGTGAGCATTGAAGTCCCCCAGCAGAACAAGGGAGTCACCAGCAGGAGTACTCTCCAGCACACCCTCCAAGGACTCCAAAAATGCACAAACAACAGTCAGGACCCGTCCACCCACCCGAAGGCGGAGGGAGGCAACCCTCTCATCTACCGGTGTGAACCCCAATGTACAGGCACTGAGCCGGGGGGCAATGAGTATGCCCACACCTGCTCTGCGCCTCTCACCGTGAGAAACTCCAGAGTGAAGAGAGTCCAACCCCTCTCGAGAGAACTGGTACCAGAACCCAGGTTGTGTGTGGAGGCAAGTCCAACTATATCCAGTCGGAAATTCTCTGGCTCACACACCAGCTCGGGCTCCTTCTCTGCCAGAGAGGTGACATTCCATGTCCCAAGAGCTAGCTTCTGCAGCCGAGTATCGGACCGCCAGGGTCCCCGCCTTTGGCTGCCGCCCAGCTCACATTGTACCCGACCCCTTTGGTCCCTCTCATGGGTGGTGAGCCCATGGGAAGGGGGACCCAGGTTGCCTCTTCGGGCTGTGCCCGGCCGGGCCCCATGGGTGTAGGCCCAGCCACCAGGCGCTTTCCAACGAGCCCCACCTCCAGGCCTGGCTCCAGAGGGCGGCCCCGGTGACCCGCGTCCGGGCAAGGGAAACCTTGGTCCATATATTTTACTCATCATAAAGGGTCTTTGAGCCATGCTTTGCCTGGCCCCTCACCTAGAGCCTGTTTGCCATGGGTGACCCTGCCAGGGGCATAAAGCCCCAGACAACTTAGCTCCTAGGATCATTGGGAGACACAAACCCCTCCACCACGGTAAGGTGACGACTCACGGAGGGGCACTCGACTCCCTGAGGGGCACTCATTTACAATACTTTAAAATCCTTCCCATTCTCCGCCCAAAGAAACAGTCTCTTATATACATCAAGTAATATAAAGACAGAAAAAAATTACAAAGCATATACTTGTACATGTAAACATTATATATGCACATGTACCATACCTTCATCATTTTGCAAAAATGGGATGTTTGGCTACTATAACTTGTTTCAACAAAGCAGAGTGTAAATGCAAATGTGACAGTAAAACATCAGAGCTCGCCTCCATTTCCACCGTTGATTTTCTGTAGAAAAATAAAATATGATTGTCCATCCATTTGCTGATCCGCTTCTCCTCTCAATGGTTGTGGGGTTTGCGGGAGCATATCCCAGATGTCTTCGGGCAGTAGGCGAGGGACACCCTGAATCCGTTGCCAGCCAATCACAGGGCACACATAACAGTAGACCAGTGGTTCTTAACCTTATTATAGGTACCGAACCCAACCAGTTCATATCCACATTCACCGAACCCTTCATTTGTGAAAAATAAAAATATTAAGGCGACCCGGTAGTCCAGTGGTTAGCACGTGTGGGCGTCCATGGTTGTTCGTCTCTCTGTGCCCTGTGATTGGCTGGCAACCAATTCAGGGTGTCCCCCGCCTACTGCCTGAAGACAGCTGGGAGAGGCTTCAGCACCCCCCGCGGCCCTCGTGAGGATAAAGCGGTTCTTTATATATATATTTACAACTTCAAGGCATTAAAAATGTATGTATTAAAAACTGAAAAAAGTAAACAATAAGTATACATTTTTTTAATTGTACACAAAATGAACCAGCCAGAGATGGCCAAGCGGCCGTGTCATAACAAGTTGACGTGTTGAGTCGAGTGCATCTTAACCATGGCAGAGGCTCTGTCGAACGCTTGAGACTGATTTACTGAACCCCGAGGGTTCTATCAAACTCAGGTTAAGAACCACTGCTGCAGACGAACAACCAACCACGTTCACACTCACACCGAGGGACAATTTAGTGTGTTCCGTCGACTTGCCATGCATGTGTTTGGAATGTGGGAGGAAACCAGACTACCTTGGGAAAACCCACGCAGGCACAGGGAGAACATGCAAACTCCACACAGGAAGGCCGAATCGAACCCTACACCTCTGCACTGTGATGCTGACACGCTAACTCGTCAAACACCGGGCTGCCCAACGTTGCAGTCCTCAATGGAAAAATAAATATAATAATTTTGGCGGTATATTTGTCTTTATTATATTTATCCTACCTGTAACAGATCGTGACAAAGGCAGTCATCGTTCCAAATCTTTTGATGCCGATTTCATAAAGTATAAATGCTACAGCATCTAATTGTGTGGTGATTCTTTTTCATAAGTAAGTGAAGCTATCTGTTATCCTGTGCCACAGTTTGACTGGTCGCTGGTTTGAGCAACATGACAATTAGATAAAATAAGAAAACCTTTATTTGTCTCACAATGGAGATATTGTGAGACAAATTGTTTTACAAAAGTGGTTGTTGTGAGCTTATGTGTGTGTGTTTGCCTGTGTGTGTGTGTGTGCGTGTGTTCTATTTACTTGTTGTGCATCCTTTTGTTGCACCCTAAATGAGGTTCATGTTGTGTTTTGTCACTTTCACCCACTGTTCGTTCAATTGTACAAGTTGTTTGGAACATAGAAGGTACGATGCCTATTTTTGCATTGTTCATTTATTTTTTTTAACACAAGAAATTGTATATTATTGGTACATCACCCCTTCCACCATCCCCTGAAATATCCTTCAGTCAACATCTTCAGGCGGGTTGGGCACTTCTAAGGTTTTATGAGTTCAGGCAGCTGTCAATACAATAGTACAAGTGGAACAGTGTGTTACCCTCTCTAAAATGGGTCTGGATGCATAAAAATAAAAAGGGGGGGGGGGGGGAATCAATGGCATCAGTTAGCCCAATGATTGTTGTCAGCCCACCGGGTAAACGCAAGGTAATCCAATCGCCAGTCCAGGCCTGCTTGCACATATTCTCATTTTTTTTATTTGATGTCATGTGTTGTTAGCCTAATTGACCTTTTTTTCCGTTATCTCCTGTGTACAGTTTTTATCCTTCTATAAGTTGATCATCAGCCTTTGCCACGTGCAGGCGTATTTTCTCCTTCCTCAGTTTTATTTTCTTTGTATGTTGTTGAGCTCTTGCAAAAGGTTTTCCCAATGTAGTGCTTTCACAAATGGCAAATACATTGATTCAGAAAGATCAGTCAAGGTGCTCTGGGTTCAATTTTGGATGGCTTTGATGATTTTTTGGATAAGCACCTTAATTGTTTTGAATGACTTTTGTAATGATGGCGGCCCTAACGGTGGCCAGTGGTTAGCACGTCGGCTTCACAGTGCAGAAGCACCGGGTTCGATTCCAGCTCCGGCCTCCCTGTGTGGAGTTTTCATGTTCTCCCCGGGCTTGTGTGGGTTTCCTCCCACATTCCAAAAACATTCATGGCAGGCTGATTGGACGCTTTAAATTGTTCCTAGGTGTGAGTGTGGGTGTGGATAGTTGTTCGTCTGTGTATGCCCCGCGATTGGCTGGCGACTGATTCAGGGTGTCCCCCGCCTACTGCCCGAAGACGGCTGGGATAGGCTCCAGCACACGCGGCGACCCTAGTGAGGATCAAGCGGTTCGGAAAATGGATGGATGGATGGAAGGACTTTTGTAATGGATAAGGCACTCCCTTCCTAAACCAGGCATTGTGCGTTTTTGCTTTTTTTTTTTTTTTACTCTGCTGTCTGCAGAATGACAAGTGAGAGTCTGCTCAAGTTGGAATGAATAAACAAACAAACAAACGTAAATAAATAATACCATTGGCAGCAGAGCACAAGACACGATTTGTTCACTAAGAATGCTGAGCAAACGGGAACAGACATGTCAGTCAGTCTTTCTTGTCTCATCCACCATCAGATGAGTGGAAACTGTGGCATATGGTGGGACCAAACTTATTTTATATTCTTCCTTTTCAAAACCTGTTGATGTGGTGCACTTTGAGGAGAATAAGAGCACATTTGTTAAAAATAACAACGATGATAGAGTACAGTAGCAAGAAAGAATTGTCAAGAAGAATAGAAGGTAAAGTCCACTGCTGTGTAATATAAGCGATGTCGAGACAACTTCCATATACTGTACAGAACCATTAGACATCTAAGCCTCTTGGAGAGAACCCTTAAACACCATCCCCCATGCCGGAGAAGAGAAGATAAAGGACACGGCGTATTTCCTGTACGCTATACACGTAGACAAATTGTGGGTAGATGGGGAGAGAACTATCAGCCAGTACAGAATGTGACTAAAATGCTGTCCATAGTTTCCCTATTACATTTGGATTTAGAGTTAAAGGGTGTCTGTAAATGATGTGACAAATTCCCCACAAGCCATTACTGTAATTTGGAGAAAATTTGCGGCGTGGAGCAGAAAATGTAGAAAACTGCAAAGGAGAAGAATTTCAATTAAATGGGAGGGGAGAGCATACGCAGAGAGGAGCAATGCTTTTAGAAGTCCTCATCAGATTCCAGTGTATACAGTAATACATAAATTACCCCAGACAGAAACGCTCAAATATATAATTGTGTGACAAACATGTCATCTTCAGGTTCCCTAAGAAGTGATGAATGTCACATGGAGGCTGCAATTATTTCATCTCATTCAGTCTTGCAAGTAATGTGTTACAGTAATTGTAGTAATTGCACTTCAGCAAAATGTGTCTTCCTAAGATGCTTGCTGAGGAAAGGCTTGTAATCACATAAGCACTGGGGACCACAGGCCAATGTACATTTTGAATATTTTGCAAAGCTACCATTTACACAAATACACATTTTTGTATTTTATGGATGAACTGGACTTGATGTTTGTATAGAGTGTTTGACAAATGTAAATATATATGTCTGAAACTGGCCCTATCGAAGCAATGCAACATAGTGTGCATCTAGCATTTGAGTGTCTTCGATTCTGATTTGCCCAGGAGAGTTTGGGACGGCATCCCAGACAGACTGTTGATTATTGATATCTGATATCAGGTTATACCGTTTTCCCCCCACAATGGGACTAATTTCATGGGACAGCTCATGACAAAAGTGATTGACCATATTGTCCAGTAGAAAGAAGTCAAAGCTTGGAATGAATGCTGGCATCTGATGTGACATACACTGTAGCTTTGATCTAGTGATGATTGTACTGATTCATGAAAAATGACAGTACCGTATATTTTGCAATAAAAGGTGCACTATATTATGCGACGCACCTTCATTGAATGACCTATTTTGTAACTTGTTTCATATATTGCATGCACTGGACGATAAGGCAATCTACAATGCATCCACTAGCTGGAGCTACAGGTACGTCTTTGTCCGTCTCCGTGCCTTCTCTTCTTCAGTGAGACTCGAGAGGCGTTCATGACCGCCTCCAAAAAACGTAAATTCACGATTACTGCAATGAAACTATGAAAATTGAAAATACAATAATGTATCAAAACAGAAAATAACAAAATACATTCTATAGCCCCCCGACAGAATTAATTTTGGCATTTCCTTGAGCGTAGCTGCAACAGAATGATGTCAGTAAATTGGAGGAGACTGGACTGTCTCAGAAGTGTTTGTTATTTGTTCCTTTGTTGTGTACTATATTCACAAATGAGGAAATCACAAAATAAATTGTGTAGTTGGGCTATAGAATTTATTTTGTGGTTTCCTCGCTTGTTTTTCTGTTTTGATGCATTATTTTCAATTTTCGCCGTTTCATTGAAGGAATCATTAATGATGTTTTTCCGAGGTGGCCGTGAATGCCTCTCGAGTCAAACGGAAGAAGAGAAGGCACGGACAAAGAGTGTGCGTTTTAAAAAAAACAACACCACAGCACTCCTTTTTTTTGGAACAAAAACTTATTTAAGAAAGCTGAACCAACAGCTAGTTATAACAATGTAAGCATGTCACCAGCAAGGAGCCATCTTGGGTTCGACATATTACTGTAATGACCATACACAAGGCGCACCGGATTTTCAGGCGCACCGTGAGCTTTTAAGAAAATGAAGACTATTTGTGCGCCTTATAGTGCGGAAAATACGGTATATTATTTGCAAAAGTCGTTACAATTTCACTAATTAATTTTCATTTCCCATTGTGCACCAATAGTTTTAAATTACAATTTTGTTTTGTTGTATTGTTTGTTATAAATTCATGTTTAAAACGTTGTAGATTAAATTGTGCTGTTTTAATCTCCAAGGATACTATTGGTTAGTTCGTTAGTTAGCCATTAAGATGGCAACCTTACATCCCTACAGATGTTGCTGTACAGTCAAGGACACCTTCTTCGACCAACTCCATCAGGTCGTTAGTGAAGCTCCACCTCATGACATGATTATCATCCTCACTGACGCCAATGCAACATTCCCTTCCGCCTCCAGAGAAGGACCATCTCACCAAACCCCCACTCAACCCATTGGCACCACCTTTGCCCACAACACCACGAACAATACCAGCAAACATCTGCTTCTACTCTGCCATTACTTCCGCATCATCGACACCTGGTTCCAGCTATCATTGGACCCATATAGTCCTGATGGAAGAATCCAGAAGGCAATTGATTACTTCATCATCTCCTGCTGTTGGCGATCCTCCGTCACCAACTGCAGGGTCTTCAGAAGAGCACAGCTGGGCAACACAGATCACCGCCTGTTGGTTAACCAGCTGCCCGTTGGTTGTCAATATGCGACGTAAAATCCGAGGAGAACCATCTACCAGGGTGCAGCCAGACTCTGTAACCCCACCACTGCCTCTGCATATTACTGCTCCATCACCAATGCGTTCACCGCCCTGGGCGATGATGATATCGCGGACTGGGAGACTTTCAAACTGAAGGTCAACCAGTCCCACCAGGATGTATTGAGAAGACCAAGATCTTATCCCAAACAACCATGGAGTTCACAGGTGACCCTCAACATCATTGACTGATGCCCTGAGGCTCGTCTCTGGAGGCTGAATGCAATAATAATAATAATCATACATTACATTTGCAAGCGCCTTTCATTACACTCAAGGACACCATAGAACCAAGAGGAATAATAAAACACAGATAAAATAATAAACAAAAAAATATGTAAGGTGGATAGGCAAGTCTGAATAGGTGGGTTTTGAGCTGGGTTTTGAATATGGAAAGAGAGTCAATATTACGAATGTTGGGAGGAAGTGAGTTCCAGAGTTTGGGGGCAGAGCGACTGAAGGCTCTGCACCCCAATGTACCGAGACGGGCAGAGGGTAGAAAAAGTTGGAGGGAGGATGAGGACCTGAGTGAGCGAGAGGGAATGGAGATTTGAATAAGATCTGACAGATAGGGGAGCGCAAGGTTATGGATGGCTTTGAATGTATAGATAAGTAATTTGAAGTTGATTCTAAATTTGACAGGAAGCCAGTGGAGCTGTCGGAGGATGGGGGTCATATGATGGAAGTTAGGGGGTTCTCGTGATGATCCGGGCTGCTGAATTCTGAACAAGTTGAAGTTTATGGAGGAATTTTTGATGGACACAGAAGAGAAGTGACTTATAGTCGTCGATACGTGAAGTGACGAGACTGTGAACAAGGATAACAGTGGTGTGAGGAGTGAGTGCGGGATGGAGGCGGTTTATATTGCGAAGGTGGAAATGAGCGAACCGTGTAATGTCATTGATGTGGGAGTGAAAGGAGAGTGAACTGTCAAGGATGACACCCAGACTCTTCACCTGGGGGGAAGGATTAGGGAGGATCTCCAGCACAGTCAAGTCAAGTCAACATTATTTATAGAGCACTTTCAAACAGCCATCGCTGCATACAAAGTGCTGTACATGGAGCGATATAACATACACAATAAACACTAAGACAAATCGGTAATAAAGGCGGTAGAAAGCACCAAACAGTAAAATCAAGAACAAATCTAAGTCATGCTGAGTCAAACGCCAAAGAATACAAGTGAGTTTTGAGGAGGGCTTTGAAGATGGGCAGCGAGGAGGCTTGCCGAATGTTCAGTGGGAGGTCATTCCAGAGAGAGGGACCAGCAAAAGAAAAGGCTCGATCCCCTCTGAGCCTCAGTTTAGTTCTTGGTACTTCTAACAAAGACTGGTCCACAGACCTGAGGCGCCGGGCAGGTGTGTAGGGGCGGATGAGCTCAGAGAGGTAAGGTGGCGCGAGATTATTCAGAGATTTGAAAACAAAGAGGAGGATCTTGAAAATAATTCTAAAATGAATGGGGAGCCAGTGAAGGGATGCCAGAGTAGGAGTTATATGCTCCCTCTTACGAGTACCAGTCAAGAGGCGAGCAGCGGCATTCTGGACCAGCTGAAGACCAGGGGGCTATTTGTTTCCTTGCTTTTCATCATCCATTGCAAAGGGGAATCATCAGTCAACAATGTGAACACTATTTTTATTAGGTAGCATTTGAGGGTTTCTAGAGCCTATTTAACGGCTCGGCATTCCTTTTCCATTATATCATAGTTTTTCTCTCTCTGTAACAACTTCCGACTCAAGTCAAGTACAGTAAATATTCTCTAGTACGGACTTGTGTTTGCGCTGTCCAATTTGTCCTGATAACAGAAATTCCTCATTTGGGAAATGAGCATGGTACATGTCCTTTATGAACCTGCAAGTATGTTGACCAAATGCACGTGTAACAACAGAATCAATAAAATACAAAAATATACTGTCCAAAAACGGTTTATATAACAAAAACTGCAATACAGGTGTATCGCAAAAAAAATCACAACAGTAAAATACGTACAGTATTTTAACTTAGTTTATTTTTTTCTGTCTTGGGAAAAAATATGTATTTTGGGTTGTTTTGTTGCATTCTTTGGTTTATGAAAATGTTTGCCTGCGTGTCATACAGTTTTCTTGCTAGTTGCAAGTAACTGTCCCGTTGATCACCGATGTCTGGTCATTCTTGTGCATACTGAAGGATTTTTGTTGCCATTTGCATTGCTTCCGTGCTGGATGGTGGCTTGTCATCAGGAGTTGAATCGATGCCTTGTTGTTTAAAGTTTCGTAGATTTGCGTCTTTCCGACTCCAAGTGTCTGCTGGATCTTTTTAACTTTGTGTTCAGCCTCGCTCAAACGGATGCATTTCACTCGCTCCAGTTGTTACAGTTCTTCTACGTTTCGATGCGATGATCTACACGACGTAAGTGAAAAAAGTTTAATCTTTCGCAATTACAGTAAAACGCACGCCAGTAAAAAGTCGCTTACACATCTTCGTTTCGAATCTGAAGAATGAAAACGGCGACGCAAACACGTTTCTTTGGTCTTGTCGAGTGGGTGCTGCTTTTAAGCTAGTGCCGCGTTCTACAGGACATAAGTAAATAAAGTTAAAATCATTCACATTTACAGTAAAACGCACGGCAATAAAAACTCACTTGCACGTCGTCGTTTAGAATCTGATGATCGAAAATCTCGAAGTGAAAACTTGTTTCAGCGTTGTCTTTTCCGTCGCATCGGGTGGGCGTTGCATGTATTTAAGCTCCCGCGGCATTACACCTCCATCCGGGTTAGAGGTAGTGGAATTTCCGCTTACGCAACTTCCGGTAAATGTAATGTAATATCGCAATCAAAATGTTAATGCACAGGTTTTTATTCCGGGTGAAGGATATTCTTTTGCATAGAATTCCGGGGATGGGAATATTTACTGTATTGGATGTTTCTCATCCAATACACACACACATACACACACACACACACACATTCATATATAATTTTTCCTCGGCTTACCCCCCCTCGGGTGGTGTCTGTCACTCATTGAGCTCGGGTCCTCTACCAGAGGCCAGGAAGATTGAGGGTTCTGCGCAGTATCCTTGCCGTTCCCAGCACTGCACATTTCTGGACTGAGATGTCCGATGTTCCCGGGATCTGTTGCAACCACTCATCTAGTTTGGGGGTCACTGCCCCGAGTGCTCCGACCACCACAGGCACGACTGTCACCTTTACCTTCCAGGCTCTCTCCAGCTCCTCTCTGAGCCCTTGGTATTTCTCGAGTTTCTCGTGTTCCTTCTTTCTGATGTTTCCATCACTTGGTACCGCTACATCCACTACAACGGCTTTCTTCTGCCCTTTATCTATGATCACGATATCTGGTTGGTTCGCCATTACCATCTTGTCGGTCTGGACCTGGAAGACCCACAGGATATTCGCTCTGTCATTCTCCACCACCTTCGGAGGTGTTTCCCATTTTGACCTTGGGGTTTCCAGTCCATACTCCGCACAGATGTTTCGGTAGACTATGCCAGCCACCTGGTTATGGCGTTCCATGTAGGCTTTCCCTGCCAGCATCTTACAACCTGCAGTTATGTGTTGGATCGCCTCAGGTGCGTCTTTGCACAACCTATATCCGGGCCTCAATGGCTCTGGTGCTCAGGGCCTGCTCCTGAGCAGCCAGGATGAGTGCCTCTGTGCTGTCCTTTCGGCCAGCCCTCTCTAGCCACTGATAGGCCCTCTTGAGAACGGCCACTTCAGTTATGGTCCGGTGGTACATCCTGTGTAGGGGCTTGTCTTCCCATGATGGTCCCTCTTCCAGCGCCTCATTTTCTGGTCCCCATTGTCTGAGATATTCTCTGAATTTCCCTGCCAGCATCTTACAACCTGCAGTTATGTGTTGGATCGCCTCAGGTGCGTCTTTGCACAACCTATATCCGGGCCTCAATGGCTCTGGTGCTCAGGGCCTGCTCCTGAGCAGCCAGGATGAGTGCCTCTGTGCTGTCCTTTCGGCCAGCCCTCTCTAGCCACTGATAGGCCCTCTTGAGAACGGCCACTTCAGTTATGGTCCGGTGGTACATCCTGTGTAGGGGCTTGTCTTCCCATGATGGTCCCTCTTCCAGCGCCTCATTTTCTGGTCCCCATTGTCTGAGATATTCTCTGAATTTCCCTGCCAGCATCTTACAACCTGCAGTTATGTGTTGGATCGCCTCAGGTGCGTCTTTGCACAACCTATATCCGGGCCTCAATGGCTCTGGTGCTCAGGGCCTGCTCCTGAGCAGCCAGGATGAGTGCCTCTGTGCTGTCCTTTCGGCCAGCCCTCTCTAGCCACTGATAGGCCCTCTTGAGAACGGCCACTTCAGTTATGGTCCGGTGGTACATCCTGTGTAGGGGCTTGTCTTCCCATGATGGTCCCTCTTCCAGCGCCTCATTTTCTGGTCCCCATTGTCTGAGATATTCTCTGAATCCGTTGGAGCCTTCTCCTTGATGTATTCACGGAGCTTGGATGTTTCATCCTGGACAGTGGCTCTCACACTCATTAGTCCCGGGCCTCCATCCTTTCGGCTTGCGTACAGTCTCAGGGTGCTGGATTTGGGATGGAACCCTCCATGCATGGTTAGGAGCTTTCAGGTATTAACGTCCGTGGTCTGGATCTCTACCTTTGGCCAACTTATTATTCCTGCAGGGTATCTGATCACTGGCAGGGCATAGCTCTTTATTGCCCGGGTCTTATTCTTGCCATTGAGCTGGCTTCTTAGGACTTGCCTCACTCCCTGGAGGTATTTGGCCGTAGCCGCTTTCCGTGTTGCCAGTTCGGGGTTGCCATTGGCTTGTGGTATACAAAGGTACTTGTAACTGTCCTCAATGTCTGCTATTGTTACTTCAGGGAGTGAGGCCCCTTCAGTGCGGACTACCTTTTCTCTCTTAGTCACCATCCGACTACATTTCTCAAGTCCGAATGACATCCCGATAACGCTGCTGTAGATCCTGGTTGTGTGGATCAGGGAGTCTATGTCCCTTTAGCTCTTAGCATACAGCTTTATGTCATCCATGTCGAGGAGGGTACTTATTGTAGCTCCATTTCTGAGGCAGTATCCATAGCCTGTCTTGGTGATTACTTGGCTTAGGGGGTTCAGTCCTATGCAGAACAGCAGTGGGGAGAGTGCATCACCTTGGTATATGCCACATTTGATGGACACTTGGGTAAGTGGCTTGCCATTGGCTTCAAGTGTGGTTTTCCACATCCTCATCGAGTTCGCAACGAAGGCTCTTCGGGTCCTGTTCACTTTATACAACTCCAAGCATTCAGTGATCCATGTATGTGGCATCGAGTCATAGGCTTTCTTGTAATCAATCCAGGCTGTGCACAGGTTGGTACGTCGGGACCTGCAGTCTTGTGCGACTGTTTTGTCAATCGGGAGCTGATGTTAAGGTCCTCTGGTATCTCTACCAATGCCCTTCTGTGCTTCGCTCATGTATTGATCCATGTGTCCACTTATCTTAGCTGCAATGATGCCTGACATGAGCTTCCATGTTGTGGAGAGACAGGTTGTGGAGAGACAGACATCAATTGGATGGGACTGCACCCTTTGAGGGATCCTTCATGATCAGGATCGTTCACCCGTTGGTTAGCCATCCTGGGTGAGTCCCATCCCTCAGCAGCTGGTTAATTTGTGCTGCTAGGCGCTCATGGAGTGAGCTGACTTTCTTTAGCCAGTAGGTGTGGACCATGTCCGGGCCTGGTGCTGTCCAGTTCTTCATATCTTAGACTCTTTCCTGTATATCTGCCACTGTTATGGTAACTGGGTTCTGTTCAGGGAGGTTGCTGTGCTCCTCTCTCAGGGTCACAGCCATTGTGCACTGCTGTTATGTGCAACCTCCATATGCCTTTCCAGTACCTTTCAGTTTCCAGTCTAGGTGGGTCAGCTCTGTTGTTAGGACCCTGCCAATGAGCGTACACTTTCGTAGGTTGTGTTGCGAACAGCCTGTTTATTCGTCTGGCCGCATTCTCTTCTGCCTTTTCATCACACCTCTCTGGGCCTCCGTCAATTAACTCACATCTTTCCGAGCCACCTTGATCTTAGCCTCCAACCTTCTTTTCCATGGTGGGTAACGTATCTGATGGCTTCCATGGTTGCTCTTATAGCGAAGCATCTCAAGGATCACTGATGCTGAAGCGTATATCAGCTCATTGGTTTCCGTGATCGTTACGGTAGGGATCACCCTCAGCTGCATTCACACTTTCCATGAGACTTTCAGGTGGTACTTCACATAGCCGTTGTAATCGGTTTCTAGGTTGCCAAGCTTTCATTCTCGCCATGATCTTAGCTTTCAGTTCAGTGGCTGCCTCGCTCAGCATTTCATACATACACAGGGCTGGCCTCCCAATCTTATCATCTGCATTCATTGAGGCTTGCCTCCCAATCTCTGGTATGACCTCCTCCTCTGATATGGCAGCCTGGACCCTGCCCTTCACCATGGAACCTGCGTTGTACCTCATCAATCTCAAGTTGTGACAGCAGTTGCCGTTTGTGGATGTTGGAACACTGAGCTACTAGTTGTTTCGTGGTGAACCGTGACTGTGGGTTTCAAAGTAACTATTTAGCCCACATTCTCTGCATGCAACCCCAACAGAGCCATGTTATCGCTCTGTTATCTGTTATCGCATCTTGCCCATGTCCGCTTTGTTCCAGTAGCCCATTTTTCATCAAGGTGCTCTGGTTCCCCAGCACCTGACGCAGACCTAATTTGGCCGGGTGACGTCTGAGCTGGCATGTCATTCATTTTATTGTCTCTTATCATTGTATGAGGTAGGCATTAGCGTGAAGGATCTTGCCCAAGGACCCACACTGGATGGTGTTATGTGCTATTTTTTTGCCCCAAGCGGGATTCAAACCACCGTCTCCCAAACCGATGCCTTATCAACTGAGCTATCCAGCCACTATATATATATATATATATATATATATATATATATATATATATATATATATTTATACAGGTGTATATGTATGTGTTTCTTAAATATATTGAGTTTTGGATTGCATTTTTTTCCATGTAAGAACTGTGCATTTGAATTGTGTCTTTTCTGGATATCTTCTGTGATTGAATGCCATCAAGTTCAGTTTTTCGTCAATGGATGCTAAAGCTTCTCGTTGACTTTGAAACTTAGCTTGTAGATGACGTGTGTACATTTTGAGCATGACGTCTCTGATCAACTGGTGAAAGGACACTTTCATCTCTTTTATCTCAAACTGCTTTAAACAACAAAACATGAGGGAAAAGAGTTTAGGACTGCACGACTGGCCGTGTTTTATGTTATGTGCTGTGTTTATTATTTTACTTTATGTTAACTGTTTTGTTCAGCACTTTGTTAGAGCTGCAGCGGTTGTGAAAGCTCTATATAAATCAGGATGTATTATATTGTGTTGTATTGTACCTTGCCTACAGATAGGCTCCAGCACACCCGTGACCTTTGTGAGGGTAATTGGCTCGGAAAATACATGGATGGATTTCTAGATGTCTTGTCTAATGAAGGTCACTTAAAATTGATGAGTATGGAAGCTGAAAATGTCATTAGTACACATTTCCCTGAATTTTTTCACATATGAAAACTTCCCTTTGTCAGTCGGCCTTTCTTATTGTAGGGTTCGGGGGTTTTCATCGGTAGGTCACCTCTTGACGACATGGAGGATCTCTAGAACGTTCGAGTACTCTAGCCCGCGTTCTGGGCGTCTCTCCCTCATGTCCAACTAGATCAGCAGTGTAATTACCTCCTCCAATCTCATGTCGTCATGTCCAACTAACTCGTCATTTACCGAAGAGGTTTGTCCACGGTGGAAATGCTGCACGCACAGTCACCAAAACCTATCAGGATGCAAAAGGAAAGTGAGTAGTCAGCCACAAACTGACTACCCTGCACACAGTATAATAATTGCCCCCAGGCCTGTCTACTTTGGACTGAATGGTGAAACACACGGCAGAATTCGGCTATAAGGTCCACAAATGCGGACCTGAGATTCAGTCATGCATCTCTCACTGCCATAGCCCAAGAGAAAGCCTGGCCAGTTAAAAAAACTCATAGGTAGAAGCTTACTGGAAAAAAAATAGCAAACACTGGGGAAAAGTCCATGTTCTCCATCTTTGTGTGATGGGTATGGGAAATTGGATTCTGGGGAATGGGCTGGATAGCACAGGGATCTGAGGGAGATGTCCATCGAGTACCCGAGTGCTCCACGCAAGCACCCATTTCCTCCAACCGATGGACCAGCACGGAGACCGCATCACAGAGTTCCGCAAGCAAAGTCTTCTGCTGTCCCACCGGTCGTCCTTGGATGGCCACAGCGTTCTTATTTTATTCAAGTCAACTAGATCTAAAGAGATTTTGGTCTCTTTATAATCACCCTGGCTAAACACCGGTGGGACAAAAAAGACTCTGTGGATGAGACTACTATTGAAGTAGAAAAATATATATTTGGAATGAAAAAGGAAAAAACACATATGACCAAAGAGAGTGTCCGTCCAACCTCGAGCGTTGTGTCCACTCAACTAACTAACCTAGCTGTTGTCATGGCTAGGCTAGCTTAGCTGTTGTCGTAGATCAAAGCTCTTTGATGTGTAACATCCGTTGCATCAGCACTGATTGGTTGAAGCCAAAAGACACGCGTGCATACACGTACGCGCTGATGCACGCAGAGCGGAGAGCAGTGGGCTATTGACTGCTGAGTCGCGCTTCACTCGAGTGGCATTGCTACAGGGCCCCCCTCCTGAATCCGAAGTTGGCGTAGGAGACGAAGGAAGGAAGCCGTTGGAATTACGGAACGTGAAGCAGACTCGTCGGCCACTGCGCGTGGTTTGGCTTGATGAAGACGCCAGACACGAAGTCAGTGACGGACTGCCGGGCAAACGGGACATCGAAGAGCGAACAGCTGTGGATGATGTCGTGGTCCAAGTGGGCACGGGAAGGGCAGCAGTCGAGGTTGAACGAAGGAAGCTGCTGTCGATGAAGGAATTGCGGGTGAAGATGGACTTGTGTTGTTGGTGAACGTCGCTGTTCGTGAGCTAAGAAACTGCTGCTCTGTGACTACCGGTTTGAGTCAGTCGATCGTCGGTTGATGGAGATGGTGTCCTCACGGCCCATTAACTGCTTGAAGGACGGATGATACCTAACTGACGCATGTGGTCAAAGTCAGGGCGGGACCGGTCGTCTTGATGTGATGAACAACATCGTGAGGCGCTGGTTGAGTCATCCGCGCAGGGTTCGTCAGGTTCGGGAAACACAGCAACAGGGTCGGGTAGGGAGATGAAGAGGGTGCAGGGTGGTTGCTTGGAGGGAGGAGCCGCTGGTCGGGTGACGGCGCTCTGCTGGTGTTGGAGGGACGACGCAGACATCGGCGGTGCAGTCGACCATGAAGTGTCGCCCAGAAGTCTGATCGAGGACGTGAGGAGAGTTGAGTGCCGCGCTCACTTGCTGACGGGTCCATTTCCCGCCTGTAAGCACGGTTTGCGACATTTCTTCGCCGAGTCGCCCCACATGCAGTGATGCCTGACAAGTCACCCTGGGATGGGGGGCGCTGTACGGCAACTTGCTCTGTTGCAATGTTGCAGCAAAGAGTGGAGTGAAATGGGAGAAGAAATCCAATAGGGTAGCCAATTGAAGAGAAAAAGATATCGAGGGAGAGTGTCCATAGGTCAAAAAAGGGCTAGCTCGCCACTAAAGAGAATTTTGGTCTCTTTATAATCACACTGGCTAAACCATGGTGGGACAAAAAACACTCTGTGGACAAGACTATTATTGTAGTAGAAAAATATATATTTGGACAGATAAATGAAAAAACACATTACCAAAGAGCGTGTCCGTCCGACCGAGAGCGTTGTGTTTCCTCCACTAACTAACTTTGCTGTTGTCTTGGCTAGACTAGCTTAGCTGTGGTCGTAGATCAACGCTCGTTGATGTGTAACATCCGTTGCGTCAGCACTTGTTGGTTGAAGTCAAAAGACGCGCGTGCATACACGTCTGCGCTGA
Organism: Hippocampus zosterae; assembly: GCF_025434085.1. NCBI lineage: Eukaryota > Metazoa > Chordata > Actinopteri > Syngnathiformes > Syngnathidae > Hippocampus > Hippocampus zosterae. Next base: position 25,454,553 of record NC_067456.1, on the reverse strand, counting down.
TGCATGCACAGCGGAGAGCAGCAGCCTATCGACTGCTGAGTAGCGCTTCACTCGAGTGGCGTCGCTACAGATCCATGGTTAGATTAAGACAGTGTTTCTGGGGGGTCGTGAGGCTCCATCAAGGGGAACGCATTTGACCTTGGGAAACATCCATCCATCCATCCATTTTCCAAACCGCTTGATCCTCACTAGGGTCGCGGGGGGTGCTGGAGCCTATCCCAGCCGTCTTCGGGCAGTAAGCGGGAGACACCCTGAATCAGTTGCCAGCCAATCGCAGGGCACACAGAGACGAACAACCATCCACGACCACACTCACACCGAGGTACAATTTAGAGCGCCCAATCAGCCTGCCATGCATGTTTTTGGAATGTGGGAGGAAACCGGAGCACCCGGAAAAAACCCACGCAGGCCCGGGGAGAACATGCAAACTCCACACAGGGAGGCCGGAGCTGGAATCGAACCTGCACTGTGAAGTCGACGTGCTAACCACTGGACTACCGGGCCGCCACTAGGGAAACATGTTTTTTATTTTTTTTACTGTCCTAAAATAACATACATTTGCACCTTCACTACGTTAGGGGGCATTGGCGCTCTCATTGGCAGAGTTTGCGCAGGGAGCATTCTCAGGGAGGAAACAAGATAAGATAAGATAAGATAAGATAAGATATGATAAGATATCCTTTATTTGTCCCACACTGTGGAAGTTTACAGCCTCCAGCAGCAAAAATGTGGGTAGAAAGAAGAAAGAAGAAAAAACAAACACTGTTCAATTAAGTGCAATATAAATACAAAATTGATAAATCGCAGTGCTATTTACAATAGTTTTTCACATTTTACATTTGTTTCACATCATTTAAGTATTAATATTATTATTGTTATTATCTTTATTCAGCAGCCTGACAGCAGTCGGTAGGAACAAGCGTCGGTATCTCTCCTTCTTGCAGCGCGGGTGTCACAGTCTCTGGCTGAAGGAGCGACCAAGTGCTGTCAGGGTGGGCTGGAGGAGGTGGGAGGGACTGGTCATCATAGATTTTAGCTTAGTTAGCATCCTTCTGTTGCCCACCTCCTCCAGAGTGTCAATGGAGCAGCCCAGGACAGAACTGGCCTTCCTGACCAGTCGCTCCAGTCTCTTTCTGTCCCGGGCCGAGATGCTGCCTGACCAGCAGACAATGCCATAATGGATGGCCGAGGCCACCACCGAGTCATAGAAAGTCTTAAGGAGCGACCCCTGAACCCCAAAAGACCTCAGTTTCCTGAGTAGGAAGAGTCGTCTCTGTCCTTTCCTAATCAGGGTGGTCACTTAAAATTGATGAGTATGGAAGCTGAAAATGTCATTAGTACACATTTCCCTGAATTTTTTCACATATGAAAACTTCCCTTTGTCAGTCGGCCTTTCTTATTGTAGGGTTCGGGGGTTTTCATCGGTAGGTCACCTCTTGACGACATGGAGGATCTCTAGAACGTTCGAGTACTCTAGCCCGCGTTCTGGGCGTCTCTCCCTCATGTCCAACTAGATCAGCAGTGTAATTACCTCCTCCAATCTCATGTCGTCATGTCCAACTAACTCGTCATTTACCGAAGAGGTTTGTCCACGGTGGAAATGCTGCACGCACAGTCACCAAAACCTATCAGGATGCAAAAGGAAAGTGAGTAGTCAGCCACAAACTGACTACCCTGCACACAGTATAATAATTGCCCCCAGGCCTGTCTACTTTGGACTGAATGGTGAAACACACGGCAGAATTCGGCTATAAGGTCCACAAATGCGGACCTGAGATTCAGTCATGCATCTCTCACTGCCATAGCCCAAGAGAAAGCCTGGCCAGTTAAAAAAACTCATAGGTAGAAGCTTACTGGAAAAAAAATAGCAAACACTGGGGAAAAGTCCATGTTCTCCATCTTTGTGTGATGGGTATGGGAAATTGGATTCTGGGGAATGGGCTGGATAGCACAGGGATCTGAGGGAGATGTCCATCGAGTACCCGAGTGCTCCACGCAAGCACCCATTTCCTCCAACCGATGGACCAGCACGGAGACCGCATCACAGAGTTCCGCAAGCAAAGTCTTCTGCTGTCCCACCGGTCGTCCTTGGATGGCCACAGCGTTCTTATTTTATTCAAGTCAACTAGATCTAAAGAGATTTTGGTCTCTTTATAATCACCCTGGCTAAACACCGGTGGGACAAAAAAGACTCTGTGGATGAGACTACTATTGAGAGCTGGTCGAAAGAGGAGTGGGAGGAGAGGAAGTCCTCAGTGACAGTGGTTACAGTTGGTGGTTGGGGGAAGGGACGGACGACTGGTCGAAATGGTTGAAAAAACGGTTCAGTCCATTTGCCCAGTCTTTTTCCTTCTCAGTCAATGTCTTTGGGCTGTCATGGCCTGAGACGGTTTTCAGGCCCCTCCAGACATCAGTGACATTGCTGGCCTGTAACTGGTCCTCCAATCATCATGTGTGCCTTCTTCCCCTCTCTGATCTTTCTTCTCAGCCGAATTTGCACGGCCTTCAGCTCCTCTCTGTTTCTCGACATAAAAGCTCTCTTCTTCTCCTTCAGGAGGGCCTTTATGTCGGGATTAATCCATGGTTTGTTGTTGGAAAAACACCGCACAGTTCTGGTGGGTACGGTGTTCTCCTCACAGAAGTTTATGTAGTCCGTGATGGTGTCAGTGAGTGTATCAATGTCCTCCCCACGAACCTCGCTGAAGAGTCCCCACCTGGTTGTGTCAATGCAGTCCCGCAGAGCATCTTCAGCTTCCGTGGACCATTTCCTGACCATTCTGGTCACAGTTGGCTGTCTGTGCACCAGGGGTTTGTACAGGCTCGAGAAATACCAAGTTGTGGTCTGCTCTTCAAAGAGGGGGGAGGGGGCGGGGTTTATATGCCTCCTTGGTATTGGCATAAAACAATTCCAAAATTTTATTGTCTCTAGTGGCACAGGTTACATATTGTGTGCAGGTTGAAAGGGAGGACGACAGAGAGACATGGTTGAAGTCAACCAGAGAGCAGCAGGGCGTTGGGGGACTGTGTTTGCAGCCTGAGCTGCATCACCATTAGCCGACGGGGGGAACGTACACTGTCACAGCTATGACGTGTGAGAATTCCCTCGGGAGATAATGGGGCCTGAGGCTAATGGCTAGCAGCTCAATGTCCCGGCTGCAGAGTTTGTCTTAGATCGTGATATGCCCCGGATTGCACCATTTGTCGTTCACAAAAACAGCCAGTCCCTCACCTATTCACTTTCCACTCCCTTCATTCCTGTCCGCACGTATGAGTTGGAAACCTTCCAACTCGGCATGTGTGTCCGGAGTGATTGCTGTTAGCCACGACTCCGTGAGTAACATTAAGCTAGCCTCGCGGTACTCCTTTTGATGTTGCGTTAGCGCCGCCAGCTCATCCATCTTGTTAGGGAGCGATCTTACATTCCCCATGATGACGGACGGGAGGACATGTCTGTACCTTCTCCTCCTTGTGCGGCGGTCCTACCCGGCTCGACACCCTTGTCCCCTCCTCTTCAACTCGCGTGGGATATCCGGTTTGTCACTGGCCAGTAGCCCGCTGTTAGCGCGCCATGCTAACAGCTTGTCCTTACTGTAAACAATGGAGTTGCATGTGCTATTGGCATCTCCGTCCAGAGGATATGTAAAAAGATAAAAGCAAATAAAGGAGATGAGCACAAATGAAGCTGCCCCTCTCCCCCCGTAGGTTTGGGGTACAAAACCACGCAAAACAAAACGGGAAGAAGAAATAAATAAAGTAAAAGGATGAAAAGAAACTCAAACAGGGAAATGCGAGCTGGAGAGGCAGCCACTCAGGGGGCGGCATCATAATATATATATATATATATATATATCCCACCTTGGGATGCCAAGCGGCTGGATAGCTCAGTTGGTAAGGCATCGGTTTGGCATACGGGAGACGGTGGTTCGAGTTGGGCAAGATCCTTCACGCTAATGCCTACCTCATACAATGATGAGAGACAATAAAACGAATGACATGCCGGCTAAGACGTCGCCCGGCCAAACAAGGTCTGCGTCAGGTGCTGGGGAACCAGAGCACCTTGATGAAAAATGGGCTACTGGAACAAAGCGCAGATGGGCGAGAGGCGATAACATGGCTCTGTTGGAATGCTACTACTCAAGCAACCCTAGCCAGAGGGGTTACATGCAGAGAATGTGGGCTAAATGGTTACTTCGAAACCCACAGTCACGGTTGACCACGAAACAACTAGTAGCTCAGTGTTCCAACATCCACAAACGGCAACTGCTGTCACAACTTGAGATTGATGAGGTACAACGCAGGTTCCATGGCGAAGGGCCCCAGGCTGCCAGATCAGAGGAAGAGGCCATACAAGAGATTGGGAGGCAAACCCCAATGAATGCAGATGATGAGATTGGGAGGCCAGCCCCAATGAATGAAATGCTGAGCGAGGCAGCAACTGACCTGAAAGCTAAGATCATGGCGAGAATGAAAGCTGGGCAACCTAGAAACCGATTACAACGGCTATGTGAAGTACCATCTGAAAGTCTCATAGAAAGTGTGAATGCAGCACTGAGGGCGATCCCTACCGTAACGATCACAGAAACCAATGAGCTGATATACGCTTCAGCATCAGTGATCCTGGAGACTCTGGGCTATAAGAGCAACCATGGAAGCCATGAGATACGTTACCCACCATGGAAAAGACGGTTGGAGGCTAAGATCAAGGCGGTCCGGAAAGATGTGAGTCAATTGACGGAGGCCCAGAGAGGTGTGATGAAAAGGCCGATACCCGAGAGGTACATCCAGATGACCATACCTGAAGCACTCGAAACTGCCAAACAAAGGCTCCAAGCCTTGTCCAGTCGCCTAAAGCGGTACACGAAAGAGAATGAGGGCAGACGAATAAACAGACTGTTCGCAACACAGCCTGCGAAAGTGTACGCTCAGTGGCAGGGTCCTAACAACAGAGCTGACCCACCAAGACTGGAAACTGAAAGGTACTGGAAAGGCATATGGGAGAAGGAGGTTGCACATAACAGCAGTGCACAATGGCTGGTGACCCTGAGAGAGGAGCACAGCAACCTCCCTGAACAGAACCCAGTTACCATAACAGTGGCAGACATACAGGAAAGAGTCTCAGATATGAAGAACTGGACAGCACCAGGCCCGGACATGGTCCACACCTACTGGCTAAAGAAACTCACAGCACTCCATGAGCGCCTAGCAGTACAAATGAACCAGCTGCTGAGGGATGGGAGTCACCCAGAATGGCTAACCGAAGGGCGAACGATCCTGATCATGAAGGATCCCTCGAAGGGTGCAGTTCCATCCAACTATCGGCCAATAACCTGTCTCTCCACAACATGGAAGCTCATGTCAGGCATCATTGCGGCTAAGATAAGTGGGCACATGGATCAATACATGAGCGAAGCACAGAAGGGCATTGGTAGAGATACCAGAGGAGCCAAACATCAGCTTCTGGTTGACAGAACAGTCGCACAAGACTGCAGGTCCCGACGTACCAACCTGTGCACAGCTTGGATTGATTACAAGAAAGCCTATGACTCGATGCCACATACATGGATCACTGAATGCTTGGAGTTGTATAAGGTAAACAGGACCCTAAGAGCCTTCGTTGCGAACTCGATGAGGATGTGGAAAACCACACTTGAAGCCAATGGCAAGCCACTTACCCAAGTGTCCATCAAATGTGGCATATACCAAGGTGATACACTCTCCCCACTGCTGTTCTGCATAGGACTGAACCCCCTAAGCCAAGTAATCACCAAGACAGGCTATGGATACCGCCTCAGAAATGGAGCTACGATCAGTCACCTCCTCTACATGGATGACATAAAGCTGTATGCTAAGAGCGAAAGGGACATAGATTCCCTGATCCACACAACCAGGATCTACAGCAGCGACATCGGGATGTCATTCGGGCTTGAGAAATGTAGTCGGATGGTGACTCAGAGAGGAAAGGTAGTCCGCACTGAAGGGGTCTCGCTCCCAGAAGGAACAATAGCAGACATTGAGGACAGCTACAAGTACCTTGGTATACCACAAGCCAATGGCAACCTCGAACTGGCAACAAGGAAAGCGGCTACGGCCAAATACCTCCAGCGAGTGAGGCAAGTCCTAAGAAGCCAGCTCAATGGCAAGAATAAGACCCGGGCAATAAACAGCTATGCCCTGCCAGTGATCAGATACCCTGCAGGAATAATAAGGTGGCCAAAGGAAGAGATTCAGACCACGGATGTTAAGACCCGAAAGCTCCTAACCATGCATGGAGGGTTCCATCCCAAATCCAGCACCCTGAGACTGTACGCAAGCCGAAAGGATGGAGGCCGGGGACTAGTGAGTGTGAGAGTCACTGTCCAGGATGAAACATCCAAGCTCCATGAATACATCAAGGAGAAGGCTCCAACGGATGACGTACTCCGAGAATGTCTCAGACAATGGGGAACAGAAGATGAGGCGCTGGAAGAGGGACCATCATGGGAGGACAAGCCCCTACACGGGATGTACCACCGGACCATAACTGAAGTGGCTGATCTCAAGAAGTCCTATCAGTGGCTAGAGAGGGCTGGCCTGAAGGACAGCACAGAGGCACTCATCCTGGCTGCTCAGGAGCAGGCCTTGAGCACCAGAGCCATCAAGGCCCAGATATACCACACCAGACAAGACCCAAGGTGTAGGTTGTGCAAAGAGGCACCTGAGACGATCCAACACATAACTGCAGGGTGTAAGATGCTGGCAGGGAAAGCCTACATGGAACGCCATAACCAGGTGGCTGGCATAGTCTACCGAAACATCTGTGCAGAGTATGGACTGGAAACCCCAAGGTCAAAATGGGAAACACCTCCGAAGGTGGTGGAGAATGACAGAGCGAAGATCCTGTGGGACTTCCAGATCCAGACTGACAAGATGTTAATGGCGAACCAACCAGATATCGTGATCATAGATAAAGGGCAGAGGAAAGCCGTTGTAGTGGATGTAGCGGTCCCAAGTGATGGAAACATCAGGAAGAAGGAACATGAGAAACTCGAGAAATACCAAGGGCTCACAGAGGAGCTGGAGAGGGCCTGGAAGGTAAAGGTGACAGTCGTGCCTGTGGTGGTCGGAGCACTCGGGGCAGTAACCCCCAAACTAGATGAGTGGTTGCAACAGATCCCTGGAACAACATCGGACATCTCAGTACAGAAATGTGCAGTGCTGGGAACAGCAAGGATACTGCGCAGAACCCTCAAGCTTCCTGGCCTCTGGTAGAGGACCCGAGCTGAATGAGGGACGGACACCACCCGAGGGGTGAGATGAGGAGATATATATATATATATATATATATATATATATATATATATATATATACATATATATATATATATATATATATATATATATATATATATATATATGACGAGGCTTCAATGAGACTGCAGTGGCAGACGAGGAAAGACAGATGTGTTTACTGTGTCTAAAACCTTTGGTAGCGGACAGCATGAAGCCAAATAAATTAAGGCGTCACTATAAGACATTACCCCCCAATCACCTTGAGAAGCTGATGAGTTTTTTTCAGCGAAAACATGCCGAATATTGACAACAATCATGCCACTTTGTGACTGCTACTTCAGTAAACTAAAATACAGGTCCCGGCTACACATTGAGCAGGAGCCGAGAGTTGCTGTGTCCTGCTTCAAACCTCACTTCGAAAAACTGTGCATTGCAAAACGTGCTCATTGTAGCCATTAATCCAAACATCATCTTTGATTTAAAATATATATATATATATCTATTTTATATATTTTTGTTTTGCTGGTAAAAGTTTTTTTTACTATTGTGCTCTGTGATCATGTTGGTGATTAGTTTGAATGCATTATTAGTTATTGATTTTATGTCATATTATTTTTCTGTATTGTGTGGTTTGACATGGTCAGACAAAAAATATTTTTTGTTAAATTCAAGATTTCATGTTATTTTTGAATTTCAGATGCACTTTAAATATTTTCTGGGCGGTAGTCCAGTGGTTAGCACGTTGGCTTCACAGTGCAGAGGTACCGGCTTCGATTCCAGCTCCGGCCTCCCTGTGTGGAGTTTGCATGTTCTCCCCGGGCCTGTGTGGGTTTTCTCCGGGTGCTCCGGTTTCCTCCCACATTCCAAAAACATGCGTTGCAGGCTGATTGGACACTCTAAATTGTCCCTAGGTGTGAGTGTGAGCGTGGATGGTTGTTCATCTCTGTGTGCCCTGTGATTGGCTGGCAACCAATTCAGGGTGTCCCCCGCCTACTGCCCGAAGACAGCTGGGATAGGCTCCAGCACCCCCCGCGACCCTGGTGAGGATTAAGCGGCTCGGAAGATGAATGAAGATGATGACTTTAAATATTTTCTGTTCCAGTTACTAAAGCTATTCTTTGTTGTAAGTTGGTCCATAAAGTTGATTCATAATTCTTTCTTTTTTTATTCTCTTATACATTACTAAGGATACGGCATTATGCAAAGGTGTACTTGTAATTTGTACTTTAAATTTTTTATGCAAATGATACTATTTATAGTCATGTGGGGGGGGGGGGGTTCTCTTCCTTGGGGGGGGGGCATGACAGAAAATAATTGAGAACCACTGGATTATTATAAGATGAGAAAACCTTTATTTGTCTTACAATGGATATTATGTAATGAATGAAAATTGTAATTCATGAAATGACATTTCCTTGGCATTTAGATGAAATCGTCTGAATACCACCATAAATAAATAAATAAAATACGGTACTATATTTATATTTGCAAGGATGCATGTTTTTTTAGTTTTACACTCAGTTTTCTGCACTATTCTCTTTAATAAGCATTGATGTCACTCTCGATGCATTTGACAGTTGTGTCTCTGGAAATAACTGTAGATATTGAAGGTTTTAGTGCTTAGACGTGTGCATCCTAAGAATCAACATGTAGAAAGGCTATCTGATGTTGCTCCTGTAAGAGGTTCAAACATTTGCTTTGTATTAGGGCAAGAGGTTATGTAGAGACTGGAGCCACCCCTCTTCACAGGCACTTACCTCCTCCTTTTGTGTCCAGAAATAAAGCACCCGAGCAGTTTTTTCATCTTTCTTTTCATCTTGTCAAATCGCTGGCACTGCTTTTTTCCCCATATTTCAGCGAGTTTCTAAATACATGTTCTCAATCATGTGTTTTTTGATATCATCAATAAAACTTGCCCGTGTTTTGAAGTACAAAATCAACATCCCATAAGATGTCTAACATTCGTGTTTGTATTTTTCTCTCCAACAACAATCAAGTATGATTTCGTGAAGGGTTTTCTTTCAGCAGTTTTGGAATTGGGAAAATGTTCTCTTTCTCAAACAATCAATTATCATTAAAAAAAATTATTGACACTCAATATGATGCCTCTTTTCGCATATCAATTTTGTACCTCGTAGAGTCACATCACTTCTCCAAAAATAAACAATAAATGTGATGAAATTATTTTTTCCAAGCATTTATTTCACCCTTTGAAAGCCTTTTTTTCTCAACTGTTTCCCGCTTACATATCAAAATAAAAAAATCTACACAATATTAATAAAATGACATTTTGTTTGAAAAAAAATGCTAATTGAATTAATCTCCTGGAATAGCAAACATGTTGCTCTGACTATTTAATTTGTCTTTATGTAATATATCATTTATTTTCTTTGAGAGGTAATTCGGCAATACCTGCAATATTTGTCAACTATTGCTTGCAAAGGGAATATACATCTTTTAGATTAAGGTGCCCATTTTTGCCCTATTTTGCTCTGGCTGGTCATCTCAACATGTTCATGTTCTTTATCACTTACAGGTGTGCAGCATATTCTAACCCTAACAACACTAACATTAAAATTAGTAACACTTTCACTAACACTGGGTGTATTTTACCAAATATAAACTCCTGGATAAAATATCTAAAAAAATCTCTTTAGTACAACAACGTTGGGGATAGTTTACCTGATATCATATGGCCAATTGTTCTTCTTAATTAAAAAACACACAAAAAGATACTATGGGGTACTCTTTAAAAAGGCAACAAAATTATTTAAAAATCAGGTCACCCTTCACGGGAAATTACCCCCTCCCAAAAAAAAAAAAATGGAACTGGGAGCTTGTTCTTCGGTACACCCATTGCTGGGAAACGTGAGCCTTGTCTTTTTTTTTTGGGGGGGGGGGTTGGAATAAGATACCTTTTCAGCGAGGACAATAAGTGATGTTTATTCAATGACATTGTACTCATTAAGCTGTATGCAAATCTTGGGAGAACTCTAATTTATTTAATGCTTTACATGCAATCAGTACAAGTAAGCAGGATGGGCAGCAGCTGTAGAGGCAACAGGTCCCGGGTGGCTATTTGTCTGGTGGTCGGGCTACCATAGTTAGGGTGCTATATATTTTTTGACTATTTATAATTATGACTTGAAGTGTGATGCTCAATGCCACCACTATCATCCTCCTCCTCCTCCTCATCATAATCATAATTAAACACCATGCGAGCTATATTCATAGACACGTGCTTATGCACTAAGCCAGCGGTGGCCAACCAGTCAGAGACGAAGAGGCAATTTTTTCATTGAGTTACTGCAAAGAGCCACATCATAACCTTCGTTGCTCACGCGCGTGTGCGTGCACACACACACACACACACACACACACACACACACACACACACACACACACACACACACTTTTTTGGCCAAAGATCAACTTTTGAAGCGACCAACTTCTCGTGAACGACCCGATCGCACACGTGCAAGTATACACACACACGCAGCGCTACGCACTCATGCGGGTGCCCACTAGTGCACTCGCACACATATGCACGCACACTACGATGGGCAACAGTTGAAACGGACCGAAAATGAATAAAAGCTGAAGATACAAACAAACAAACTTTTTTTCCCCCACGAATTTCCTCCTCCCAACCCTTGCGGTTGATTCTGATCGACCTATTGGCCTTAAAATCAGAGGTAATTCGCTGACTGGCTTAGCACTCAGTGCTGTTGTTTGCGCATGAGCGGTGATGCAGTCATCTGATTGGTTGCTCTCTATGTCAATCAAGTAACGGGATTTATAATAGGCTGACGGAGTACATTCTGTGAAGTTGGCACCTTGTTTAAATGGCATCGCCACTGCCGAGGCGTTTTCGACGCTTATCGTGTGAAAGTCCGAGAGCCGCATTGAACCAGCCAAAGAGCCGCATGTGGCTCGCGAGCTGCAGGTTGGCCACCACTGCTCAAAGCAAACAAACGGATGCATCTTCATTTTAGTGATGGGCCAAGCCTAATTTACCATGCCTTGCTTGAGACCGCGTTGGCCTACACCCCGATAAGTGTTCTTGCCCAGTGTTTTTCAAACTTTTTGAGCCAACAATAAACGTGTTATATGGTTACCATACCTATCAACTTTTCGGAGCGCCAACCTGTATAAACTACCAAAAAAATCCTTATGAAGAGCAAAAAGTCCTTATAACATACCAAAGCATTTTATATGTCAAAATAACGGCAGAAAAAACCCCACGAAATTTTCTATGATATTTATTGTAGATCTCCATAATACAATGTCTGGTTAATGTAATGCAATGAATACTCTGCTGTTTTCAACTAGCAACCACGTGATTTACTGGAAAGTTACCGGAAAGAAAGCATTCGAGTAGACTAGCACCATTCTGGGCAAAAGCAAATGGAACTACCTGTTAGGGGGGGAAAAAACGCAGACATTTTCAGAATCCGTATGATTTGTGCGATACGGCTATATACGTAAGACTCACCACAAAATCCGTATGAACTATGGCTAAACCGTATTTTCAGATGATAGCACAGTTGTCGACCTCATCAAAGACAGTGATGAGTCTCCATATCAACTGTTAGTGGAGTAGCTGATGCACAGGTGCAGCCAACACATCCTTGGCCTGAAAACGCACAAGATTGTAGTGATGATCGTGGACAGGAGACATTTTTTGCGACAGTTGCTCCTCACGCTGTCCAAGTCTCCCATATCAACCATTGATACATTCAAGCACTGAATTACTGCCTCCTAGAGTAGAAGTCGAACATCAACACCATCCTGTAACAAGGCAGGCAGAGGACATATTGTACATATTTTCTCCTTGGTTCTGAGTGAAGGACGCTTCTTGTTCTGCTGCTGCTAGCCTACTCCTCTTTCCCTGCTTGCTAATGACTTGGTTATATGCGGTCCCTTGGCTAAAACTCTTATTTTTCTTCCGAAAAACAAATCATGGAATTAGTCTGCTGTACTCTCAGCACTCTGGATATTTTTTCGACGAATAGAGGAGGCAGTACTGAGCCTTCTTGTCGCTCTGGGATATTTGCTTCTGGTTACACCTTAGATCCTTGGCAGAAGTGGCGAATGGTGTGCCTGTCAATATTGTTTGTAGACGATGTGGCAGACATCTACATTATTCGCCTTCTGATAACACAACATCCTGCTTTTTGGCGTTGGCAGATTTCTGATCTATCCCAAAGTCCAGCCAACAGGAGCAGCTTCAATGGATCATTCCTTGCTTGTTTCACATACTACACTAATGAATCTGCTTCTGAATCAGTGCATTGTTTAACCCTTCTATGCACCAAAATTGGCAATAATAAATAAAAATCTGTCACCTGATAACATGATAGGCTGTCCACTGTAGTGACCGCTGTCCCTGACAGGGTTAACATCCATCAGAGTCTGGTTTGGTGACATCACAACGAAGGAAAAAGCACAGTTCAGACTACCAAGAAGATCATTGGAATACCACTACCCACTTTTGAGGACTTGCATATTTACAAAAACTAAGACAAGAATAGGCAAATCTCTCCAGATCCTCTTCCAGTTCTTTCCTTCAGGTAGTCGCAATCGAACTAGCAGCCAGCCCATTCACAGCCTTAACTGCTGACTCATCATTCCAGAGTGGCTTCATGCAAAGAGTTTAAGAATTCTGCATCATTTGCACAATCATCAACATATCATAATTGCTAACCAACTGTTCATTTTAAATTGTGTAATACGTGCATCATCTGGACAATTTTAATTGTGTCATAATTAACAGACTAAATGTCACATCTTTTTGCCACTTGACATCATTATCAGCATCATTGTTCGGTACAACGGCACAAATATGTGTTACACATTCTCAATGTTCTTTTTGCTATGGTTGCTTGTTGCATTCACACTCGAGTTGCGCTTACTACCAGAGACAAATTATTTGTATGTTTTTACATACCAGTACTTGACCAATGAAGCTGATTCTAATTCTGATCCATTGCTCCATTGGCAACAAAATGTCCCTTCCATTCACAGTTTGATTCGCCCCAGCTCTCTGTAATGTTCGTGAACGCCAGTGGTGCACTTTGGTGAGGTTGCAGGCCAAGTGCTCCAGGAAAAAAGAGGTTCGGGCTTCACGGTGACCACATCCTGTTGTGTACCATCCCGAGCAGGCCAGCAGAATTGGAACTGACCTCAATGTGGAGGGAAGAAAAAAGGAAAAAAAAGCACTGCGAAATCCGCTGTCCACATGAGAGTGCCGAAGAAGCCCTACGGTCCCGATGACACACTAAATACAAAAATTGTGCATGAACATATGTGAGTCAAGTACTAAAATGAAATAAATGTAGAAATGTGCAGAAAAGCATTTATCGCTTATCATGTCTAAAAGTAACTGCTGAGCTACAGAATCAATAAATGTGTTTTAAGCCCCGCACCTCCTTTCGTGACTTTAACATTAACCTTCCATTAACCATTACACAAGATTTTGATTATAAATCAGTCAATAATGTTAATTTGAAAAGGCCTTTTTCGAGATTGTGTATTCATATTATGGTAAAGCAACAATCTGGTAGAAAGGCTATTCAAAACTGTAAAAGCTCTTTCAGGATGAAATATTCCCTGCTGGGATGAATTATGATGCTAAACCTGTTTCTTTGCAATAATCTGATGGAGAGGTCATTCCCTTTCAGGTCGGTGATACCAAAGTGATGGCATTGCCCTCTGTCTTGCCTTAACCTTCCACTGTAATTTGGCCCAGTGGAATAAAACAAATAGTGGACATAATTGAACATTACTACCCTGATGATTTCTGGCAATGTTAGCAAGGATTCTCCCAGGTCAACATTTATGTCACTTAAAGGGAAAAATGGCACTAATGTTGCTCTTTGATCTCAGTTAAATGATAATAGAGGTCAAGAATGAGTCTTTCAGGAAAGTAACTCAGAAAGAGTAACTTAGACGTTGTCTAATGTATCATTTCCATCATTAAAGTCACAACCACATGTAAGCGTGTGACTACAAAGCTGATTGTGAGGGAAATATTGTATCTCCGACATTTTTATATAAAGAAATAGATTGAACACTCCAAATTGTCCGTAGGTGTGTGTGTGTGTGTGTGTGTGTGTGTGTGTGTGTGCGTGTCTGTGTGTGTGTGTGTGTGCGCGCACGCATGGTTGTTCGTCTCTGTGTGCCCTGCGATTGGCTGGCAACCGGTTCAGGGTGTCCCCCGCCTACTGCCCGATGACAGCTGGGATAGGCTCCAGCTCCCCCCGCGACCCTTGTGAGGATCAAGCGGTTCGGAAAATGGATGGAAGGATAGCCAACTGCTGACTTATGTGTGAATACCCAAAGTAATTACAGAATGTGAAAACAGCGGGTTTTGATTGATATGTACTGTAGTTTGTGCTGTTTGTACTGCTTTATGCTATAATGCTTCAACCGTTTTCATTGGGAGGTTTTTCTGTGTTTTTGGCAATTATAAAATTATTAAGCTGCTCAGATGATTGATGGACGAATTTCTATGAGCTTAACTTTCAAGAACATATTTTAATATTGAGCACGTCGGCTTCACAGTGCAGAGGTACCGGGTTCGATTCCAGCTCCAGCCTCCCTGTGTGGAGTTTGCATGTTCTCCCCGGGCCTGCGTGAGTTTTCTCCGGGTGCTCCGGTTTCCTCCCGCATTCCAGAAAAACATGCATGGCAGGCTGATTGGACGCTCTAAATTGTCCGTAGGTGTGAATGTGAGCGTGGATGGTTGTTCGTCTCTGTGTGCCCTGCGATTGGCTGGCAACTAATTCAGGGTGTCTCCCGCCTACTGCCCGAAGATGGCTGGGATAGGCTCCAGCATCCCCGTGACCCTGGTGAGGATTAAGCGGTTCGGAAAATGGATGGATGGATGGATTTTAATGTTGTCATAGACCACAGTTACATATTTCTTTAAATGATGTATCTTTAAAAACCAAACACATTCCAAGTATGCTAATATATTTTCAGGTTTATATGACTTTGTTTCATTCAATTAAAAAAAATATGGTTCTGTTGGTTCTGCCCTCAGTGTTGTGTGTGAATGAACTTTTATCTTCTTATCTTCTTATCCTTTCAGTAGATTTTAGTAAAAACAAACCAAAAAAAAGCCACACGATTTTCGCACAATTTTCTGGCATCCTGAAAAATGTTAACATGCAATTATGGTGTCAGACAGCAGGAAGATGAGGGTTTGGCTCACCAAGGGCTCTCTGACAGGTGCATTGTGGGAAAATTGATTCTTACATAGGGGGTAAGTGAATTGTTATTACCCATCTGTTTCTTGTGACACATGGCTGGGTGCCTTGCGATTTGTTACAACAGTTGTGAATTGGCCTGCCACCTTTTCCGCATCTTGCGTACAACTCTCCAGATTAGAAGGGAAAGAGTGAAAGCCTTCTTTTCTTAGGTCAAGAGCTCAGCTTCTGAGGGCTTACACATCAGTCACGCTGGGGGTGAAGTTGAGCAGAAAAATACAACCATGATAAATGTTTGTGCTTTCTCTCTGCCTGCTTATACAGACATCAAAAGTTAGACAAGCAGAGAGGAAAGTAAACTAAAAGAAAAAATAGAGAAAGTGCTATGTTCGGAAGGCTTGTCATTGTGAAAACCATCACAGGGTAGAAATCAATATAATATCTGTTGCATCCATTAGCTTGATGAAAAAGAGCAGCGGAGGAAGGGGGCTGGGAGATTCTGCGGTCTAAACAAATTTATTCAGTGAATTATAATAGGGAGCTTTTGGGCTGTTAAGAGGAGACAAATGAAAGGGACAGTGTTGTCAGTTTGATTTTCAAGACCCCCGGGATGGTCCCATCAGAATACTGTTCCTCATATGGCAGTGAGTGAGACAATGGACATAGGATGTGTCACTGCCACTTTACAAAAAAAAAAAAAAAACAACTAAACTACAACAAGAAAACAAACAACAACAAAGTAATACAACAACTACTACAACAACTAGTACTAAATAATTGTTTAAATAAATAAATAATAATTTATCCATCCATTTTCTGATTCGCTTTATCCTCACAAGGATTGCGGGGGGTGCTGGAGCCTATCCCAGCTGTCTTCGGGCAGTAGGTGGGGGACACCCTGAACTGGTTGCCAGCCAATCGCAGGTTATAGTAATATAACTCATTGTTCCAGAAGATGGGTTAATCTAGGTTGATCAACACATTGTTAAAGATATTGCATAATTTTGAGCTATGTTATATTTGCTAAGTGGCATTTTGGAGGTGTTTTTTTGATGATGGATATTGCTCACGCTATTGATTCTGACTTTCAGGATCGCCAGCAAGGATGCTGCGTCCCACACTGTTCATTGTTGTTTATGCACATAGGTGGAATTAATTTTAAATTTTGCCATTTTTATTTTCGATTCACACATTCTTGTCATTCACTGGTTTAGGAGAACCAGTAATGAGTTTTCTCTAGTTGGTCAATCAGGCACCCTGGTATTTGGCTCTATTCTTGTACAATGGTTCCTATGTAACCAACAAAGTGTTCAGTCTTCATGTAATGTTGATCTGAGTTCCCTTGTCACAGAGTCAGCTGATAAGATTACCCAGTCTAATGCAGCCCATTTGAAAGTGGACAGGAGGCTCAATGAGTCCATGTTGACAGATGCTTTAAATGGTGCCTGCAACTGATATTAATTTACCTGATGTTAAGATTGTCATGAATTTGAATGTGAAAGAGTCACCTGTTTTGAAAAAAGTGGGTTTAGTGTCAAACTTACAGTTTGTCAGTGGGTGGAAATGATGGGGCTCTATTTTGTGAGGAATAACAAATTAAGCCAACTTCGACTTGCCAATGCTCTCAATAAATATCATCAAGGCTAATGGGTAGAGCTCCGGACGTTATTCAGGTTAAAGTGAAAAAAGAGTACTGAACTTCAAATTCAAATGTGTTATTTTAACACATTTTAATCATGCACATCTGATGTATATGTCCGAATTAAGTACATTCGGTGGAAACAAAGCATTTTTTCTGTGTACTTTTCACATAACAGTAATCCATCTCTTGAACATACTCAGACTCCAGAACTGAAATTTGCCATCCAGACACTACATTTTTGTGGCAGACATTTTCCTCCATGCCAACGGCTGACTAAACCGGTCCTTCTCAAATAGCGGGGTGCACCCCCCCTCCTCACCCCCCAATGTTGCGTGATGCCGGATTGGGGGATCTTGCGTTTTTTTTTCCGAAGAAAATAATGTAATTGCATATCTACTACAGTTAGCAGTGGTGTCCCCATTATCAGAGAGTGTGAATTAGCTCTAATGTGGAGGCTTTTTTTCTTTTCTTTTTTTTTTTTGCACCGAGCAGGTGATATGAAGTGCAGTAAACAAAACCTCAGGAGGCAACATGATTTTTTAATTAATTATTGTTTTTTTTTTTTAACAAGGATGAAAAGAGAAATGCACGCGACTTTGGACCAAAATACATTGGACCATTTGAGGTGGAGGCGGTCGTGACGCTGGTGGCCATGAAGCTCTGCCTGTTGCCAACCCTCAAGGTCCATCTTGTCTTCTACGTGTTGCTGCTCAAGCCTGTGGAGTACAACCCTTTGGCTCCACCTCCTACCCTTGCATTGTGGATGGAGATCCTGTGTACAATGTTAAAAAGATTCTGGACTCCAGGCACCGAGGCAAGGGGGTGGGGTATTTGGTTGACTGGAACGGCTATGGTCGAAGGATGTCAGTTGGTTCCCCCGCTCCTGGATCCTGGACCCATCACTCCATGATTTTTCACATAACACATCCATCGAAACGAGGGAGTCCGTCAGAATCATCTTTATTGGCCAATACATTGAATTGAAATTAATACAACTTTATGGTCAAATGTGCTGTACGTATGTGTGCAATTGTACAGAAAGTTCTTGAACGCATTTAAGTGTCAGGTGCTGTGGAATATAGATCAGTGACAATTGTTCAATTATGTACAGAGTTGTACAGAGCTGGATCTATGATGATTATTGCGGTAATGCTGTTCCACAGAGGTGTGCAAAATTGCAAGGAGCCACTATAGATTTGGAGTACTGTTTAGGGAGTTATGGCTAAAGGGAAGTCTGCTAGATTTGGGGTGCATGGATCGGTAGGGCTTGCCTGAGGGGAGTAGCTGGAAAAGGAAGTGGGCAGGTTGTGGGGTTTCCAGGAGGATTTTCCGTGCCCTTGTATTGGTTCTTGCGGTGTGCAAGTCCTCAAGAGTGGTTAGGGTGGTGCCAATGATTTGCTCCCGCAGTCCTAACTGTCCATTGTAGTCAGATTTTGTCCTTTTTTGTGCGGCTCCAAACCAAGCTGTGATGGAAAACACAGGATTAATTCAATGACTGCTGTGTACACTTCGCAGCTCCTGTGGCAGGATGTGCTTCTTCAGCAGGCTCAGTACATTCTCTGCTGGGCCTTTTTCAGGATGGAGTTGGTGCAGACCTCCCACTTCATGTCCTGGGAGACTGTGATTCCCAAGAAATTGAAGGTCTTGATGGTTGACACGGCAGTTAGATAGTGTGAGTGGCAGTTGTGGTGAAGGATGATTCCTTAAATTCATGATAATCTCTACCGTCTTGAGCGTGTTCAGCTCTAGGTTGTGTTGGCTGCACCAGAGCACATGCTGCTCCACTTCTTGTTAGTTCGTAGACAGGTCACCATCTTTGATGAGATTGATGACTGTGGTTGAGGTGCAATCGTTCGTGTCGAGGGAGATGAGCAGTGGAGAGAGGACGCATCCCTGCGGGGCTCCAGTGCTCGTGGTGCATGTTGATGATGTTGTTCTTTCCAGCCTCACGTGTCCATCCCATCAGGAAGCTGTGGATCCACTGGCGGATCGTAGGGGACACACCGAGCTGGAGAGGTTTGGGTGTGAAAAGTTCCAAGATGGTGGTGTTGAACGCAGAGCTGAAATCCACAAACAGGATCCTTTCTCTCCCACAACTTTTGTGTTTTACGGTGTTTTTACGCTCGATTGTTTTATTGTTTTCCCACGGAATTACTGTCTTCATGTTGTCACAGTCAATCCACTCCAGCCCCCAATCCATGCCTGCTTCACACCCACAATCTTTTTCAACGGCTCTTGGACCAGGCCCCGTGCCATCTGTGCTCAGTTGTGCTCCGTGATGGGGGTCGGCAGGGCCTGTGTCTGGGTTCTACTGTTGTGGATCATCCTGTCGCTCCTCCATCGACCTGTCGAGGGTCTGCTCCAGTCCTCGGTGGCTGAGCTCCTCAGGCTCCACTTCCAATGGCTGGGCCCTCCTCCTGCTCTACACCTGCTCCCGGACATTGCTCGCTTTCCTTCCCGGAAATACATTCACCGTGGGTCTCTTCGGGGCTTCTGCCTCAACCGATCCAACAACATCACCTCCTTCTGGTCATCCTCCCGTCGGCCATCCAGGAACGGCGGCTGGTCCATCGACCATCGTGTTAGCCGGCTTGGCTAGGTCGGCTCACGGTCCCCGCAGCAGCGAGGCTGCCGCCGTCAACTTCGGGCTACTCAACATCCGTTCGCTTACTGGGAAGGGTAATCTCATTCAAGATATCCTCACTGACTGTAAGCTTGACATTCTATGTCTGAGTGAAACCTGGCAAACTCCCGGGCACTTCTCACAGCTTAACGATTCCACTCCCCCGGGGTCTTGCGATACTGTACCGCGAGAAGTGGAAAGTACTTCGGTTTTTCTCCCTCCACTTTCTTCCTTTGAATGCCTTGCCTGACAAATATCCGGAACCATTCCCACGATTATTGCCAGTCTACCGCTCCCCCAAACCCCACCGTGACTTCTTAAATGAACTGTGTGCTCTCCTCACCCTTCTCTCCTCTCTGTCATCAAATATACTCATCCTGGGTGATTTTAATATACATATGGACAACACTGCTCTTCTTCTTACCATTGACTTCACTCCTTCACTTGACAGTTTTGGTTTTGATCAATTTGACTTTCCCACACACATCAAAGGTCACACCCTGGATCTGATTTGCT
The DNA here is from genome assembly GCF_025434085.1 of Hippocampus zosterae. Lineage (NCBI taxonomy): Eukaryota > Metazoa > Chordata > Actinopteri > Syngnathiformes > Syngnathidae > Hippocampus > Hippocampus zosterae. Next base: position 25,434,290 of record NC_067456.1, on the reverse strand, counting down.
GCTCAGGTCTTTCCCCCTCCAACTGTACTGCTGACGAACTTCCAATAACGGACCACTTCCTTATTTCATATAACCTTACACACCAGCTCTCAATCGCCAAATCACCCCGGACCATTGCATCCATGCACTCTCTCACTGCATGGATGACCACCCTGACTCCGGACATTGACTCCACTCCTGATGATTTGGTTTTCCGATATAACTCTGGTCTCATCAGCATCCTCAATATGCTCGCCCCTGTCAAGTCCCGCTCTGTCCTTTTTCCTCGGTCTGCCCCTTGGTTCACCCCTCATCTCCGTTCCTTGAAATCCCAAACCCGGCAGCTTGAGAGACTTTACAGGAAAACCGGTCTCACTGCTCACAAGGACATCTATGCAGCTCAACTATCCCTCTACAAGGATTCCATCTCGCAAGCAAAATCACATAACTACTCTGGACTCATCTGCTCCAATGGTGGAAATACAAAGATTCTCTTTTCCCTTTGGAACAAAATCACTCAACCCACTGACTCCCTACCACCTCACTTTTATTCTTTTGACACCTGCAACGCTCTTCTCCTATTTTTCAATGAAAAAAATCAACAAAATCCACCAGTATCTGGGCTCTTCTGTACCGTTCCCCTCCTCTGACCTTCTTACCCCTTGCAAACGGTTTTCTTCTTTTGAACTCCCCCATCTCTCATTAATTTCAGACCTCATCATTAAATCAAAGACTTCCTCCTGTCAGCTCGATCCCTTCCCCCCAGTTCTGGTCAAATCCTGCCTACCCTCTCTGCTTCCCTTCATCTCAGCCATGATCCATTCCTCTCTGTCTACTGGAATTGTTCCTATGACCTTCAAAACTGCAGCTGTCACCCCAATCCTAAAAAAACCCTCATAAAAATCACAAACAATCTTCTCATGGCAGCAGACTCTGGCCTAATCGCCATCCTCATCCTCCTTGACCTGAGTGCAGCCTTCGACACAATCTCTCACACCATCCTCCACAACAGACTTTCTACCATAGGCATCACCAAAAACCCCCTACGTTGGTTTCACTCATATCTCAATGGCCACTCTCAGTTCATCCAACTTAATTCTTTTACTTCACAATCCCTCCACGTCTCTTCTGGTGTTCCCCAGGGTTCTGTCCTGGGTCCCCTCCTTTTGATTATCTTCCTCCTTCCACTCTGAAACATTTTTCGCAAATTTGGCATACACTTTCACTGCTTTGCGGATGACACCCAGCTCTACCTCTCCAGCAAACCCGACGCCTCTCTCCCACCCTCATCCCTCTCTCACTGTCTCTCAGAAATCCAGTCTTGGTTCACCCATACTTTCCTCAAGCTAAACAGCAATAAAACAGAACTCCTCTTCCTCGGTACAAATCTACTCTAAACAAAGCCAACAGTTTTTCCCTCAAAATTAATAATGCCACTATATCTCCTTCCCCCCAGGTGAAGAGTCTGGGTGTCATCCTTGACAGCTCACTATCCTTTCACTTCCACATCAATAACATTACCCGGTCTGCTCATTTCCACCTTCGCAAGTAAAAACTGCCTCCGTCCGTCAGTCACTCCTCACACCACTGCTATCATTGTTCAAAGTCTCATCACTTCCCGTACTACTGTAACTCACTTCTCTTCGGTGTCCATCAAAAATTCCTCGATAAACTTCAACTTGTTCAGAATCCAGCAGCCCGGATCATCACGAGAAACTCCTCCTTCCATCATATCACCCCCATCCTCCGACAGCTCCACTGGCTTCCTGTCAAATTTAGAATTAACTTCAATTTACTTCTCTATACATTCAAAGCCTCCATAGCATTGCTCCCCCCTATTTGTCAGATCTTTTTCCATTCCCTCTCTCTCACATAGGTTTTCATCCTCCCTCCACCTTTCTCTACCCTCTGCCCCTCTCAGTACAATGGGGTGCAGAGCCTTCAGTCGCTCTGCCCTCAAACTCTGGAACTCACTTCCATCCAACTTTCGTAATATTGACTCTTTCCATATTCAAAACCCAGCTCAAAACCCACCTATTCAGACTTGCTTATCCACCTTAAATCTTTCTTTCTTTGCTTGTTTGTTTATCATTTTATCTGTGATTTTTTATTTGCTCTTGGTTGTAAAGCGTCCTTGAGTGTTGTGAAAGGCACTTGCAAATGTAACGTATTCTTCTTCTTCTTATTATTATTAATATTATTATTGCATAGGTCCCTGTGGTGTCGAGGTGCTCGATGATGTAGTGCAGCCCTATGTTGACTGCATCCTCCACAGACCTGTTTGTTCTGTAGGCAAACTGAAGAGGGTCCAGCATTGGTGATGTTCTTTAGGTGGTTCAGCACAAGGCGTTCAAAGGACTTCATGACCACAGACGTCAGAGCAACAGGCCTATTGTAGTTCAATTCCGATGTTGCTGGTTTCTTGGGAACTGGGATGAAGGTAGACTGTATGAAGCAGGTTGGGACCTCACACAGCTCCAGGGATCTGTTGAAGATTGTATGAAGACCGGGGACACCTTGTCAGGCCCCGCGGATTTTTTGATCTTCTGCTGCTTAAAGAGCCGTCTCGCGTCCTGTTCGTGGATCTCCAGGGCAGGGGATGATGGTGGGGGTGTGGACAGGTGTGGAAAGTGGGCGCTTCCTTTTCAAATCTGCAAATAAAGCATGTTTAGTTCATGAGCCAGTCCTTTCTTGTTCATTGCTCAGGGTGGCGGGGGTGGGGTATCCTATCGTTTGTAACTGCTTTCAGGCCATTCCACACAGATGCAGAGTCATTAGCAGAAAACTGTTTTTTCATCCTCTCTGTATAGCTTCTCTTTGCGATGTTAATTTCCTTTGTCAATTGGCTCGGGCATGTTTGTACATTGCCTCGTCTCCACTTCTAATGGTGCCCTCTTTCTCATTTCAAAGTTGCCTGAATTTCTGCAGTGAACAATGGCTAGTTATTGTTGAAGGAGCGGAAGTACTTTGTTAGTACACACATCTTCACAGAAACTGATGTATAATGTTACAGTGTCTGTGTATTCATCCAGTGTACCCGTTGAAGTTTCAAAGACGTCCCAGTCAGTGCAATCCAAGCATTCTTGTCGTGCTAGCTTTGCCTCATCAGTCCATCTCTTCGCCGTCTTGACAACATCACTTGGTTTGTTGCCAAACCTTGTCAAAAAATAATGTCTCAAAAATAATACAACAATGTTATATCAAAACGATATATAAAAATACTATTCTTTTGAGGTGAATCACATCACCGGCCCGAAGAATGTTGTGGCTGATGCTTTGAGTTGTGATTCCTTCATGTTCCATGCATCCAAAATTTGACTTTAAGTTTTAATGCAAAGGTCCACTTTGCTATGAAACTACCTTTGAGTCATAAAAAATGTTATAAGTGAGATAATACTTTGTGCCAGAAATTGTCACGATTAGATTTGGGACCAACAGGTGGCACTGTAGGGCTCCCCTGCAGCTACACACCTGTTGGTCGTTAGGTAATTAGTGGCTATTAAAGGACTCTCGGCCGACTACTCATTGTCGAGTCATTGTTTGTGGCTGTTTGTTGGCTGCTGTCATATTTGTTTCAGTCAGGTTTTGGTCATTATGTTTTATCTTCAGTCATGTGTTTTGTTTGATACAATCTTTCAACAATACAAGATCTTGTTTCTTAACATGCCTCAGCAAAATCCTTTCAGCAAATCTTTTGCAAAGATGGGCATCAGACAGAAAGGGCGTGTGTGGGCGTGTGTAGAAACTGGCGACGTGAAGAGGTCGAAACGCTAGCTCGCATGGAAGCTAACTGCGAACAGACGCTACGCAGCTGGAACCCACCACCAGAGACCAACCAGCCGAACGCCAGCGAACGTGAGGGAGCCGTCAAACCCACTTGCCACATTAGAAACACCCAGCAGCAAACCCATTGGACACGTCACGAACTAGCAAAAAAACGGCTAGCAACGAGACCTGACAAAATGCCACCCAAACAGAAACAAGACACAAAGCAGGACTTCCTGACTTTCACTCAAGTAAACGAATTACTCCAGCAACAAAAAGAGCTTTTTACGGCGCTCTTGCAACAACAACAGGAAAAATTCAAAGGATTTGTCAAGATGATAATAGACTCAACAAATTCACGACTTGACACTTTTACCAGGGAAGTCCAAGAAGTAAAAACCAGCATCAACTTGACCCAAAAAGAGGTAGACGACATTTAAAAAAAATCTAATCCATCAAACGAGCCATTCCAAAGACATACAAACAGAATTCTACAAAATATGTGACGGCATGCTAGTATTAACAGACAAGATGGTCTACTTGGAAGGACAGTCAAGAAGAAACAACTTGGTAATTGATGGAATTGAGAAAACACCGGGAGAAACGTGGACTGAAACAGAGGAAAAAGTTCAAAAAATCCTCAAAGAGAAGCTGCTGATACAGAGGCAAATTGAGGTGGAGAGAGTTTACCGCACAGGAAGACAAGAACCCGGAAGACCTCGACCGAGGCCAGTTGTGAAATTTCTAAAATACATGGACAGAAAAAGCAAAATACTTAAAAGGCTCCAACATCAACGAAGACTTTACAGATGCCGTCCGACAAAAAAGAAAAGAGCTCCTCCCAAAATTACAAGCTGCACGTGACAGAGGGGAACATGCCTACTTAAGACATGACAAAGTTATCGTCCACCCCCTTACCAATACTCCAACACAACAGGCTCGAGTTCAACACCATCAAGCAGCATACTGAGAATTGTTCACCACCCAACGACAAAAACTCTGACCCTACTGAAGCAGGAAATTAACATACCAAAAAACATGGACTTCGAACCCTTTGATGACCCTTCCAACCCTTCTGACCACAAGACATTTGACCCTGAGAACAACTTGGACCCGGACAATAACTTTTTCAAGACCGAACGACCGCGAGGGAGCCAGCGAAGACCGACCGTGAGGGAGCCAGTGACGACCGAGAGGAAGCCAGCGACGACTGCAAGGGAGCCAGTGACCGCGAGGGAGCTGGGAGACAACCAGCCAGCAGCCGCGAAGGAGCCAGCGACGATCGCAAGGGAGCCAGCGATGACCGCAAGGGAGCCAGCGACCGCGAGAGAACTGGGAGACACCCAGCCAGCCAGTCAGTTTGAGGGAGTCAGCGACGACCGCAAGGGAGCCAGCGACCACGAGGGACCCATGAGACTTCCAGCCAGCAACAGCGAGGGAGCCAGCGACAACAGCGAGGGAGCCAGCGACAATAGCGAGAGAGCCAGCGATGACGGCGAGAGAGCGAGCGACGACAGAGAGGGAACCAAAGACGACCGCGTGGAAATTCACATACCAAAATCATGGGTTCCAACCCTTTGATGATATTGACTATATGCCATTGGATCCTGAGAACAATTTGGACCCAGACAATAATTTCTTTAAGAACAAACGAAGGGTAACAAACTCTGACTATTACCTGGATGAACAATTCAACACTAATATAAAATTGGAAAATGCACTTTCAGTAATACACTTAAACAGTAGAAGTCTCTATAAAAACTTCACAAAAATCAAAGAATACCTCACTAAATTCAATAAATTTAAAATAACTGCCATATCAGAAACTTGATTTGATGAAGATAAAACAAGTGAAATGGAAATAGAAGGTTATGAAATGTTTGCAACTAATAGGGAAAACAAAAAAGCAGGCGGGTTGCAATATATGTAGACAAAGCATTTAAATGCAGTAAGGTCGAGAGATTGACAAACACAATAGAAAACCTAATGGAATGTCTAATCATTGAAATACATAATAAAAAGGCATCAAATATAAGTTGCACCGAAGGACACCAGTATAATGTATTGACACATTCAATAAAAAAATAACAGTTATGCTCAGTTACTACAATGATAAGAAAACACAAATAATATGTGGTGATTTTAACATTGACTTATTAAACCCAAATGGACACAAAAAAAAACAACTGACTTCATAAATACTATGTACAGCGACAGCCTTTTCTCAGTAATCCTGAATCGTAGCAGAATAACAGTTGACATGGTCACATTAATAGATAACATATTTATAAATAAGATTGATCATAAAATGGAAAGTGGACTTCTCATTAATGACATAAGTGACCACCTACCTGTCTTTCCAGTTTTCATAATTATTTTGACAGAAAAACTCTGCCAACAACTCACATAACAGAAATAAGATTAAGAACCCAACACTCCATCGATGTTTTTAAGCAAGACCCAGAAAAGCAAAACTGGACCGAGGTCTACTCGAACAAAGACCCAAATACAGCGTTTGAAGTATTTCAGTCTACCATAATCTCCTTATATGACAAACATTTTCCATTAACTAAAGTCTCCAAAAAGTATAAAGACTCAAGTAAGCCATGGATAACGAAAGGCATAGAAAACGCATGTAAAAAGAAAAACAATTTATATAAATTGTTTTAAAAATTGAGAACTGAAAAGCAGAAATACAATACAATACAATACATGCTGATTTATATAGCGCTTTCACAACAGCGGCAGCTGTAACAAAGCGCTTTACAAAACAGTTAACATAAGGTAAAATAATAAACACAACACATAACATAAAACACAGAAATAAAACACAAGACATATAAAAATAAACTAGTAAATGTTATAAGAACCAGTAAAAGAGATCATTATCATGCACTATTAGAGCAGAATAAAAGTAACACACCAGAAATATGGAAAATACTTAATCAATAATGAGAAATAGTCCTAAAAAATGGATTATCCAGAGTATTTTATCAAAGGCAAAAATACTATTTTGGAAAAAACTGCAGAAATAGCAACTGAATTTAATGAGTATTTTGTCAACATCGGCAAATTCCTGATCAAACAAACTTGTTTGAAATAGATACTTAGAAAAAAACTCCAGGATGTTCCTTACTGCTGTAAAACAAGAAGTATCAAATATTGTAAAAACTTTTAAAAATAATGTCAACTGATGGCTTTAATATTGATATGACAATAATAAAGCAGATTATAGAATATGTAGTGTGACCTTTCGCACACAAATGCAACCTGTCATTCAAAGCTGGTATCTTTCCATCAAAAATGAAAATTGCTAAAGTTATTAAAATCTATAAAAGTGGAGAAAGACATCTGTTTCCAAATTATAGAACAATATCAGTACTACCACAATTCTCAAAAATATTAGAAAAACTATTTTCTCGCAGACTTGATAGCTTTATACAAAAGCATGCGCTGTTAAGTGAAAATCAATATGGCTTCAGGGAACAACGGACCACCTCAATGGCAGTTATGGAGTTTGTGGAAGTAATAGCCACTAATATAGACAACAAAGAATTTACTGTTGGGGTTTTCCTAGATCTAAAAAAAGCTTTTGACACAATAGATCACAGTATATTATTGAAAAAACTAGAAAGATATGGCATTAGAGGTGTAGCTTATAAATGGATAAAAAGTTATTTAGAAAACAGATATCAGTACGTGCAGCTCAACAATAAAAAAATGAGTCAACTGAAAATCACTCATGGAGTTCCTCAGGGGTCAGTGCTTGGTCCAAAATTCTTCATCTTATATATAAAAATGATATCTGCAAGGTCTCAAAAATATTTAAATGCTTATTTGCTTATGATAAAACTTGCTATTTTCTGGAATAAATCTGAAACAGCTCTTGACAACCATAGAAAATGAATTAAACAAATTAAAAAACTGGTTCGACAGAAATAAATTGTCACTTAACCTGAAAAAATCGAAGTTAATTGTTTTTGGCACAAGACCAATCAAACACCACGCTAAAATTATGGTAAACTCAATTGAGATAGAATGAGCATATGAAACCAAGTTTCTTGGATTATTAATAGACTCAAAACTATGTTGGAAGCCACATATCGATAACGTAAAAAGAAAAATAGCCAAAACCCTAGGGATCCTCTACAAAACCAAGGAAGTGCTAAATAAGAAATCTTTGTACACATTATACACTTCATTATTATTACCATATATGACCTACTGTGTGGAAATATGGGGAAATGCCTGCAAAACAAACACACTCCCTATTCTAGAACTAAAAAAAAGCATTTCGAATTATTAATAGATCAAAATATACGGAACCCACAAATCCACTATTTATCAAATTAAATATTAAGAAATTTTATGACCTGGTTGACTTTAAAATCGCCCAATTAATGTACAAAGCACACAATAACCTGCTCTGCCAAAACATTCTGAAGTTTTTCAAAATTCGAGAAACCAGCTATGATTTAAGAGGTACCAACTTATTCAAAAAACTCATAACAAGAACAAACATAAAGCAAAGAAGCGTATCTATCAAAGTGGTTAATCTGTGGAATAACTTCGAAACGGACCTGAAATCGCTTGCTGAGCTCAAAAACAAATTTTAAAAAATAGTACAAACAACCTACATCAATCAGAGTTAAATTGATAAATTCTAAACATTAACTATAATGATAAATCAGAACTACGTTGATAAGTAGAGAAAGGTATTGAAATATCCATTATGAATACAAGAGAAAATTGACACAAGAGTGCAAGGGTTTTGATGTATATATTCTCGATACAAAACCAAAAGTTGTAAAAATATCACGGTTAAGGGTAAAGTATGGCGACTTCTTTCTTCTTACTTTTTACTTTTCTGATTGATATAAAAATGATTTCTTAGATATTAACACATAACGGGTTAGGACTAGATACGTTTTTTACTTCTTCATACTCCCTTGAACATCATAACTGCGTTGAATGAATACTTTTCTATCTTTTTACTATTTTATCTACCTTATTTTCTGTCAAATTACGGTATTACTGTATATGTTTTATGTTCAATAAACCAAACCAAAAAGGTACACCCTGTTCTTTCCTCCTGCCTGCTTTTTGGGGTCCACTACCACCTCGCAATATGACAGAAATACCTTTTTTATTTATTATTTTAATAACCATGGCTGCTAATTTGTCAAAAATACACGATATCAGATTGTCTTCCTCTAGCTAATTTCTTTGCTTCTGAGATTCCAATCAGTCAGGAGTAGCTTTGCAAATCAATTCCCACAACAACAAATTCCATCTAAACCAGGGTCTGAGAAACCTGTGTCTCGTGCTGTTGTCAGAGGTGACAGGTTAAGAGGTTGATTTCGGCTTTTGTAATATCATATAACAAATGCTACCTAGTTAGTAATACCATGTCAGTAACTAAGTAGCTTTGTTATAACTAGCAAGCGCGGGCAGGGTGGTAGACAGATTTTTTTTTTGTCCGCCACACAATGCTGGGTTATGGGTTCAATGATGAACCCGGCCTTCCAGTGTGGAGTTTGCATGTTCTCACCATGCCTGCGTGGGTTTTAGGTACTCCGGTTTCCCACATTCCGTAAATATGCGCAGTGGATTAATTGAACACACTAAATTGTCCTTATGTGTGGTTGTGAGTTCGTCTATAAGTGTCTTACGATTGGCTGGCGACCACTTCCTGCCAATACCTGAAGTCAGCTAGGATAGGCTCCAGCACACCCATGATTTTTCATCATCATTGAACCTTATAAAGTGCAGTCATGTTACAAAGATGCTCTCACATCCAGGAGAGCCCACCTTTGAGTTCCCAAACGCGGCTTCCTCAAGGCCTATCGGAAGAATATGAAGTATTCTCCCGAACGGCTTTGCAACATCCTGAGTTGAGGTAAACATGGCCCAATTCCAGCTTTATATTTAGTGCCCTCCAGGTTTTGAATTCTTCCAGACAAGACAAAATTGACCTTAAGGAGAAAGTGTACTTTTTGCTCAGTGGAATATAGATCTGACTATGATCTGCAGTCCAGTGAAAAGAAATACCATGATTTTTTAAGATGGCAGCAAATACAATGAAAACATAATTAATTAATTAATTCATAATTCATTCATTGTGGAACACCAGGGCAACCAATGTTAACACAAAATTCCTGCCTACCAAATAGTATTTAAACAACTCTTTTGCGCTACTGTCATGAAGCACATTGAGTTGCCATATGTATGAAATGTGCTATATAAATAAAACTGTCTCACCTTAAAAACCCAACAGCTCCCCTCAGGAGCGTCAGATTTAACTACAGCACTGGAAAAGATAGCGTCAAAGAGCACAGCCGTATGATTGGAAAACACATTGTCCACGACTTTCAACTTTGACATAAGCAAAAATAATGTCTCAACTATGACTTTGCTCATGTATTGGGCCAGTCACACACACAAATTAAAGGAGTCAATACGTCTTCAAAATTCCTCAGGACAACAGACATGCATTTGGTGTCAAAAGATAATTTGAGATGTGGCGGGGATTCTCTGTATTAAGTCTTATTTTTATTTACGATAATTGCTCTTAAGTTGTTTATGAGTAGGCCAAACAGCTTTAAGCAGATACCATATCCATTGCTTGTGTTTTTCTGTGATGTATTTTCTTTTGGACTACAAATTTGCAGTTGCAATGTCAGCTGCTTATTACCTGGACATGTACTGTATTACGGAATGTGATGATGAAGCTGTCATAATTTAAGAGGACCCACTGGTTAAGAATGCACATATTGTAAAGCAAGGGACCAAGACCAAACTGCTTTTTGTTAGGAGTCAATTTCCCTGGACTATATCGACATGTGAATTTTTAATCATTTCTGCGAGCTTGTACTATTGCAATTAGTGATGCATCAGTCGTCTTTGTTCCTTTCGTCTACTAAAAGGTTGCCAAGTGGAGTTTTAACCAGGCACAGCCAAACCACTCCTTTTACCCATACTTTCACAGTCAACACGCTATTAAGAGGGGCACAGAAAATAACATGAATATACCAGGTGGCAGTACACTTGAAAATCTCATTATGTTTTCAGGGACACAATGAAGGACAATGTTAAGACAGGATGTCAAAATCACATTCTGCACTTCTTTTCACGAGGAGGGGACATTTTTTAACCATTTCCAAAAAGATGAGAACGGCAACACATTTGATAAATCACATCATCATTTTGTCACATTTATTGATGTTTGTTTATTTATTTATCCATCCAAATATTCATTTATTTATCTATCACTTTTATTTGAATATACATTTATTAATAGCTTACTGTGTGTATGCAAATACATGCGTTCTGAAATGTTTCCTTCATATTAACATATTGAAATGATGTTGAAAATTGTTATGTATGTACTGCTTTTGTTACAACGCAGCCTCTGTGCACAGACACTTTTGCCTCCACTATAGTGATTCTGATCACATAGTCTACATCAATTTGGAATTGTGCAAACAATATCCTGTAGTGCAAAAGACAAATATAGTTGTAAAATATTTCCCCCACCAAAATGTGGCCTATACTGTTTGGGAGAAAATGCTCATTTAAAACACAAAAGCACATACTCCTATTCAGACTACAGCTGCCCTCTTTCAGAACTATATTCAAAGGCCACTTTCTGTTCTTCATGCTCAGGTTTTTCCCTACAGAGGTAAAAAGAGGCCAGGTCACACTGTGTCTCAGCAAAGAGGGGTGTTACTGTTTGATATCAAGAGGCAAAGCCCTTTCCACTCGAGGACATGTAGAGGTCCGCTGTTCGCTTTGTCCTTGGCAGTTGGTTGTGTAAATGTCGGGTGAATTGGGAGGGTGGGGAAACATCCTGCTAGTGGTGTGATCATCCCTAATGTGCTTAAGAATTATTCTCTTATAGAGTAGGCAAAAAGTCATCTGCTTTTTCCCAAAGAGGTACTGTATGTTACGTAATCTTCAAGTAACATACAGTATTTCAAATTCCAATAAATTATAATTGAACCACTAAACTTACAAAACATGTTTTGTTTTGGTGCAGGTAAGCTCTTAATTAATGTATTTTGTGTGTCTGTCCTTGAATATTTGTCAAATGATTTCACATCGTCCCTCTGATTAATCCATCCATCTATCCATCTTCCGCTTATTGTAGGGTCAGGTCACAAAGGCAGCAGCTTTAGCAAGTAAGCCCAGACTGCCCTCTCCCATGCCATTTTGTGTAGGTCTCCTGGGTGAATCCCACAGCCTTCCAAGGCCTGCCAGGAGACATGACAGAGCCCAGAAGGTGACAGAAAAGGAAAAAAAAACAAACTTCAATCCCTCACAAAGTTTTGTGTTCTCTAGGAAATGTTACCAGTTAACACTTTTTTTTGGAAGAGAATTCAGCCTGAGAAACGACGGTATGCTTCAGATGTCTTTCACATTTTTAGAAACCGTGCTTAAGATCAAGAGCGGATTTTATTTATTTGTATTTCAAGCCAATTTCAAATTGAATCCATCAAGCGCCTTCAGCTGGTACAGAATGCCGCTGCTCGCCTCTTGACTGGTACTCGTAAGAGGGAGCATATAACTCCTACTTTGGCATCCCTTCACTGGCTCCCCATTCATTTTAGAATTATTTTTAAGATCCTCCTCTTTGTTTTCAAATCTCTGAATAATCTCGCGCCACCTTACCTCTCTGAGCTCATACGCCCCTACACCCCTGCACGGCGCCTCAGGTCTGTGGACCAGTCTTTGCTAGACGTACCAAGAACTAAACTGAGGCTCAGAGGGGATCGAGCCTTTTCTGTTGCTGGTCCATCTCTCTGGAATGAGCTCCCACTGAACATTCGGCAAGCCTCCTCGCTGCCCATCTTTAAATCCCTCCTCAAAACTCACTTGTATTCTTTGGCGTTTGACTCAGCATGACTTAGATTTGCTATTGGTTTTACTGCTTGGTGCTTTCTACCGCCTTATTACTTATTACTTATTACTTATTACTGATTCGTCTTACTGTTTATTGTATATGTTAAATCGCTCCATGTACAGCACTTTGTATGCAGCGATGGCTGTTTGAAAGTGCTCTATAAATACTGTTGACTTGACTTGACTTGACTTGACTTGAATTAAACTCGCCCAAGAGTGAAAATGCTCCATCTATGTTGGTTTCGTTCACCCAGAAGATGACCCAGAAGTAGGTAAGAAATGGTAGCAGACATGTCCCGACTCTCATTTAACAAGAGTACGCAGCTTCGCTCCATTTACAGAAATGTATGCACACTTGTGCAATGACATTATCTCCTTTGTTTATTTTTGCTTCCCTTCCGAATTAAAAAAATAAATAAATAAAACTCAAGTAGTAGTGCAGGTTATGGGTCACATTAATTGTAGAAAATCTTAAACCCTTACCCTGTTTATCTGGTGTGATTTATTCATATCACAAAAACGTGTGTTTGAACAGGGGTGTGTAGACATTTTTTTCTCTTGTGTGTGTGTCTGTGCATACATGTGTACAATACTGCATGTAGACAAATCCATGCCCATTTACGGAAACTTCCCAGCGCAACTATTTGTCAATGTAAAATATTGAATACACCAGCATTGCTCATCTGCCATTGGGCTTTCCCAGTGCAGTGATCCTGGCACCTCTGTCAGAAGCACTATCAGAGTGATAATACTAATGAGTGACGGACAATCAGCTGCAAAAGACATTAGCCAGAACTAGCAGTTAAGGTATTCTCAAACAGAGAATGCCATAACAACTGTTCCCTAGTTTTAAAATGGAAGCAGAGGTTTCAACGAAATGGAGAGAGGTATCAGTCAGGAGGTTCCTTCCTTTTTATCAATGCATCACAATACCCTGTAATGCTGATATAAACTTCCCATAATTTAGGTTTGTGATTCCCAACCAGGGTACGGTGGAACCCAAGTGTGCCATTCGAGATCATCAGGGGTGCTGCAAGAAATCGAACTTAATTTGTGCAAAATTTATTTACAAATAAATTTTAAGTATTTGTTCAGTTATTTGGTGTGGTCATCTCAAAAACCTTGGTCAAACCAGATACATCACATCAGTGTTTTATCACAAGTGCTAATTTTCTATCTTTGTTCATCCATCCATGGCAGCAATGTAAAATGAAAGGCAGAAGAATTCAAGGCTCTTCTTCAGAAAATCAAATAAACCTGTGTATCAACACAGCCTCGCAGTGCAGAGGTGCAGGGTCCGATTCTGGCCTTCCTGTGTGGAGTTGATGTTCTCCTGTTTCCTCCCGCATTCCAATAACATGTGTGGCAGGTTAATGGAACACTCTAAGTTGTCTCTAGATATGAGTGTGAGCATGAATGGTCGTACGTCTGTCTATGTGTGCCCTACGATTGGCTGGCAACCAGTTCAGGGTGTCCCCCGCCTACTGCCCGAAGAGAGATGGGATTGGCTCAAGCATGCCCCGCGACCCTTGTGAGGATAAAGCAGGTCAGAAAATGAATGGATGGATGTGGATCCACTTGTTGACATCCATACAAAAAAAAAAGGTATTGGCTTCCTGGCAGTACATCAGCTTCGTATTTGATGAAACAGGTCCAGATTTCACACGGAGCTTTTTGGGGAAGTTTTGTGAGTATGTGCTGATATAATATACATTATTATAAGATGTAAATATCAGACATATATGTATTATTAGAAAATACGCATTATTAGAATACTTTGTTTGGTGCTGTGGCGTGAGATTTCTTTCATGTAAAATGAGTATTAAATTGTTCAATGCTGATTCTGGTGACCGAGATTATATTTCCACTGGAAACTGACAATGAACATCTCTGAAGGTGTAGCATCTTGGATAGGCAGCGGGCTCTTTGCAAAGGAGAAACAAGCAAGGTACATGGGACAAGCTCAGATCAAAAGAAATATATATTTTTAATGATCATATAGTATACTTCACTGAAAATAATCACACAATAGCTATAAGTCTCAAATAATTAAATTCACTTTCATTTTTATCATTCATTCATTCATCTTCCGAGCCGCTTGATCCTCACTAGGGTCGTGGGGGGTTGCTGGAGCCTATCCCAGCTGTCTTCGGGCAGTAGGGGGGGGGACACCCTGAATCGGTTGCCAGCCAATCGCAGGGCACTCAGAAACGAACAACCATTCGCGCCCACACTCACACCTAGGGAAAATTTTAAGTGTTCAATCAGCCTGCCACGCATGTTTTTGGAATGTGGGAGGACATTTTTTATCACATTACTATAAATAGCAACAACAATATGTTGAACAACAGTATTATTCTGAGCAGCAGTATAATTGTGTAATAGTAATGAAAAATAAAATTGTCGTAGTTTTTGGCTACAATTTTGAAAGCACGGGCTTCCACTTACTGAGAGGATAGAAGTTATTCTGGCACCACGTACAGCAGTTACAACTGTCAAGCACTCCGAAAGGGAACCGAGCCAAAACAACACCACAAGGGGGAAAAAATAGAAACTATAGATGAATAGGAAAGGAGTGAACAACTACAATAGGTCCTTAACTGTCTAGATCCTGCAACAGTAGGTCTCACATATATAACATGAGAAAATGTCATAACTGGCCATCTTACAATGTCAAAAAAAAAGTGATCAGTAGTGCACTAATTATGACACAGTGACAGGTGTGCAGATGATGCAGAGAATGGTCACACAATTTAAAGTTTTTAGTGAAAGGTACGGTAATTGAAGTAGTGAAAGAAGGCCAGTCACCAGATCCCAGTTATATCTTTTTTTAAACCTGAAGAGGAAGGTTGACGATGAGAATGGACGGTTTCAAGAAAAATGGGATGTTTTTGTTCAAGAAAGACGGAATGTTTTTTTGTTGAGCACAGAAGTACGCTGGCATGTTTTGAATGCACAGAGAATGTTACAGTGCTCAAGAAATCATCACTCATCTCGACATGTTGATGTTATGTACCAGTGAGATGAAAGCGGGGACCGGGTCATCAAGCTTGTTCAGATTCTGAAGAACTCTTAATGTTCTGAACTGTTAGAAACAATGATTGAGATTTGATTAGTTGTACTTTTTTTAAATTAAAATTTGACCCCCTTTTTTGTGGATTTCTTGATGCAGCCAAGACACAGCCAAACTGCATGACCAACGCCCCCCCACACTCCCATCCACATAATTTGAGTTTGAGACCCCTGATCTAATCCATTCCACTGTAGCTCAGGCTTTCTGTTTAGGTTCATGTCTTTTTTAGAAGATGGATATCCTTGCCCGTATCAAGTCTTTTGCAGCTTCCAATAATAATAATAATAATGGCGCCGCAAGAGTGGCTGCCTTTCCAGCAGCTCCTATATGTTGTTGTTCTACTTCTTCCTTTCATAACTTTGCTGCTGTGAATTGGGAATTTCTCCATTGCGAGACTAATAAAGGTTTTCTTCTTATCTTAAGTTGTCTTCAATGATTGCACTGTATTAAGCTCCATTCATCTTCCCATCAACTCTGATCAGCTTCCCCATACATGTTGACGAAAAGCAAACTCACAGCATGATGTCGCCACCGGCATGTTTCACAATGTGTTACTTTTCTTCTACACAATGTGTTACTTTTCTGCTACACATTGTGATTTGCATTTTGCATATAATAAATGAATAAAATTGTGGTCAAAATATTCACGGACCTGTTCTTTATCTCACTTATCCCTACTTGGGTTGCAGATGTGCCGCAGCCTGTCGTAACAGACTTTGGGCAAACGGTGTATCAGACCCTGAAGTGGTCGGTAAATACAGTACAACACTAGACAAATAACCATTCACACTCACACAGTTTCGGACAATTTAGAGTGTTCCATTAACCTGCCCGGCATATTCTTGGAATGTGGGAACAGTAGTATCCAGAGAAAACCCACAAAAGCACAGGCACACAATGCAAACTCCACACGGGAAGGCCAGAGCCGGAATCGAACCCTGCACGTCTGCACTGTGAAGCGGACGTGCTAACCAGGCGCCCACCGTTACCTCCAAAAATATTTCCGACCGTGGAATTTGATCTTTGTTCTCAAGAGAATAAAATGTGGCATTCAAATGATAACTATTGAGTTACACATTGTACACACTTATCTACATATAAATAGCGCCAAATACTAGAGATTCCCTCAAATATATTTCAAGTAGAAGTGAAAAGTGCTATGCGTCAGTTTCTGTGACTTCTCTGAATTTACTTGTCATTTCTAGCCTGGAATACTCTTTTCAAATGCATGTGGATATCCACATCTATCAAAAGTCAAATTGCAGACAATGGGCACATTATGTTATTAACCTGCATGCAGTGAACACGAGCTCAAATGACATTCAAGTCCTTTCCTTGGGTGAAAAAAAACCTCACTTTCTTTATTGATAAAGCTTTTCAGGATAAATTTGACAAATTATCCCAAAGTGGGAAGCATGATGGCACAGATACTTCATGTAAATTAAAACTAGTTCACATCTATTCTAACATAACAACTCAGGGGATTATTTACTGTACAGGCTATCTTCAAGTCACAGATACTGACAATGCAGCGTATATGACAGGTGGCTCTTGTATTATCTATCACACTTTATTGTTTTCTGGCAACAGTGTTGAACATTTCACTAACTAATCAGCTGCTGTAGGCAAACTTATTAATACCACACCCATTTACTCATGATTGTAAACTTGTTTTCACAATGTGTCTGTTCCTGTTTTTTTTGTAAAATAAACACACAAACAAACAAAAAAAATCATACTAGGGGAGTGAAAGCCTCAAAATGTATGGCACAATGTCTTGCTGAAATGCGACATTTCTCATGAAAAATTTACGACGCCGCGCTTTCACCTTCTTGCCAATCACCCAATGGTATGATTCAACCCTCTTAGCTTTTCCAACTACCTTGTGAAAATTATCACAAGATTATTACCCCTAAATATAATGTGATGCAAACAATACTGTACGTATTTTTCTCCAAGATGGTGTGTATATTTTTATGCTTTATAGTGTATATATTTAGTGTATATATTTGATAAGGGTGCTTGCCAAAAAAACTGACTTAATGGTGTCAGATTGGGGGGGTGGGGGGGGGGCGCGAATGCGGTGTGCCCATTCTGAAATGTGTGACAAAGTATGCTGTCAATGAAGTTGTATTTGGTATTATCATATTATCATGGTCCTTTCACTTAGTTCAGAGTGTACCCTGCTCCCTGTACTGATTCTGGGATTGGCTCCAGCACACGCGTGAGGATAAGCGAATCACATAATGTGTGGATAAAAAAAATTTAAAATCCTCATCTCACCCATCGGGTGGTGTCCGTCCCTCATTCAGCTCGGGTCCCTACCAGAGGCCAGGAAGCTTGAGGGTTCTGCGCAGTATCCTTGCTGTTTCCAGCAATGCACATTTCTGGACTGAGATGTCCGATGTTGTTCCCGGGATCTGTTGTAGCCACTCATCTAGTTTGGGGGTCACTGCTCCGAGTCCTCCGACCACCACAGGCACGACTGTCACCTTTACCTTCCAGGCTCTCTCCAGCTCCTCTCTGAGCCCTTGGTATTTCTCGAGTTTCTCATGTTCCTTCTTCCTGATGTTTCCGTCACTTGGGACCGCTACATCCACTACAACGGTTTTCCTCTGCCCTTTATCTATGATTACGATATCTGGTTGGTTCGCCATTACCATCTTGTCAGTCTGGATCTGGAAGTCCCACAGGATCTTCGCTCTGTCATTCTCCACCACCTTCGGAGGTGTTTCCCATTTTGACCATGGGGTTTCCAGTCCATACTCCGCACAGATGTTTCGGTAGACTATGCCAGCCACCTGGTTATGGCGTTCCATGTAGGCTTTCCCTGCCAGCATCTTACACCCTGCAGTTATGTGTTGGATCGTCTCAGGTGCCTCTTTGCACAACCTACACCTTGGGTCTTGTCTGGTGTGGTATATCTGGGCCTCGATGGCTCTGGTGCTCAAGGCCTGCTCCTGAGCAGCCAGGATGAGTGCCTCTGTGCTGTCCTTCAGGCCAGCCCTCTCGAGCCACTGATAGGACTTCTTGAGATCAGCCACTTCAGTTATGGTCCGGTGGTACATCCCGTGTAGGGGCTTGTCCTCCCATGATGGTCCCTCTTCCAGCGCCTCATCTTCTGTTCCCCATTGTCTGAGACATTCTCTGAGTACGTCATCCATTGGAGCCTTCTCCTTGATGTATTCATGGAGCTTGGATGTTTCATCCTGGACAGTGGCTCTCACACTCACTAGTCCCCGGCCTCCTTCCTTTCGGCTTGCGTACAGTCTCAGGGTGCTGGATTTGAACCCTCCATGCAAGGTTAGGAGCTTTCGGGTCTGAAAGTCCGTGGTCTGAGTCTCTTCCTTTGGCCACCTTATTATTCCTGCAGGGTATCTGATCACTGGCAGGGCATAGCTGTTTATTGCCCGGGTCTTATTCTTGCCATTGAGCTGGCTTCTTAGGACTTGCCTCACTCGCTAGAGGTATTTGGCCGTAGCCGCTTTCCTTGTTGCCAGTTCGAGGTTGCCATTGGCTTGTGGTATACCGAGGTACTTGTAGCTGTCCTCAATGTCTGCTATTGTTCCTTCAGGGAGTGAGACCCCTTCAGTGCGGACTACCTTTCCTCTCTTAGTCACCATCCGACTACATTTCTCAAGCCCGAATGACATCCCGATGTCGCTGCTGTAGATCCTGGTTGTGTGGATCAGGGAATCTATGTCCCTTTCGCTCTTAGCATACAGCTTTATGTCATCCATGTAGAGGAGGTGACTGATCGTAGCTTCATTTCTGAGGCGGTATCCATAGCCTGTCTTGGTGATTACTTGGCTTAGGGGGTTCAGTCCTATGCAGAACAGCAGTGGGGATAGTGCATCACCTTGGTATATGCCACATTTGATGGACACTTGGGTAAGTGGCTTGCCATTGGCTTCAAGTGTGGTTTTCCACATCCTCATCGAGTTCGCAACGAAGGCTCTTAGGGTCCTGTTCACCTTATACAACTCCAAGCATTCAGTGATCCATGTATGTGGCATCGAGTCATAGGCTTTCCTGTGATCAATCCAAGCTGCGCACAGGTTGGTACGTCGGGACCTGCAGTCTTGTGCGACTGTTCTGTCAACCAGGAGCTGATGTTTGGCTCCTCTGGTATCTCTACCAATGCCCTTCTGTGCTTCGTTCATGTATTGATCCATGTGTCCACTTATCTTAGCCGCAATGATGCCTGACATGAGCTTCCATGTTGTGGAGAGACAGGTTATTGGCCGATAGTTGGATGGGGCTGCACCCTTTGAGGGATCCTTCATGATCAGGATGGTTCGCCCTTCGGTTAGCCATTCTGGGTGAGTCCCATCCCTCAGCAGCTGGTTCATTTGTACTGCTAGGCGCTCATGGAGTGCTGTGAGTTTCTTTAGCCAGTAGGTGTGGACCATGTCCGGGCCTGGTGCTGTCCAGTTCTTCATATCTGAGACTCTTTCCTGTATGTCTGCCACTGTTATGGTAACCGGGTTCTGTTCAGGGAGGTTGCTGTGCTCCTCTCTCAGGGTCACCAGCCATTGTGCACTGCTGTTATGTGCAACCTCCTTCTCCCATATGCCTTTCCAGTACCTTTCAGTTTCCAGTCTTGGTGGGTCAGCTCTGTTGTTAGGACCCTGCCACTGAGCGTACACTTTCGCAGGTTGTGTTGCGAACAGCCTGTTTATTCGTCTGGCCTCATTCTCTTTCGTGTACCGCTTTAGGCGACTGGACAAGGCTTGGAGCCTTTGTTTGGCAGTTTCGAGTGCTTCAGGTATGGTCATCTGGATGTACCTCTCGGGTATCGGCCTTTTCATCACACCTCTCTGGGCCTCCGTTAATTGACTCACATCTTTCCGGGCCGCCTCGATCTTAGCCTCCAACCGTCTTTTCCATGGTGGGTAACGTATCTCATGGCTACCATGGTTGCTCTTATAGCCCAGAGTCTCCAGGATCACTGATGCTGAAGCGTATATCAGCTCATTGGTTTCTGTGATCGTTACGGTAGGGATCGCCCTCAGTGCTGCATTCACACTTTCTATGAGACTTTCAGATGGTACTTCACATAGCCGTTGTAATCGGTTTCTAGGTTGCCCCGCTTTCATTCTCGCCATGATCTTAGCTTTCAGGTCAGTTGCTGCCTCGCTCAGCATTTCATTCATTGGGGCTGGCCACCCAATCTCATCATCTGCATTCATTGGGGGTTGCCTCCCAATCTCTTGTATGACCTCCTCCTCTGATCTGGCAGCCTGGGGCCCTTCACCATGGAACCTGCGTTGTACCTCATCAATCTCAAGTTGTGACAGCAGTTGCCGTTTGTGGATGTTGGAACACTGAGCTACTAGTTGTTTCGCGGTCAACCGTGACTGTGGGTTTCGAAGTAACCATTTAGCCCACATTTTCTGCATGTAACCCCTCTGACTAGGGTTGCTTGAGTAGTAGCATTCCAACAGAGCCATGTTATCGTATCTCGCCCATCTCCGCTTTGTTCCAGTAGCCCATTTTTCATCAAGGTGCTCTGGTTCCCCAGCACCTGACGCAGACCTTGTTTGGCCGGGCGACGTCTGAGCCGGCATGTCATTCGTTTTATTGTCTCTCATCATTGTATGAGGTAGGCATTAGCGTGAAGGATCTTGCCCAAGGACCCACACTGGATGGTGTTATGTGCTCATTTTTGCCCCAAGCGGGATTCGAACCACCGTCTCCCGTATGCCAAACCGATGCCTTACCAACTGAGCTATCCAGCCGCTATATATATATATATATATATATATATATATATCATTATATATATATATATATATATAGAGAGAGAGAGAGAGAGAGAGAGAGAGAGAGAGAGAGAGAGAGAGAGAGAGAGAGAGAGAGAGAGAGAGAGAGAGAGAGAGAGAGAGAGAGAGAGAGAGAGAGAGAGAGAGAGAGAGAGAGAGAGAGAGAGAGAGAGAGAGAGAGAGAGAGAGAGAGAGAGAGAGAGAGAGAGAGGAGAGAGAGAGAGAGAGAGAGAGAGAGAGAGAGAGAGAGAGAGATCTCAATACATACTTTATTAATCCTGGTAATTATGAAAAAAATAAGAGAAGGGTCTAAGGTTATCGACAAATCTCCAGGTTTTCGTTCCTAACCAAGGACGGTGGGACAGCGGAGTTTAAAAATCTGTGCAGCCCCAGTTTAGACACTCTAGCATTTTATTTGACATTGTATAAACTATATTCTCAGCCCACCTACGGATCGGTCAGGCACCATTGTAGTTGGGGATGGGGGGGCAGAAGTCCTGGACCGGTGCCCCTTTCTGATCCCTATGAATAGAGTTTATTATATGTACTCCAGGGGCCCTATTTTCGTGCCCAGCATAAGTCTAGCACAAAGCGCAGCCTAACTGGGCGCATGGGAATTTCATACCCGACCTGGAGAGAGCACTTCATCTATTTCGGACTGAGGACAATGGGATTAGATTTGGAGGTATTCATTTTCATCCCAAAGGCTTCACAGTCAGCTGGTGACTGTTCGAGTGATAGTTGGCGATCCGTGCTCGATGAAGCATTTCCACGTGAATGTCCTAATCTTTTCCAAGCCCCCCAAAATTCAGATATAATTTTTTTTTTCTCAAGCATAAAAATGCATCAAAATATAAAACAAATACATGTTACAATTTGATTATTGCACGATAAATTAGAGTTGTGCAGAATGTAAAAACACAAAGAAGAAAGCAGTGTTTTTCAAAACCTGTGCTGCAGCACACTGGTGTGCAAAAATCTGAACCTGAGCAAGTTAACCTTCTAATTGACTATATTATTAACCATTAAAACAAATGCACTAAATATTGGATTGATGTTGATTTGATTCATATTCAATGTGTTATAATATTGCGCTAATTTTCAACGTTAAAAAATGCTTAGAGTAACAAGATAACACTTACCGGTAATTGTTAAAATAAGCTTTTTTCACATTTTCAGGTCGTGGTGTGCCATGGGATTTTTTTCAATGAAAGAAATGTGCCTTGGCTCGAAAAAGTTTGAAAATCACTGGAGTAAAGAACAAAAATGGTGGGAATTTAACTTTTAACGGTGTCCTCATTGTTTTATGCCCTCCTTAGTACATGTTCTTGCTCAGAAGTTTTTTGCCTGTCATTTTGTAACAAATTAATCCAAGGACGTTTGCTTTTGTCGGCTTTTAACGATGGGATGCTTCGATGGTGCTCGGTAGTAGCCAATGGCAGAGCAGCTATAAGTATGTTGCGTTCAGAAAACTCAGAGCTGCGAGTAGCTATTGTATTTTTTGCCTTTCGTATCTTGAAATTTCTTTCGAAACAAAAAAGGTGTTTCGTAACTTGAAAAATTCGCATAAAGAGACGTTGGTAAGTAGAGGTACCACTGTATATACAAGGAGCTAACAGAAAGGAAAGAAACACTGTTGTTCACAACTCAACATCAGGATCGAATATCCCTTCAATACCAAGTTCGGATTTTGCTCCATTTTTGGTCACGATCATATGAACTTGTAAATACAGTCCACATTTTCCTGATGTGCCGAACATAGCATGAACCAATTGTGGCGTCTATGGCAAAGGGCAGGTAACCATGCTATGTTTGCATACAGTGGCACAATATACTGAGAGAACTCTCCAAAGCAGATAGTAACCACTTCATAGCCTCCAAGGACCCTCATTGTAGTTGTTGTTTTCCACTTTCAGGAGCCTGTTTAGGAAAGCTGATAGAACACATACAGATAGTAGCAAGGTCACTTGTCCCCTGCTTGTCAGTAACTGAGCAGCACAAGCTGTTAGCTTTCTATTTTGGGCTTCAAGCTTTGATGTTCTTATTTTCAAAGGAGCCACACTGTAACATGCAAGTGATTTACTTTTCTTTGTTCTCCCACTTTAAATCCTCGTCGTCATCTTCACGAGGTCGTCTTTTCAAGGGGAAAGCTGAGCTCAGCCAGAAGCTAAACAGTGCTTGGACGTTTATGGAGAGATGATAGCTCCCCTCGGTTTGTGGATCGGGCAAATTGTGTTAATTGCGCAGAGATCCTGTAGAAGCAAGTAGATTACAGGCCTTTGCATACAGCCTAGGAGCATACATTAAATGCAGTGATGACGTTCAAAATGACACCTACTAGTTCAGTCTCCACTTAACCTCAGTTAGACTTATTTGTAGCAAACTTCTGGCATAAAGTTCATTTAAAGTTTGGTTTGTTGCCTGGTTTTAAAGAATTGTCTGAAAATATTCAGTAGGGTCGAGGTCAGGTTTTTTTTGGAAAGCCATTCCAGAAGTTGCTTTCACCGATTACAATCTTTTATTTGTTGTTGTCATTGTTGCGACATTCAATTCTGTAAAGAGTCCACTCATACTCTAGTTTTGAGGTAAATATGGTGGTAGTCCTACACCTTCATTATTCCATTCACAAAGCAAAGCAGCCTAAGAGCATGATGATGTCACCACCTTGCATGATACTTGGTACAGTGTTCTTTCAAGTTGAAAAGATCATCCCTACTCTACCCCCCCCCCCACCCCCCGCTCCCCCATATCATTGCAACCAAATAGGCCAAGTGGTTGCCTTTTCTGACCATAACTTTTGTGCACAAGGGATTTGGATTGTTCATGTAGACAGCTGGGCGCCCCGGTAGTCCAGTGGTTAGCACGTCGGCTTCACAGTGCAGAGGTACCGGGTTCAATTCCAGCTCCTGTGTGGAGTTTGCATGTTCTCCCCGGTCCTGCGTGGGTTTTCTCCAGGTGCTCTGGTTTCCTCCCACATTCCAAAAACATTGCGTGGCAGGCTGATTGAACACTCTAAATTGTCCCTAGGTGTGAGTGTGAGCGTGGATGGCTGTTCGTCTCTGTGTGCCCTTTGATTGGCTGGCAACCGATTCAGGGTGTCCCCCGCCTACTGCCCGGAGAGAGCTGGGATAGGCTCCAGCAGCCCCCGCGACCTTAGTGAGGATCAAGCGGTTCGGAAGATGATGATGATGTAGACAGCTGCAAATTTCAGTCCCACTTCATTATGTCATTCTCGGAACAGGGGCTGCTTTTGAATATAATGCCATCTGTTCGTAACTACACAAAAGTTGCTTTGACTAGCGTTGTTGCTTGTTACCTCCCTAACAGCGTCTCAGTTGGTTTATGATCGCCGATCGTTCTTATTGATTCAACAACACGTCGAAGATTCGGCCGCGTTTTGGCAAGACAGTGGTGAAAAGACGCTACCTCCGTTCTTGGCTAACCTGCCGGCTGATCTCTTCCGCGTTCGCTCGCTCCCTTCACGGAAGGGCCGCAGCCGCGTCAAACGTAGCGGTCAGCTCGTGAAGCTAAAACGGGATCTGAGACACACTTCGATTGCTCCAGCGTGGTGTGCCCTCGACCCCGTCGCCTCGTGCTTGCTAACAGTCGTTGGCTCACCCAACGCGCCATGGCATTTTTACCCTCCGCGCCTTTCTCGGGGAGGAATCCAGCAAAACCTTTTGAGGGAATTCCCCCGGGCTCGGCGAACGAAAGAGGCAATCCCTCTTGTTGCTACTTCCACAAGGATCGCGTTGTTAAACGCCCGGTCGCTGACGAACAAGACACATATTCTGAGGGAGTATTTCCTTTCCAATGACTTGGATTTTCTGTGTCTGACGGAGACTTGGGCAGGTACTGGTGAGTACAACGCTTTGATTGAATTGTTGCCACCTGACTGTGGTTTCCTCGATACCCCGAGGATATCAGGCCGTGGTGGAGGTACGGTGAGCATCTTTAAGAACAATTTCAAATGTAAACGGTGCACATTCACCACATCGGCCACCAGCTTTGAAGCAACCTTCTTTGAAGTTGGTCGTTTTTTTCCCGGTGCTTTGTGCTGTCATTTACCGTCCTCCTAAATACAAGACTTTTTAAGCGACTTTTCAACCTTTCTTGCGGAAATCAGGCTGAGATATAATCATATCCTCCTAATGGGGGATTTTAATATCCATGTGTGCTGTCTTGATTCGACTCGTCATGCCGTGCCATCTTGGATTTGGTGGCTCCTTCAAAACCTGTACTCCCAAAGCCTCAACCCGAGCCATGGTTTAACGACATTACCCGCGCAGCTAGGCAGGGGTGTCGCAAAGCTGAACGCAAGTGGAAAAAGGACAAATTGCATGTCTCTTATCAAATTTGGAAAGACTGCTGGCGTAACTACCAGCTCACAGTAAAAGAGCCCAAAAGAGAATATATGTCGGACCTTATTGTAGCTAACCGTCACAACAAAGATTCTGTACTCAAACCCCCTCTCCCCACTTGCTCGGATTCTTCACCCGAGATGTGTAACAGATTCCTTCAGTTTTTCATTGATAAGGTCTCTACAGCTAGGACCCCGGTCTCAAATACCGCATCTGACCCCTCTGTCCATGTTCCATGTTCAGCTGTACTAAATTCTTTTGAAAGTGTGTCCTTGGCACTTTTGGAGGATGTAGTTCGCCAGACGAAGCCATCTGGCTCCCCTTGCGACTCTCTTCCCCCACACTTCTTTCAGGAGGTTCTCCCGAGTGTTGGCGCATCTGTCTTGGATATCATCAACAGCAGCTTTTCTTCTGGTATAGTTCCCCAACAGTTTAAACATGCTGAGGTCCAACCCTTGATCAAGAAACCTGGTCTGGATCCAGATGTGCTGTCAAGTTTCTGGCCCATTTCCAAATTACCTTTCATTTCCAAAATTCAGGGAAAAGTGGTGCACATGCAGTTGAAACTTTTCGTGGATGAACATAACATCTTGGAGGTCTTCCAGTCAGGTTCGCAGGCGATGCATAGCACGGAGTCAGCCCTGTTACGCGTTTCTAATGACATCCTCCTGGCGAATGACTCTGGAGATCACGTGTGTCTGAATTTATTGGACTTAACTGTGGCATTTGATACAGTGGATCACAGTATTCTGCTGACTCGTTTGCAGCACTTGGTGGGCATTGGCGGCAGTGCTCTTGAGTGGTTTAGGTCCTATGTAGCTGACAGGACCTTTTGTGTCAGCCTTGGCTGCTCTGAGTCATGCACTGCTCCCCTGTCATGTGGTGTTCCACAGGGCTCAAGTCTGGGGCCTCTGCTGTTCTCGCTTTATCTGCTCTCATTGGGTTACATCTTAAGGAAACATGGTATTCCCTTCCACTGCTATGCAGATGACTGCCAGATCTATGTCCCACTGAGCAAGAAAGACACCTTCTCATTAAGGCCACTCCTATCCTGTCTGGAAGAAATCAAAACCTGGATGGCACAAAATTTCTTGAAATTCAACGAAAAGAAGACACAGGTGATATTGTTTGGTCCCAGTGGCCCTTGTACATTCCATCCTGTAGACTTGGGCCCCCTGTCTCCTTATCTGAAATCAACTGTCTCAAACTTGGGCCTTAAACTGGACAGTGATTTCAAACTAGATCGGCAAATTGGTGCAGTTGTTAAATCCAGCTTCTTTCACCTTAGACAGCTGGCCAAAATAAAACCTCTCCTCTCACATGAACACTTTGAGACAGTAATTCATGCCTTTGTCACATCCCGGCTTGATTACTGCAATGCCCTTTACTTTAGAGTCAGCCAGTCCTCCATTAAGCGCTTACAGCTGGTCCAGAATGCTGCTGCTCGCCTCTTGACTGGTACTAGTAAGAGGCAGCACATAACTCCTACTCTGGCATCCCTTCACTGGCTCCCCATTCATTTTAGAGTTATTTTCAAGATCCTGCTCTTTGTTTTCAAAACTCTGAATAATCTCGCGCCACCTTACCTCTCTGAGCTCATCCGCCCCTACAAACCTGCCCGACGCCTCGGGTCTGTGGACCAGACTTTGTTAGAAGTACCAAGAACTTCTGGTTCTTGGTACTTCTCAGAGGCTCAGAGGGGATCGAGCCTCTTCTATTGCAGGTCCCTCTCTCTGGAATGACCTCCCACTGAACATTCGGCAAGCCTCCTCGCTGCCCATCTTCAAAGCCCTCCTCAAAACTCACTTGTATTCTTTGGCATTCGACTCAGCATGACTTAGATTTGTTCTTGATTTTACTGTTTGGTGCTTTCTACCGCCTTTATTACCGATTTGTCTTACTGTTTATTGTGCATGTTAAATTGCTCCATGTACAGCACTTTGTATGCAGCGATGGCTGTTTGAAAGTGGTCTATAAATACTGTTGACTTGACTTGACTTTTTACTTGAGGCATTCAGAATCCACATCAAAGTTGGATCAATATTGGAAGACATGGCAATGCTGAATATACATGAAATTGGACAAAAAGCGAAGATGTTTACTTTTTCACGAGATGACTCATTTTGATTATGTCGGTCCTTTATTTTTATTTGTTTAGTGTATCTATTTGCTCATAAAAACATTTTTTTAAACCTAGGCAATGTGAAGACATCCTTGAACCTTCAGTACCACAAATTTATTTCATTGAATGGACTGAATATGTGATCCTGCATCATGAAACTGATTGGAAGTGGCACAGTTGTGTTTTGAGCTGGAGCCCATAAAATATTGACTCTGTGGGGGTGGGGATCTGATTTGTGATTAAAACACCAGAAAAATGAGTAAAGATTATTTCCCGGTTGGAATTGATGTCAATTTAATACCGTAATGCCTCGAAAGACTTTTATTTTGCAGTGAGGTCTCCATGGCAAAAGTCAGAAAAATCAACGAAAACTAATTGGATGCTGCCGTGCATAAAACAAGAAAAAAAAAAACATCCTGTGTAGCTGGAGGTAGGATTGCCTTTGCATAGTTGCCATGGCAACTCATATCTGAAACATATATTTTAAATTAATTTTATGAATGTTTATAATTTGTTTCCAAAACTTGATGTACATGTTTTTCTGTAAAACTTCAGTAAAATCATTATTTGGAATATTTTTGTGAATGATCACCTCCAGTTTGCGGTCAGGTATGCCGTATGGTGCATGAAAGAGAGAGAGGACGATATTGTGTGGTGGAGTTTATATTCAATTTCTCTACTCCTACTTAACAAGATGCATATTGCATGTTATCTGTTGTTTATTCATTGTATTTTTAGGTCAACCTAAAAATATTGATTTTTACCAATACACTACTTGGAATGTCTTTTTAGTTTTCATGGTGTTCAACAAGGGAAGCGGAATGAAATAATTATGCACATCAGTATGAGACATGATTCTTGACTGGAGTAGATACAATCATGTCTACTGTCAACTTAAAGCTTGGCTCCAGATATATCAATCCATTCATCCATTTTCTGATCCTCTTTTCCTCATAAGGGTTGCGGGGCATGCTGGAGCCTATCCAGGCTCTCCCTCGCGCAGTAGGCGGGCTACACCCGGAACTGGTTGCCAGCCAATCGCAGGGTACACAGAGACGAACAACCATCCATACCTAGGGACAATTTAGAGTGTTCCATTAACCTGTCATGCATCTTTTTGGAATGTGGAAGGAAGCCGCAGTACCCGGAGAAAACCCACACAGGCGCACGGAGAACTTGCAAAGTTCGGCGGACAGTTCTCCGTGCGCCGGAACCGGAATCTAACCCTGCACCTCTCGACTGTGAGGCCAACAACAACAACTAAAACAGTCGTCCACCGGCCCACCCGCCCCAGATATAATTTAAGCCAATTAATTCAATATAAGAACCAACAAAAGCCACTCGTAAAACAATACTTTGTAATTCTTGAGACCTGATGCCCAACACTATGTACAGCATATATGACTGAAACAATTGCCTCATGCATTCGCGGCCATACCGGCTGGAAAGTTTATTTATTTATTTATTTATTTTAAGATAAGAAAACCTTAATTTGTCTCAAAATGGAGAAATTCCCAATATACAGCAGCAAAATTATGAAACGGAGAAGTAGAATAACAAAAAGTACAACAATAAATATAAATTATAAAATATACGTAGATATTGTCACGTAGCAAGGTGGTGGTGGAAACCAAAAAGCAGGCAAGAGGGAGGAGCAGGGTCTACTTGACGAATTGTATTAAAACATAGAGAAAACTAAATCCAAAACATAGTCCTAATAACGAAACAAATCCAAAGTAGAAAACAAAAACCACGACTGAAACTCAAAAATATCAATAACAGAAACATGACAGACAAACAAACATGACAGCAGCAAAGAGCAATACTGACCCGACAGTGAGTGCACGGGCTTGGGAGTCATTTTAAAGCCACTAATTATCTATTGACCAAGAGGTGTGCAGCTGCAGGGAAAAGCCCCACAGTGCCACCTGTTAGTCACAAACCGAAACATGACAGATATAAGCATATTAAAAATGGGTAAATTGGGGTGAGTTCAGGTTTTCAGGTCTGTCTATTCAATAGCCTGACAGCAGCATTCTTGCAGCGTGGGTGTATTAGTCTCTGGCTGAAAGAGCTGCCCATTGCTGTCAGGGTGGCCTGGAGGGGATGGGAGGGTTATCCATCATAGCTTTTAGCTTGACGAGCATCCTCCTGTTGCCCACCTCCTCCATAGTGTCCAGGGAGCAGCCCAGGACAGAGCTGGCCCTCCTGACCAGTCGGGTCAGTCTCTCTCTGTCCCGGGCTGAGATGCTGCCTGATCAGCAGACTATGCCATAATGAATGGCCGGGGCCACCACAGAGTCATAGAAGGTCTTAAGAAGTGACCCCTGAACTCCAAAAGACCTTACCCTTCCTGATCAGAGTGTCTGTATTGTTAGACCAGTCTAGTTTATTGTTGAGAAGAACACCCAGGTACTTGTCGGAGGGCACCCGCTCTATGTCGTACCCTGTATGTTCGTCCGTGCAGTGAAGACAGTTTCCTGCCTAAATCCACAAACAACTCCTTTGTTTTCCTGGGGTTGATCAGGAGGTGGTTCTACAGGCACCAGTCCACAAAGTCCTCTGTCAGTCCCGTGTACTCCCGATCATCTCCGTCTGTAATGAGGCCGACGATTGCGGAGTCATCAGAGAACTTCTGAAGGTGGCAGGTTGGAGTGACATAGCTTTAGTCTGAGTTGTAGAGAGTGAACAGGAATGCAACCAGGGC
The DNA here is from genome assembly GCF_025434085.1 of Hippocampus zosterae. Lineage (NCBI taxonomy): Eukaryota > Metazoa > Chordata > Actinopteri > Syngnathiformes > Syngnathidae > Hippocampus > Hippocampus zosterae. The sequence continues at coordinate 25,403,617 of NC_067456.1, read as the reverse complement.
GCCCTGGTGCTGCAGAAAAGCCTGTCTGACTCACAGCCCTGTGCCCTCACATACTGTGGCCGTTTTGTGACATAATCTGTAATCCATGATTTAAAATGGTGGTCCACTCTGGCGTTCAACAGTTTGTCCCCCAGCAGGTTGGGATGGATGGTGTTAACAACTGCCAAAATGAATTTTAACCTACCGGTACATTTGGCAGGTTGGCTGGTGTTAATTTAGAACCCTGCACCGATCCCCAAAGCGGCACTACTATATACAGTATGTCTATTTATGAGCATGTTGGTTGCGGGTTGCATGTGTGTACAGCAGGAGTGTCCAACTCCGGTTCTTGAGCGCCCCAATCCAGCATGTTTTAGATGTCTCACTTCACCAACACACCTGATTGAAATGAACAGCTGCTGGAGGAGGAAGACATTTAAAACATGTTGGATCGGGCCACTCGAGGACTGGAGTTGGACACCCCTGGTGTACAGTACACCGCACTTAATCACATGTGAAATTATTTGAAAAAAAAGAGAGCGAGATGAATGACAAGACAATTCTTGCTTGGCTCTCGACGAAGGCGGAAGCTTTTGCTTTCTGCGCTGTCCCCCACCCCACCCCATCCTTCCCTGCTCGCGACTCAGTCTTTGTGCTGTCTTATGTCCGACTTTTCCTAGCCTCCTGTCGTATTTTCATCCTAAAAACAAACATGGAATTGGTTGGCTGGTCTCTCGATGCCATCGACAAAATTTTCTCGATGAGAAGAGCAGGCAGTGGGGAGCCTACTTGCCCCTTGGGGACTTTTGCTGCTGGGTACACCCTAGATCCTTGGAGGAAGCGGAGAATGGTGTGCCTGTCAACACTGTCCGTTGAGGATTTGGACGACATCTATATTTTCGGCCTTCCGATAACAGGTATGCTGCTGTTTGGTGTGAGCAGTTTCCTGACCTCTCGAAAATTCAACCGACGGGAGCGGCTCTATTGGACGATGCTGCCGGTCTAAGGATGGCATAACGCGGATGTCCAACACTCAGACTCAGACTGTGCTCAACCACAAACTGTTGCGGATTTCACAGCAGGATGGTCATCAACTTGGAGAAAACTGGAATCCGTGTTCAATTACTGACTGAAATCATGGATTTGGCTGATCGACGCCACTAAAGAGACAAGCCACGGACTCAAGGCTGTCTTAAATTCTTGGGCAGCCTGCAACCAAAACAACATCTGCTATCTCGACCTTCCCCTGATGAAAATATGCACGGAAGCTAGTCCCCCACCATTACCCCCTCCCTCATACATTCCCTTTATTCACCGTCTTCATTGTTTATGTCTTGTGACCTGTTGTAACTGTCATATGCTTATGCTGGTGTTTTTTTGCCTCACTCAAATTATCCTCAAAATGAGGGTAGTTGGAGTGTGGGTTTTTTCTCCCTCTCTCCCTCCCCTGTGGTTTCTTTCTGACCTTCGGGTTGAGTGAACGCTGGCGCGTTTTGGCTGCCCCTGCTCAACCCGTATTGTTTTATGTTTTTTTGTTATTATAAAGTGTCCTTGGGTGTCTTAAAAGGCACTTATAAAATAAAATGTATTATTAAGATTTCCTGATTGTGCTCTACGGCCGCAGTCCCCAACCGTTTTTGTCCCACGGACCGGTTTAATGTTCGATTGTAATATTTTCAGGAACCGGCCTTTAAGGTGTAGTGGATAAATACAAGAAAATAGTATGATGTGACCTGCATGAAAACTGTGTTATTTTCCAAACATAAAAATAAATACGAATCATGCGGCCAGATAGGTCGCTAAGGTAACGTTTAAAAGCACCTTTAAAATAAGATACACCACAAATACCAAAATACAACTCACCATCGTCACATATCAGACACAATGCGTTTGGTGCGTGGGAATTTCCCGGTGAGATAAATCCATATTTTAAATAGGACTATTGATACTGTCCATTAAATGTAGCCTTGTTTTTCTTGAAAGTCATAGGCTCCTCTTCTGCCTCATGGCTGGCCCTTTTCCCCTTCCCAAAGAAACTTTCCAAAGACCGTCGTTTTTTTTACTAATTTTGATAGCTCCCGGGTTTCATTTTAGCAGTCACCTATCACGTGACCGAGAAGCCCGCCTTGACCTGCGTCAAGAGTGACATACTGTCGACGGACGTAACAGAGAATCTGGTAATTTCCTTTCAGATTCCAAAATAAATAAAACTGAAGTAATATAAATTAGTTTTTTCTTTCTGTGCATTTCAAATGACCCACGGTCCCGCTGCTCTACGGTAGTGGCTCAAATGAAAAAAAAATATTTTACTGTCCTTTAACAAAAGCTCAGTGAATCTAATATGATTGTTCATTTAAATCTCTGGGGAGAAACCTGTCAATAGTCAGAATGTTAAAAGTATTGGTGTAACTGTAGTACATGGTATTTGAGATCTGTTTCCAGGCAACAAATCGCTGTATTCTATGGACAGGCACTTGAAAATGGCTTCGAGCAGCTTTTTTTCACCGAGTCTACAAGTGTATTTATATGGCACAAATATGTTCTGACATGTGCTGTGCAGACTTGTTTTACTTCTCTTCCCATAATAGTGCGTAAAATCCAATACTCAAATAAATGGCTCGCTTGTTAGCCAGGTTAGTCCAAGAAGGCCAAGTCCCAGGAGCATTCTCTTCACACAGTTATTATATTTAACCCAGCCGAGTCATGCTTAAGTGCTGCACAGAAGCATATGGCCAGACTCGTGTGAGTCCAATTACAGGGATTTTCTCATTCACTATTGTAAGGCACTGTTGTGCTATCTTCCATTTATTTAATTAGTCTTTTGACTGATTACAAAATCCCAGTTTTAGCTGCAAATGCAACATATATGTCGGTAGAACATTGGGTGCTTTGGTGTATTCAAATGCAGCATATAATGGGTTGTTCTGATCCGTAGCAATTTGTCAACAATTAGCCCGACAGATGAAAATTTTGTACCACTAATCAAACCAATGTGCTAAATCATTCCATACCTCTATCTTTTCTCATTTCACGTGATGGCTCAAAGCAGCCTCCTGTTCCCGGCTCCCACTTCATTTGATCACCTAATTTGCATTTTATATTGGTAAATCAAATTAAGCACCCATAGCTTTTAACATGATTGACTTTGGTCAGAGCCGTTTGGATGTTTCTCCCCCCCCCCCCCCCCCCCCTTCACAGCAGAAAATAAAACCAATTTTTATGGGCGGAATAGTGAGTCTGGCTCTGATTCCATTCAGCATTTTACATTCACTCAGCTAATTGAAAAGGTTTTCCCCCTTTTTACTTGTTTGCAAAAGGCATTCAACATACAGTACATGCTTTAAAATAAGAAATAAACAAATAAATGGACACAAATAAATAAATAAATAGATAGATAAATGGAGGGAAACATTTCCCACCCAATGGGTGTTTGTTTTTTTTTTTAAATCATGTCTCCCCATTATACAGGCCATTCCTCAATGCTTTATTTAATTGTAAGAAACAGTTTTGTGAATAGTGAATCAATCAAGAAGGCAACATATTTATTTAGCTCAAATAATCGTACTGAATAAACGCTGGCTGGACAACAAACAATAAAATCAGCAGGCTATCCAATACAGTCGTCAATCATTTCACTCCAGTGAGCAAACCGGATCCAAATCTGACATATTAACAATTATATAACCCTACCCCTTCCTCAACGCTTTCCTCGCGTATTTAAATTTAAATAGTGCCCGGTGCTAGTGCCCTCCTTGTAACATTTACCTTACATACACAGAGCTCTAGTATTTCTGAGGAAATCTCTCTCTCTCTCACTCAATAGATGGATGGTGAATAGTGGTAGATTATAGTTAATTCTTATCTAAAAAATGTATTGACATTTGACACTACTGTATGCAGCTCAAAGTGTAAATAGATTTTTATATCATCCTTAACAGCATCGTGCATGTTGAAAAATGAGCATTTCTATTTGACTACTGGGCGTAAGAATGCAACGCATGAGTTCGACTCCAATTGTACATGACATTCATGATAACATTGATAAGTAATATGCCCTGCTAGAGAATTTAACAATAAATTTATGTCGGTTTCAGATTACTATGTGCATGATGCCACAGATGAGAATGCATCACATGCACCACTTTATACTAGTAACCATACTATATACTACTATAAATATTTAATCTATTTTGGGGGCATGAACCCAGAAATGTATTTTACATAGTTTAATCGCCTTTAATCAATTACAGCTGTGACAATCATAGATTTTAATAATCATTCCTATTTTCACTCTTTTGTATAATATTGTATCTGCACCTGGAAATTTGTGTGTCTGTGTGTTTTTTTTTCTTTTTTAATTTAAGTAAAAGTTACAGTAGTTGACAGAGTAAGATTGCGGTGAAGAGAAAATGCTGTTCTTTAGGGAGTATTCCCACTGAGAATAATAGGTGCAGCACAGTGCCAGCACCAGGCGCTTCCCTGGAACGTGACAGTCAGCTTAATTGCAGCTTTTAGGATCATTACTGCTCCCATGTGAATGTCAAAATGGACAAGGCTAGTGGGCCTTTGACAAACAGGCAACCACCTCCCACCACCCTGCAGTCACAAGGAGCAGACACATAACCAACGGAAAAATACAGGCCTTGTTTTCTGTCTTCTTTTCTTCAATCCGCAAAGAGGGACAATACAATATTCTTTTACATTTTCTGTCTGGATGAAACAAATTATATAAAGCAGGCAGATCTGTGTGTCTATCTATCTCTCGCTCTCCCAATATATATATATATATATATATATATATATATATATATATATATATATATACAGTATATATAATGCAGCTGATGACTCCCAAGAGACTATAATTATATGAATAACCAAAATTATGATTTGCAAGGAAACAAACAAACAAACAAAAAAACAGCACACTGAACTTTGAATGGATCAGTGTTGTTCTATATTTGGTAAATAAGGCTTTGTTGATAGTGATAGATGCATTTCAGATACATGTGTGGAAAAAAAGATGACTGCACAGTGGAGCTCTCAGCCCCTCTCTCTCTTCTACCTCCAACCTTTGTGACTCCAGTTGTCATGGCTGCGAATGCCTCATGACAGATTTGCTAGTTAAGGAGTCCATTCATCATCTGAGAGCAGAGGCTTGCATCCAACTCAAGAGCTGGAGAAAAGTGGCTCTTCAAGAGCCTTGGCCTCGTCCCTACAATCATCAAATGAGGTCTTCCATTGAGCATCATTGCTGACAGTGTGGAATATAATGTAAAGTACTCTTTTTTCTAAAAGCCCCGTCAAAAGTCTTTAGTTGCCATCCTTGTGTCATTGATGCCCATCCTACTTTTTTTTTTTTGACAACACAAAGCTTCATTTTCTCAAAGATAACTCTGCAACTGTCTGTTATAGCGTCATTTGTTTGATTCATAGAAAACGACTTGCAAATTTCCAATTGAGTCCAATATTACTCCAATATTTATTCATTTATTTATTTATTTGTTTGTTTGTTTGGTTGTTTTTTTTGACTAATTGGAATTCCCCACCAGAAACCAAAACTGGGCGGCCCGGTAGTCCAGTGGTTAGCACGTCGGCTTCACAGTGCAGAGGTACCGGGTTCGATTCCAGCTCCGGCCTCCCTGTGTGGAGTTTGCATGTTCTCCCCGGGCCTGCGTGGGTTTTCTCCGGGTGCTCCGGTTTCCTCCCACATTCCAAAAACATGCGTGGCAGGCTGATTGAACACTCTAAATTGTCCCTAGGTGTGAGTGTGAGTGCGAATGGTTGTTCGTCTCTGTGTGCCCTGCGATCGGCTGGCAACCGATTCAGGGTGTCCCCCGCCTACTGCCCGAAGACGGCTGGGATAGGCTCCAGCACCCCCCGCGACCCTAGTGAGGATCAAGCGGCTCGGAAGATGAATGAATGAATGAATGAAAACCAAAACTGATCATGATGTAGAAGTTTGATAATTATAACACACTGTTTAAATCGGTCCTGGAGAGCCCCAATCCAGCCAGTTTTCGATGTCTCCACCTTCCAAAACACCTGAATGAAATGATCAGGATCGGTTTCCGGCTTCTCAGAGATTGCTGATGAGCTGACCATTTGAATCAAGTGAACTGGACGAGGGCGACATCTAAAATAGGCTCGATAGGGACTCTCAAGGACCAGACTTGGGCATCCCTGGTTCAAACATTCCAAACCAAAGATATAACATCTGCAACAAAGGCAAATTGGTCAAATGGAATCAAATGGCATTGGGACATTTAGATATGTGTGAATAAAATATTTTACTTGCTTTTCATTGTTAACAGTCATTGAATCATAAAAAAAAGACTAACAGTACACTAGCCATCATCATTCTGTGTGTATCCGGTAAGAGCCTTTTCAACGATTTTCTAGTCAAGCTTGTTTTGCTTTCCAATGTTTGTGCCAATTTCCCTGGTGACCCCGGGCACACACCCCACCTTTCAAAACAAGGAAGGTCAAAACTCTCAGGTGTTCTGCCTGTCTAAGTGTTTGAAAGCCAAGTGTGTTATCCTTGTCACCTGAAGAGGCAGCAATCGTAGCAAAGGATGGAGGTTGGAACCTAACACATCAGCCTGAGTGTTTTTAGGCCAAACCTGTTGTGTTTTGTAGTGTTGCAGGATGGCCTTATTTTAAGCATTCATTGGAACAGATTGTGCATTTAAGCTACGTCTGATGGGTCAAACTGATTCCTCTGCAAAACTAACTCACATGATATGTCACCACAATGCAAACAGAACAGCAATATAGTTCACGTCTACATATTTCAGTTCTACTCACAATTGTAGTTTTTCTAAATGTATAACCCTACACTACAAAGAATTTCATTGTAAAATAACAGTTAAAATAAAAATTTAAAAAGGCAGCAGAGATGCCATTATTTTACTTTAAATGTACCCATAGTATACTTTACTACTGTATTTTGAATTACCAAATCTTACGACTGGATAACAGTGGGCGGTGTGGTAATTATCAGTACACTACTGTATTTTGAATTACAATACATGATAGTAGGATAATTGTTATTTGGTATTTTTACAGTACATGCCGTGTATATTAAATCTGATATTTAATAATAATAATTTATTACATGTATATGGTACTTTTCTGGAACACACTCAAAGCGTCCACAATTAATACATTATTCATGCACTCGCACGTTGACACTCTGGTGGAGGTAAACTACGATGTAGTCACAGCTTCCCAGGTACAGGCTGATGGAAGCCTGGCTGCCAGTGTGCGCCTATGGCCCCTCCAACCACCACAAAACATTCACACCGAGCCAGACACTAGTGTAAGTGGCTCTGGAAACAAGGTGGGGGAAGTGCGTGGCCCAAGGACACAACAACACGTGAATTCGAGCAGTGGAACCTTCGTTTACTGGACTGCCTGCCCTACCTCCTGAGTCCTGGCCACCCTGTATTTTGCATTTAATTTGCAAGAATCTCCAGAAATGAAAACCGTTTACCTCACAGAAAAGCCCTGTGGACCACACAGGACTTTTCGTTTTCTTTTTCTTGAATGAACAGGAAGTCAATCTGGACCCATCTCCATCCAATCATCATGGTTATCATTAGAGCAGATAACATACCGTATTTTCACGACTATAAGGCGCCATTAAAAGTCTTAAATTTTCTCCAAAATGGACAGGACGCCTTATGGTGCGGAGCGTCCTTTATATGCGCTGAGTTCCAAAATCTGACTGAGAGCCGACACGCTGTTTATATAGAGAAAAGGCGGAAGTGACTGTGGCCAGGCATGCGGGAAGAAGTTGGCCAATCAGGGAAGGGTGGGCGTGTATATATACATATATGGAGAGGGAGAGAGAGAAAGAGAGGGAGAGAGAGGACAGGCAAGCTAGTCCGCCAATGGTGAAGTGTGGGCGTGTTGGACGCTAAAGGGACGTCTCAAGCCAGTACCAACACTTGTATAGAGTGTGGCAATGTGCATTGTTGCAAAACAGCTCCGGTTTTGGTTTCGAAGAACCCCTGAAAATAAATTCGACAAAAAGACACGCCTACGAAGCTCAGTTCAAACTTAAAGCCACCGGTTATGCTTTTGGCATGCGTGCCCATCTCACAGCAGCGGTGAAAAAAAAACAAGTCAAGCAAATGAACTCTGAGCTTGCCGTTATTCCCGGAGGCTTGACTAAAGAACTCCAACCGCTGGACATTGGCACCAACCGGGCGTTCAAAGTAAAGTTGCAAACGGCATGGGAACAATGGATGATCGGTGGCAAACACAACTTTACAAAGAGTGAGAGGCAGCACTTGGCGAGTTACGCCACAATACGCAACAACGAGGGGGAACGCGGCGTTTTTGATGGATTACGGTACTTGCACAATTGTTCAATTCTTTCTACACACACACGCGCTGCCACCATGTTTCGCTCTGTTCTTTACTTTCAAATGTGGGAAAGCTTCACACGAGAGAAATGTTGACTTTGCTGTTGCTACTCCTTCTTTCCGCTCGGCAATGCATAGCAACTCACACTAGCATGTGATGCATTCATTGACAACTGAGATGTCCAGTCCTCTGCTTCTGATACAGAGGATGAGGACTTTGATGGATTTCTGGGTGATGATTGATCGATAAACGTGAGAACATTGTACGATGGCTAAATAAAATACACCGGAACTCAGTTCTGCTTTCGTTGCCTTTTTAAAAACGTGTTTTTAGCTTATCTGTATATCTTGGCATGCTACCGTATGCTTCATGCTAACGTGTTAGAGTGCGCGCATGCATGCCGTATGTTTAAGCTGGCGTATGTTTTACCACTGTAAAACTGCGGCTATTCGTACGATGCGTCCTGTGTATGTGTAAAATACAGAAATGTCACGCATTAATGAGACTGCGGCCATTAGTACGATGCATCGAATAGTCGTGAAAATACGGTACACAATTTCTACTATGAACATGAAAAACATGACTTTTCTTGTATTTTACTTAAGTTGTATACATTCCTGTGCTTACGCTACTACTTTATGTCTATCTCACAACCACGTCCAGCAAAATGCATCCATCACGATTTGCCTGTCTGTGCCAACTGAAAAAAAAAGTTCCAGGTTAAAGTACACCTCTGATAGACCATTTTGAGGTATTGAAGGGGGACAGTTCACCAAAACAGCATGTCCACAATCCGTGTAGTTAATTTTAATGCAAGGTTGCTCCACGGCGTTCGCTAGTTAGCTCCATGATGCCCCGCCACTGAACCCACCAACCTGCACTGAAGTCAAGCGCATGAACCGCTATTTCATAGTGCACAGTTATGAGTTGAGTGCCCTTAGTAAGAAAGCATGTTACCATACTCTAGAATAGCATAGCAGAGCACAGCATAGCATCAAATAGCATATACCCAGGGCTCCACCTTTCCATCTGATTGCATCAGATGCTCCCAACTGGCAGGAAAAAAATCACAGAACCGGAAGGAATAATCGCCAGACCTTATCAAATCAAATCATGGAAAAGAGAGACAACTGGACTCCATCATTTCCGGCCCAGCTCACTCCAACAACACCAATCACTTCACCCTGTCCTCTTGCCACTGCTCCTGCGGTTCCTACTCTTACAGTTACAGCATTTGCTATTCCTACGTTTGCTATTCCTGGTTCGCTTACCATCGAGAATGACTCCTTGTCAAAGCTCGGAACTGAAAAACATTTGTTAGCGCCACTCCATCCCGCCACGGACCTTGGTCTCTGGTCCACTCTTGCAACAGGAGAGGAAATCGCTCATCACATACACATTCTCATTGGAACGTCCATCTGGAAAATAAATATAGTATCCTGGATATGCACGATTTCCCTCTCCTGTCCACAGACTCACAGTCCCTGCTTTAATTTCCCCCACATAAGCCCACCAACCCCAAGCCATCTTTGCTGCCTCCTCTGGTCATCTCCTCGCCCTCTCCTCACCCTGTGACCACTTCATGCTGGTCTTCACACCGGCGCCACGCAAAGTCCCCGCTCCTCTTGCCGTGTGCCACTCATCGCCCACCATGACTTCTTCTGCATCGCCCATTCCAACTCCATCCTTGACCAAGCCTGAGCCACTCCAGACTCCTCCTGCATGGTTTGTTTTGTTTTCTTCAGAGGTGGGATACGCAGACTGCGATGGGAGCACTTTAAAAGGACGAGGACAGATGAGGATGTAGAATCATTATTAAAGGGGTGTTCACACGGCAAGATTTGCTCTGGTGCTACGCCGGGGCTTCCCCAGTAGAGCGTTCACACGTGCAAATTAGCTCCGGCGTAGCCCCGGAAAACAGCTTACACCGGAGCAAATTTGATCGCCCTCAGGGTGGTGGTTTAAAAATTTGCTCCAGAGCAAATGCTCGTTTGCGAAGCAGCACCGATGTAAATTTGCACGTGTGAACGCAACTGGGTTAAATTTGCTCCAGAGCAAATGCTCGAGAAGAATGGATTACATACAGCACGAATGCGTTGCTTTCGTGCTCTGTCAGACTTACGTCATGTGTTTGTTTAATAACGACACAAAACTTAGCTGGTAACAGTAGCAAGCACCTCTTGGGTTATACCATCTCAACTAGAACGGGGGGAAATAGTCCCCAAACGTCATCTTTCCTTTTGTAGGAGACTGGACTGTCTCTGAGTTGTTTGTGTAGTTTGTTCCTTTGTTGTGTGTTTACAACCCCCCGCCCCCATATAATTTATTTTGTGATTTTGATTTTCTGTTTGGCCCCATTATATGTTTGCTTTTCTGAGTGTCATTGAAGTCATCGTTGATTTACGTTTTCGGGGGCGGTCACTCTCGAGCAGAAGGCACGGCGACCGAGAAAGAGAAGGACCTGCCTGTACAGTTGTTGCTTGAGTTGTGTAAAAGTTTTAAAAAGAACCAACATGACAGCTCATTTGTTTTCTGTTGTTTTGCTCAGCTGCAGAAACTGTCGTGTGACTGCAAATGGAGCGGCACAGACGCTGCGCCGGTGCTGACACGCTCAGCGGTTTTGTATGTAAAATTTGCTCCGATGTAAAATATATCGCAACAAAATACATCGGTGTGGCGCCGGAGCAAATGTGTGCCGTGTGAACATCCCTTATATGAATAAGGATGGAGGGATGATGACGATGGTCAACTGGTTACCATGTCCGCCTCAGCGCAGACGTGCAGGGTTCAATTCCAGGCCCCAGGCTTCCTGTGTGGAGTTTGCATGTTTTCTCAGTGCCTGCGGGGGCTTTCTCTGGGTACTCCGGTTTCCTCCAACATTCGTCTCTAGAGTTCAATTTAGGTTGTCCCAATGCATTGAAACGAGACGAGACATTGGATAAATGCTGGTTTCGTCCATTGGACGCCCAGCGTCATTGGGAGTCTATGCACAGTGGGCGTGCAGAAGCTCAGCTTTTCTTCATGATGATTGGGTGATCTCGCTGAGGCTGAATCGCTTTTTGACTGACAGCGAAATGAGCCAATCACCGATCTTATGGTGATGGCAACCTTGTCATTTTTTTTTTTGAAAAGGAACAGAGAGTAGAATTCACGTATAAATAAGTATTAAAAAAACGGACACATTTTATGATGTAGGCCAAAATTGAGCTTCCCCTCCGTGACAGACCAGCATCTGCCACTGATACTTAAATTCCAATCTTCGACCTCGTCGTGGTGGGGGGGTGAACGGGTAATCTACCCGACCAACAGAAGGCTCTGGTAGAAGCAGGGCCGGGGACCCGGCTTTCCAATAAATGTCCACGAAAATTCTTCATGACTTCACGACAGACTGTAATTACGACTCGAGCTATGGCGTCGGCGGGGCGAGTGATAAATGTGCAAGCCGGATACCACTACTCCCTCCACCTTCACATCCTCCGACGCCGTGAGCTCCTCAAAATTGCTTGCTGGAACATCTGGACTCTCCGCGACAAAGGGACCCAAGCCCTCACAATGAGGTCACTTCACAACTATGGTGTCAGTGTGGCATGCCTTTCCGAAGTACGCCTCCCTGATGCCGGGCAGCGAGAGCTGAAGTTCCCTGGTGTCGATGTGGTCTACAACCTCTACCATAGTGGAGTGACAGACAACAGGGGCCGGCACGGCGTTGCAATCGTGATTGCTTCCAAGGTGCAGGCTGCACTGCTGGGGTGGGAACCCCTCTCCCCCCGCCTTGCCAAGGTGCGCTTGAGGGGTGCCGTTGTCAACATCTCTGTCGTGGCGGTATACATGCCCACATTGCACGCCGCTGACGTGGACAAGGAGCAGTTCTATCATGAACTCCAGACGACTCTCGATGGCAGGAGACTGGAATGCGCGCACCGGACCGGCGACTGACACCACGCGACGAGTCCTGGGGCGTTTCGCTCTGGGAAGACGCTGCGACAATGGCGAGCGGCTCGTTCACCGCCTTAAATCGCCTAGTCGTGATGAATGCACGCTTCCAACACCCCCAACATCAGCTAGTCATCTGGTACTCAAATGATGGGCGGACGACTAACCAGATTGACTACATTATGGTTTGGTCACGTTGGGCGAGTTAAGTCCTCGACGCGCGGGCGTACCGTGGAGCAGACACGGGAGGCAAGAGCGGCTCCGACCACGCACTTGTGCGTGCTACCCTTCGTATCCGACTTAAATCGCCCTCCAAAACGCACCACGCGGATTGATGTCGCGAAACTGAAGCTTGATGGGGGGAAGAATTTTCAAGTGGAGGTCCAAAACCGCTTCGCTCAACTACAACCGGCTTCTAATGAGCCGGAGCAGGAGTGGCGGGAGCTCAAATCTACCATCGCTGCAGCTGCGTGCGCACACCTCAGCTCCACCAAACGCCAGAACCGGGACTGGATCACTGCAAACACTCTGGCCCTTGCAGAATGATCCAGGCTTGCGCGAGTAACAGGAGCAGCCAACTTCCGCGAACTACGGCGACTTACCACTCGGGCGATTTGGCCAGATCGAAATGCCTATTGGTGCGACTTTGCCGAAGAAACTGAGAGGGGCGCCGCTGTAAGAGATACCCGCAAGCTTTATCAGTTGGTAAAGAAGGCGAGCAGGAAATCCGCTGGAGTCAGCGAAACGATCTGCGCAGTGAACGGTTCTGTGATAACCTCCCTAGAGGAACGACTGCAATGTTGGCGTGAACACTTGAAGTCCTACTCAATCACCCACCACCAGTGTTAGCGCCTGTGCTTTCTGCAATTGATGAGGAGTACGACTGCAGCTCGGACCCGCCTACGGTAGAGAGAAATTCGAGGCGTCCTGCGTCAGCTCAAGAGCCCCAGGTGAAGACGGCATCCCGGCGGAAGTACCGTATTTTCACGACCATTCGGCGCACCGTATGGTTGGACGCAGTCTTATTAATGGGTGCTATTTCTGTAGACAAAACACGTAGACAAAACGCACTGTATTATTGCGCGCAATTTTAAAGTGGTAAAACATACGCCAGCTTTGACATACAGCATACATGCGCACACGCTAAAAACACGTTAGCTTGAAGCATACGGTAGCATGCCAAGACATACAGATACAAGCTAAAAACAAGTTTTTAAAAAGGCAACGGAAGCAAAACTGAGTTCCGTTGTATTTTATTTAGCCATCGTACAATGTACTCACGTTTTTCGATCAATCATCACCCAGAAATCCGAAGTCCTCATCCTCTGTATCATAATCGAACGATTGTGCAAGTACCGGTAATCCATCAAAAACGCTGTGTTCCCTCTTGTTGTCAGAGTCACTCTCATTGCCATGTGGCTCCACAGAAATGATGCCGGCTTTGCCAAAAACTCGGACAACAGTGCAAGCTGACACGTTCATCCAAGCAGCCACAATCCATTTGCAAATTGTGGCGTAACTCGCCCAGCGCTGCTTCTCACTCTTTGTAAAGTTGTGTTTGCCATCGATCATCCATTGTTCCCATGCCGTTCGCAACTTTACTTTGAACGCCCGGTTGATGCCGATTTCCAGCGGTTGGTGTTCCTAAGTCAAGCCTCCGGGAATAACGGCAAGCTCAGAGTTCATTTGCATGACTTGGTTTTTCACTGCTGCTGTGAGATGGGCACTCATGCCAAAAGCATAACCGATGGCTTGAAGTTCGAACTGAGCTTCGTAAGCGTGTCACTTTGTAGAATTTATTTTCGGGGGTTCTTAGAAACCAAAATCGAAGTTGTTTTGCAACAATGCACATAGCCACACTCTATACAGGTGTTGGTACCTGCTTGGGGCGTCCCTTTAGCGTCCACTTACACGCCCACCCTTCACTCATTGGCGGACTTCTTCGCCGCATGCCTGTCCTCACTCACGTCTGCCTTTTCTCTCTCTTTCTCTCTCTCCATATATGTATATATACACGCCCACCCTTCACTGATTGGCCGACTTCTTTGCCGCATGTCTGTCCACAGTCACTTCCGCCTTTTCTCTATCTAAACAGCGTGTCGGCTGTCAGTCAGGTTTTGGAACTCAGCGCATACACATGACGCTCCGCATCATAAGGTGTCCTGTCCATTTTGGAGAAAATTTAAGACTTTTAAGGGTGCCTTATAGTCATGAAAATACGGTATACAAAAGCGACATTGATGTCTTCGCAGCGTGGCTTCACCGCATCTACAACGCCGTGTGGACGGCCGAGACCATCCCGGACGACTGGAGCGAAGCAGTATTCATACCCCTTTTCAAGAAGGGAGACAAGAAGCTGTGCGCCAACTACAGAGGCATTAGCCTTCTCGATGTGGCTGCAAAAGCATTCGTCGTCCTTCTGCTGAAACGCTTCCAGATGGCCCGTGATCACCGGACTCGCCCAACTCAGGGTGGCTTTCGCCCCGGAAGGGGATGTGTAGACCAGATCTTTAGCCTGCATCGCACCCTGGAGCAACGATGGGCCTACCAACAACCGACAGTCGTGTGCTTCATCAACTTTACCGCGGCATTTGATTCAGTTGACCGGGCTGTTTTGTGGATGATCATGAAGGCTGATGGGATCCCTGTGAAACTGCTTCGGCTCATCCAGGGATACTACCGGTCAACCTGAGTCCGAGTGTGGGCCTAAGGCAGCGAATCAGAAACCATCGAGGTGCGGTCGGGTGTCCGACAAGGCTTCGTGCTCTCACCAACCTTGTTCAACTCTGCCATCAATCACATTCTCAACAATGCTCTCCATGGCTTTGAGGGTGTGAGGGTCGGCCGAGATGTCGCAGTGTCAGACCTGGCGTACGCAGATGATATCGCTCTCCTGGGAAATACGTTCGAGGAAGTTGAAAACGCGCTAATAAAAATACATTGAACGGCCCTGACCGTTGGAATGCGCATCAATGCCTCTAAGACCAAGGTCATGTCCTCGCTCACCAACCCAGCTGACCAACGGTCGCTGTCACTGGAGGGCGTGACCCTGGAAAACATTGATTTCTTCACGTATCTCGGCTGCTCTGTGGTTCCGTCAGGGCAAGCAGAAGCAGAAGTCGTTCATCGCATCGCATCATGAAGGCTGCCAGATCCGCCTTCGTGCGCCTAGAACACCATCTGTTGCGTCGGCGCGAGATCTCGGCGGAGACAAAGCGTGTCTCCAAGGCGATCGTGAGGACCATCCTGCTTTATGGCTGTGAGACCTGGCCTATGAGAGTGGCTGACTAGCGCAAGCTAGAAGCCTTCGATAACGATTGCCTCCGCTGTATGCTCCGCCACCGCCGATCGGACCGGGTCCCCACTGCTGACCTTCACCGCTGCCTGCACCTTTGTCCCTTACCAGCGTTTCCCCTGCAGCGCCGACTCCGTTGGTTCGGGCATGTGGCACGCCACGAGGACGGCGAGTTGATCAGGGATGTTCTCCTTCCTGCTCCTTTGCCAGCCCGGTGCAAGCGGCGTGGTGGACAAGTCAAAACCAGGGCCACCACGATGAAAGACGACCTCACGTACCTTTCCGTCCCCCAGGTGGTGGGTCTGAAACGGTGTAACCAGGACTGGCTGAAGCTGTCGGTTGACCTGGCACAGGATTGCCGCGCTTGGGCCGCATGATCAGGGATGTCAGGCGCGCCAAGGAAGAAGCCGGTTCAACCCGCCCAGGGTGAAGGCCGTTGCAAACAAACTGATACAATGAAACCAAAGACCAAAAATTTGCTAAGGTAAATTTGGCAAGCTGTACAGAGACGAGGTGCGGAGACTGTTCACGTCGGTCAGTGCTGATAAGGTTGTATGGTTGCCTTTTTACAACTGAGCCAGCAGAGGGCAATGTAACCCTACTCTACAGTTGTTCGTGGTACATGACATCGTCAGCCATTTAAAAGGGGTGTAGCGGCAACTTAGTGTCCTTTCGTCGCTACGTCAGCAGGGCATGTAGGTTTCTGCTTTTCTTCGCCGGGCCTTTCCTTTCAACGACATCGACAAGGAAAACACGAGGCCGCCATCGTTGATCCAAAAAAAAAAAAAAAGTATTCGCTTTATTTCCTCTTAAATACAAATTAAGGCTTTACCAAAAATGAAAAAAACTTAACTTCTAAAATACACTTAAACGAAATACGTTAACACGAAGTACGGTCAAAAAAAGGTGCTCTCCATGCCCTACTGTCTTCCTAATAAAGCTTACATAAACCTAGCCTCTTAACAGGCTATTGACAGGACAACCAATGGAGCCCAGATACTTTGATTTTCTTAATAAATTTGTTCTAAATAAAATATCAAATATAAACCAAACTGCTTGCATCTATTCAATTCAAATTATTCAAAAAGCTAAATATATCATTTAACCAAATTTTCCTTATGCCTCTAACAAGGCTCTCTCTCTCTCTCTCTCTCTCCCTCTCTCTCTCTCTCTCTCTCTCTCGCTCTCTCTCTCTCTCTCTCTCTCTCTCTCTCTCTCTCTCTCTCTCTCTCTCTCTCGCTGCCTATTCAAATAAACTAGTCCATGTATGCAATTCACTGTTTATAAGCATTTAAAAAAACTGCACTAAAAAACTGTGAAACAGTGAAGGTACGTCTTTGTCTGTCTCTGGGCCTTTTCTTTGTCTGTTAGGCTCGAGAGGCGTTCATGACCGGCTCCAAAAAACATAAATTAACAATTACTTCAATTAAACTACGAACATTTAAAATACAGTTATGCATCAAAACAGAAAATCACAAAATAAAGTCTATAGCCCCCCCGGCAGAATTTATTTTAGCATTTCCTTGGGCAAAGTTGCAACAGAACGATCAGATGTCAGTAAGATGTAAGAGACTAGACTGTCTCAGAAGTGTTTGTTATTTATTCCTTTGTTGTGTACTGTATTCACGAACGAGGAAATCACAAAATAAATTGTGTAGTTGGGCTATATAATTTATTTTGTGATTCCCTCGATATATTTTCTGTTTTTATGCATTATTTTCATTTTTCGTAGTTTCATTGAAGGAATCATTAATTTGCGTTTTTCATGAACGCCTCTCGAGTCGAACGTAAGAAGAGAAGGCACGAATATGGACAAAGACGTGCCTGTATTTGTTGAGACTGTGAAAACCATTAATAGTGTGGGTTTTTTTTTAAAAAACACCACAGCTCTCCTTTTTACGGAGCTGCAACAAAAACGTATTTAATAAAGCAGCGACACAGTTCACTGACCCAACAGCAAGTTATAATTTTTACCGTATATTATTACTTACTTATATTATATTATTACATATTACCGTAATGACCATACACAAGGCGCACCACATTTTAAGGCACGCCGTGAGCTTTTTAGAAAATGGAAGACTTTTTGGTGTGCCTTATAGTGCGGAAAGTACGCTACTGAAATAACATAAGATGCAAAGTCACACACTGAACGGTGGCTTGCACACAGGTGACTTCTTTCCAAAAATAAAAGTCAATCTCTACTTTTGTTTCTCAACTAAATTAACAGAAAGTATGAACATGACAGAGAATATATTTTATAATTCCATCTACTGAAATATTTTCAGTCTACAAGGACGCCCTTTCAATATACCACCAGATGTTGGGGGGAAAAGAACCAAGATTTTTTTGTCTTAGCCTTCAAAAACAATTTCAGACACTTGAAAGCTGTTTGGAACTGGTGAAAAGCCATCTGAAATCTGAAGCTGCACTATTGCCTGTGCTGCAGTGAACAGATGTAGATCATGCTGTCAAGTCACCATTAGGTTTGTTGTTTGCTATAACAGGAATTCATAGAGTCCATTCGGTAGAGCCTCGCCTTGTTAACTGTTCTCGGGTGAACACGTGAAAAAAATATTTGTGGAGTGTCACATAAAAGTTTGTTTGTTTGTTTGTCTACCTGTTTGGCTGGTTTTGGCATATATCCTGGTTCCAGAGCGATCTTGAACAGATGGTGGATACCATTATGAATCTGGAGGGATTGGCACTTTCATTCCTGCCACTATGACTCAAATGGTAAAAACAAATTCCCGCATTTGCACTCACGTCCATATATTTCAAAACATGTCATGATATTTTTCCTTGTCCTACAACAGCCTCCACAAAGCTTTATAGAAATAGATTTTGGTTTTATTACCAACTTCGAATGACTCTGTTATTATTTCATTTTTGCAGATGGAGTCATTCAAAAACCAAGCTAGTGCTTGCCCAAGACATTGGAACAGTACGATGCATACGATTGTGTATAGTCACGTACAAATTTAATGCTGTGTGAATGTAAAAAAATGAACATTAAATCAATAAATAAACAATATTGAAAGAGCACATATTTAGTTGTCAAACAAGTCTTATCTGTGGCCGTCTGTCTGTACACACTGATACCAAACTAAGATTTTTTTGTTTACATTTAATTAGAACCCAAATTAGCATTCCTTTGTTTGTCGAGAAGCCATTCATGATCCAACATATCAAGAACAGCACGCGGCAAGTAAGGCAGCACAATGTTGTTTTCTGTTCTAGGCAACAATGACATAATTTGTCACAGCTAAAGGAGCCGTGATAGAACTATGGCCACTTTATCAGATTAAAAAACAACCAACCAAACAAAAAACAAACTAACTAACAAACAAAAAACAACAACAATTGCAAATTGACATGGGATTTAAGGATCCTAGCCAGGACCCAAAATCTGGAGATTGGAATTCTTTAATTGGGAAGTTCTTGAATATGTTGCATCTCCTCTCTTTGTAAAGGACCGTTAACAATATCAGACATGTTATAAAGTTCATCTAATTATCGATTCAACTATTGGTCTGTCCATCCGTGTATCTATCTATTACCGGTAATCTATTTATCTATCTATACACACACACACACACACACACACAAATATATCTATATATCTATCTATATATATATATATATATCTATATATATATCTATATATCTATATATATATATATATATATAGATATATATATACTGTGTATATATATTCAGTATATATCCTTATATATATACAGTATACAGAGAGAGAGAGCGACATACACTAAGTATATAAAACTTTCCTTCCATCCATATGTACTACCGGTACTTACATTTACTTAATTAACAATAAGAGTTACAGTATGTAAAATATCGAATGAATCCAATGTGTTTTGAGTAAACTTGACAAGTTAATGTATTCAACATTAACAAAACCAACATGTTTAAAATTGAGTGTGTTTTTTTTGTCCAAGAGACAGTTGCCCAAGTTTCTAACAAGGAAGTTACATTCCCACTTGTGACTGGAAATGTGGAACATAGACTGACTGAAGTGATTATCCAGTGCATGTATTCAATATGAATTACTCCAATGTATTTGAAATACTATTTACCTGTACACGACAGGCATAAGAATTATGTATTGGAGAACTATCTTCAACCAATTCATTCCAAAATTTTAACTAGCAATGGCACCACTTAGCCCTTGACCTATATCATGAATATATCTGATATCACAGCAAAGATTCATCATCAAGGAAGTCCTCGGGGACCAAATGGGCATACTTGGACGTAGAGTTCATTATTTTAAATTGACAGGAAGAGTTTCCTAGCAAACCTCACTGCATTTTTAAATCGTTCTAACAACTTTGATTATCGATAATTACATGTTTTAGCATCATATTACTTCTTGTTTTGTATTTTTAAAAGTTTATCATTTGTTTTCAAATCTTTAAATGGCCCCGCCCCAGCTTACCACTCTGAGCTCCTCCAGCCCCTAACGCACCTGCGTCCCAGACACTATTCTATTTTCCGTTGCCGGCCCCTCTCTTTAAAATGACCTTGCGCTAAAAGTTAGGCAAACCCCCTCGCTGCCCATCTTTAACCAGCAGTTACTACAGTGGACAGTTTATCATGTTATCAAGTTATAGGGTGCACAAAAGGGTTAAAACTCGCTTCAAAACTCATTTTTATTCTTTGGCTTTCGACTCAGATGATACTTGGTTTTAGTTTCACTATTTTTGTGCTTTTTCCCTGTCTTCATAATTAATTTATTGCTTTTATAACTTATTTTTGCCCCATGTATAGCACTTTGTATACAGTGGTGGTTGTTTTAAAGTGCTCTTTAAATACAGCTGAATTGAGTTCTGCTTTTTTGTAATAGTAGTTGTGTGTTTTATTACTTCTTATGTATAATTTTGTGACATCATTACTTCATTTTGTGTTCAGGTTAAAGACTCCCCTGACCATCCACGTACCAATAATGAATTATCTTTGATGCTTCTGGCTACAGTTGGCTCATGGAATGAGCGTGATCTCGAGTGTTTCCAATTTTCCCTGAGAACTGCATGTGTTTGAAAGTCTTCCTTGGTTGTTCTTGACAATTTCAAATGCCGTTGACAAACAAGTTACATTACCACTTACGAGTGGAAATGTGGAACATAGACTGACTGAAGTGATTATCTCAACCTAATGGGAAGCATTTTCAGGAATTTTACAGAGATTAATTTTGGTTAATCCACAGCCTGCCCTCTTTAAACATGGTTCATTTGTTTTAACGGATTATGATTTCATTGGTTTTGAAAGTTGGAGTTCGATGTGAATTCTCAGGAATCTAAATACATCCATTAATGACAAAATGGTATGTTTGAAATCAAATTAAATAGATGAAAATACAGAAACGATGCAATTCTTTGTTTTTCTACGTGATTAGTAAATTGAGAACTGAATCTCTTGCAATGTTCACCCTGCTTCAAAATGTCCTGGGGAAGGGGCGCTAACAAATATCCTCTTGCCCTTTGGTCTATTGAAAACTTTTCTTCTCTGCTTCGGTTGGTGTGTTCTGTTGCGGAGAATCTATTAATAGAATTAACCAAAAATTAAAAAAGGAAAAAGATTTCGACTGTAACAGCACTGACTGTTAAGATTATATTAGCCTTTCAAAGAGTTCAACCAATTTCGAAGAATTTTTCGAGAAAAAAAGATTCCTTCTTACAAGATGTCACAAATACTTCACCGTGGATGATTATCAAATTAGGGCGATGGCAGCAAAACATGTGAGGATCTAAATTATTAATCCCTTTTTGTATGGCTTTGTCTGTGTGGGGTGGGGTGGGGTGAGGGGGGGGTGTGGTTATGCGCAGAGACTGGTCGCTCGTACACAGCAGCCCTCCCTTTGTACGTTGTATGCAGCGTTTAACTTATTGTTGTATATCATTCAAGTATCCGAACTGCTTTATCCTCACGACGGTCGCGGGCGTTCTGGAGTCTATCCCAGCCGTAGCCGGCTGTCGGCTTGGGACACCCTGAACTGGACTTGCCAGCCACTTGTAGACAAACAATTATTCGCGTTCACAATCACAAATCGGGGCAGTTTAGAGCGTTCCATTAACCGACAATGCATGTTTTTGAAATGTGGGCAAGAGACTGCAGTACCCGGCGAAAACCCAGGCAGGCTCGGGGAGAACACACAGGAAGGCACCTCGGCACTCTGAGGGCGACGTGCTAACCAGTCTGTAATGCGCCGCTCCTTATTGTTGTATATTTTTTTGAATGTTCAATTTAAGGAGTGTTACAATGCCAATTATAAAATTGCCTGTATGGTTAAATAACTTTGTTTGACCACCGTTTAATTCAATTCCCGTAAAAAAGGGGCTGGGGGAGTTGAAATAATTCCAGTGTCAATGAACTGACTGTGGTCAGTTACAAACGTTGCAGTACAACTTCAATAAATGGGCGCACCGAATTGCCCACGCATTAAAATGTTACATTTCAGAATTAAGAATTGAACACCCCATTGCGCATGCAGTCAAAGAATCAAGCACGGGGTTTTGTTGCTGCGTTGGATACAAACATTTTTGTTCACCTCAAAAGAGAGGTTATAATATATACCACTGACCTTTTATTTCATAAAAAGAATCACAATAATAATAACATAAAAAAAACTTCTGAAATGTGTAGAAATAATAAATGTCTTCAACTGAAAACATTTACACCGAAAAAAGTACTTAATTTCTGGATGCGCGTGATTTAAATATGTCAAGATTTTTTCCAGTAAAAAGATCGTTTGGATTTACTTAATTCGAACTATTGTACAATACAGTACAAAACAATACATCGGTTGGCCGTATTTAAAATGCGGTCAACCAAAGCCTTTTCCCCGTTTTTCCTCAACAAATGATAAGTGTTACTTAAATCAATTTTAATTATGTGCAATCGAAAATCACTGTTCATTGTTAGACGACATCATAAGTAGCACATCAGTCTCAGCTTTTACGTTATACATTTGTCTCTCGTCTACAAACAAATAATGAGAAAACGGAAAAGGTGGTCATGTACAATGATTATTGGCATTATTGTACTTGCGTCCACTCAGCTGAATTAATAATGAAACTTTCAGTTATTAGAAATCCCGAGACATTAACAGACGTTTTTACTTATTTGACAGGGTATGAATTCTTCGGACAAAAAAGGAGTTAAAAGTGCATGGACAGAACAGAACCAAGAGAATTAAGTGGTCGTACTAAGTGGTTATAAGTGGGTCATGATGGAAAAACAGACCTTTAGTTTGTCACAAAGAGTGTCTGGATTAATCCCTTTATTTTAAGACAAAAAGAGGGGAGCGTTTTTTTTTGTCGTCCTTGTTGTTGTTATCAATTCATCAATGTTATACATAATACTCCTGGTAAAACATCACTCCAAAATGTGTGCCTGCATTTGCTTTACAATCATCAAAGCTCCATATATGACAAGTCTCGCTGAAATAAATAAAATATGTAACCTATATTTAAATAGATTGATAAATACGCAATTATAATTCAGAATGTAAACGTTCGAAACGCATATCCCAAAGTTAAGTTGAAATTCTGAAACCAAATCCCATTAAAACCGCTATCTGAGGGCTACCTCTTTCTTTTTTCGAAATATGGGGCGTGTGTGGGGGGGGGGGCGGGAGGTTGCAAAGATGGCGCACGCTGCAAATCATTTATAATAATTATACTAATAGTGTCGCAATTAGCATGTGAAAAAAAACCTGAACAAACCTCCCATACGCAAGTCAAGAAAGATACACCAAACGTGGCAATTTTTGTTGACAATAAATAATAAATATTATTTTCCATGGAGCCAAAGACCTAACGTATATTTGACTTATTACGTGACAGGTATACACATCTTTGGAAAAAGAAAACAATTTTCTCGGGCGATCCCAACTCACACAAATGTCCCACGAAGCTTGTGACGAAACAGAGGTATACCTTGTTGCAAATGCTTTAGTTCTTGGATCATGAAAGAAATCATGAAATAACAAGAAGAAAACCTGTGCTGCTTTCCTCCGGGGCAGGTGGGGGCGGGGGGGTAATGTTGATTTTTCGAATGAAAAAGAAAAACCTTCCCTTGGATGTCGCGAATCGAGATTGAGGTCGACTCCCACTAGAGGTCTGACACTGTCACAACGGAGCCCGGTTTGCGTCTTCTCTTTTGGCAATTATAATGATCAAACAAATAAATAAATATGAACAAACAGCGTCGGCTTAAGGGTTGCAAGTTTCTCTCCAGCGTGGATTTCAGAATTGGGTGTCGATGGTAAATATCCCATGATTGTCTTCACAGTGTCAAAAAAATAAATAAAAATACAACCCGTTTGGTTGTTTGGTGCAGTCTGGAGGGATGAGATGAACATCGGGAGGTTCAGTCTGTCCAGACAGACTCGGACTCAGGCCTCAATGGGACTTGACACCATGCTGTTCGGTGTGTCTGGAAGCTGAGATGACATGGACGCTACCTCGCTGCCAGTTGAGTTCGAACCCGGTCCACCCTCCGAAAAACTAACCTGTGGAAACCAGGCATGCTGTGAGAATCCTTACACCCGACTGGGGGAAGGTGACATATAGTGCGATGAAAATTGTAAAAGAAGGCAACTCGCACACTTATCACGACCACTACTCCGAATAATACTAATACTAATACTAATACTAATACTAATACTAATACTAATACTAATACTAATACTAATACTAATACTAATAATAATAATAATAATAAATCCGCAGCAGCAGCATACACTTTAAAAACGCATTGCGTGTTAATTTTACAAGTATTTTTCCATACACCCACACAATTCTGTGAAAGTCTGTTAATGTTACAATAAGTTATCACCGTACATTCTAAAATTAAATCACTTTCTATAATAATAACAGCAATAATAATAATAATAATAATCACAATAATCATAATAATCATAATAATGAACAACAATAACCAATGAGCAAAAGTCCATAACGCTTGCATCCGTTTTGTCGCTTGCATTTTCAAACAACCAGTTGATATTCCTAATAAATATTTTGACAATTTTATGATTTTATTTAACGACGATTTGGGTTAAAATAACGATGCCTGGCTTATGCGTGAAAATCAAATAATCTCACCTCAATACGGAGCGCATTTGGGATTGTGTTCAATTTAGATCTCGCACGAGCCACGGAAGACACTGGGTCGCTGACTAAAAGATTTAACGTGATGATTTATATAACATCTCCAGAGGTAATCGAAGGTTCGTTGTCTGACTGGGCAAGTAAGTAAAAAAGACGTTCGTCTGAACGAACAAACAATCGCGAATAACCAGAATAAATTGTTATGTGTAAATTCAAACACGTTCAATTGTATCGAGGGGAGCTCTATGCATGCTGAACATACATGTGTATTATTTTTTTGAACTGAACCGGATAAAAATGAAACCATCACGCACCAGTTGCTGAAAAGCGGGCTGGTCGATGTCGCTCTGCAGAGCAAAGTCGCTGAGGACCTTCCAGGGCGGCTGGTAGCTCTGCACCTCCACCGGGTTGGCTTGGATGCCGCCGTCGTGCCGCTCCGGACTGGCCGCCACCATTGGGGTGCCTGTCATTCCCTGAATGTTCTGCAAGAGGGATGCTCAGCTCAGAGTAGATTCACTGCAGGTGATTTGATGACAGTGGGTTTGGTTACTGGGTGTGGTTATGCTCGTTAGTGTGCGTGTGAGCGCGCGCGGTTTGCATCGCCGGTGGGGAGAAGAGAGTTACCGGAAATTAATCCCCTCTCAGTCAAAACAATCAATAAACCCGCAAACAAACAAATATGTCAACTCAGCGTGAAGCTGTTGGAAGTATAACCAACCCGCCGCATGCAATCGCCGAAAGCAATTTTCATTTGAGTTTTTCTTAAATTAATTACTGTGTTAGTACACGGCTAAGGTGCCAGCTGCAGGAAAAAGAAAACAACATTTTAAATGTGTGACAGTAACGCGTGTGTTCCGAGTGACAGTCGTTTTAACTTAAATAGAGAATGAGAAGTATTCAATTTTCTTTGGGCGTGAAAGGCTAGGTAGGGTTGAGTGAAATTCTCCCTTACCGTCTTGTCGTTTGGCTGCTGCTGTTGTAGCTGCTTCATCAGAATACTCCTCTTCTTGTCTTTGCAGCGCTTGTTCTGAAACCAGACCCGGATGACGCGCGGGCTCAGGCCGGTCATCTCCACCAGCTGCTCCTTCATCAGAGCGTCGGGCCTCGGGTTGGCGTTGTAGCAAGTTCGCAAAGTGTGTAGTTGCTTCTCGTTTAGTACTGTCCGAACCCGCGTGGTCTTCTCCGGCTGTTTGTGGATGTGGGGCCGAAGTGCAGACTGTCGAGCGGAGATGGGCTCTGCTGTGAGAATGGGCGGGTTAAAAAAACCCAAAGAAGCACATATCAGTTTGAATCACGAGAATCCAAGCAAATAGAGATTTTATTCCTTTACAGGAATACATGAAAGTTCATTCTTAATAAGCAATGACCACTTTAACCACAATCGGGAAAATGATACACGTAAGAAGTTCAAGACTTGCTTGTTTTGTCTGTTTTAGTCAAGCGAATGCTGTCTCAGCCGGCTGATTCCTTTGTCAAATGTACACGTTCTTCATTTGCATCCGCGTTTTTTGGGTCACCGCAAAACCCTACCGACCGTATCAAATGTGTCATGAATGGATAGTCGTGTTGTCAATGTACAACTCAGAGAAAGTCCGAATGAGTAATTAATCTTGTCGTTTGTTTTTATCAAATCAACACCAGAGTGGCCAAAATTGCATCGCCTAAAAAAAGAACGAAAACTAATACAATAGCAGACCGTCAGGAAACGCAACCCCGGACTCGTCAAAAGTTAATATTTGGAAAGCTCATTGTCGGGCTGCCTCCCATCGCACGGACTGGACTTTACCTGCCATTTGCAGCGGTCTGGCGGGGTGCAACGGGCTAAGCGGGTCTCCGTGTCCCAGAGTAGCCCGCTCCACTACGTCGTGGTCGGCCCGGCAGAAGAGGCCGTCTTCGCGCAGAGCGAACTCGTCCCCCGGGATGAGCTGTCTGCTGCAGGCCACACAGCGGAAACATTCGATGTGGTAGACTTTGGATCGGGCCCTCATTACAAAGTCGTTCTTGCTGAAACCGATGTTGCATTTAGCGCATTTAATCCCGTATAACCTGCGAGACAAACCAAAACGTGCATAACAATTAGAATCGACAATTATGAACAGCAAAGACACGTTTGTCATTTTTTGCGCAATGTTTAAATGCCGTCCATTCTTTTCTTTTTTTTTATTCATGACCAGGCCTAAAATCACTTGTTGGAATTGTAGGTTTTAAAGATGAATAGGCAGCTGGGATAGCGCCCGTCACGCTCATGAGGATAAGCAGTTCGCATAATGCGTCGATGGATGTTAGACTATAATTACTGTTGTTATAGTTTAGTTATTATTATATTACAACAAGAAACAGCCAATGTAACGACTTGGAGTGGAAATATAGATCTGAGAATAATATTTGAAACCATTTTAACGCATGGCAATATTGGAATTTTTTTCAAATCTGTTTGGATTACACGGCACCTCCGGACATGGCTGTAATTAAGTGAAAGCCCAAAAGTGGTCATCCTACCTGATGTAGTCCCGTTTACAATATGTCTTTCCGTCCCTGACGAAGCACGTGCACGACTCGTCCAAGTACTGACTGCACTCGGCGCATTTGAGGCAAGCGGCGTGCCATTCCAGATCTGGGGAGACCCGCAGGATGTACTGGTCGTGGATCTGGTTTCCGCAGCCCACACATAGAGACATCAGCCGTTTTTCTAGAAGACCGTTGTGAGTAGACAGATCAGTATGAATGCATATTTGGATCGTGAGTAGTAGTACTACAGTGGTTAAACTTGAAAAGAAACACTAAACAAGTTTGATTGAAAATCGATTAAAATAAAAGAACAAATCCGCGTCGCAACAAGTTCACTAAAATGGAAATAATTGAGTTCAAGCAAGTGGGCGGTCAACTTACTTTTCGGCGGATCCCCCATGTCTCCCATGCTGACTAAATAAAGCGACGTTAGGTCCACGGTCAGAGCGGGCTGCAACGCCTGGACTCCTTGATGTGTTTTCTGCTGCCGGGCCAGAGGGGGCTACGCCGTCCGGCTCGGAGAGGGAGCGCGTGTGTGCGCGTGTGTGTTTGTCCACGGTGTGTGTGAAACTCCGGTGCTGGTGGGACTGACGTAGGACAACAGCACGTCATCTCCATGCCCAGCTGATTGGCTCTGCAAAGTCCCGGTAGCTCTGCACAAACCGCCCGGCACCCCCCAACACAGTGGCACACATGGTGGGCTTCTCAAAATCATTCGTTTGTTGCATTTTCTTCTCTTACCTTTACTATTGTAAACCAAAAGGGTTCAAGTTTATATGCTTACTTCAATGATGGTGGAAACGGAGAGTTATCCAATCACGAATTAGTTCAAACTGCAGGTTCAGAATTCTTTCTTTCTTTCTTTCTTTCTTTCTTTCTTTCTTTCTTTCTTTCTTTCTTTCTTTCTTTCTTTCTTTCTTTCTTTCTTTCTTTCTTTCTTTCTTTCTTTCTTTCTTTCTTTCTTTCTTTCTTTCTTTCTTTCTTTCTTTCTTTCTTTCTTGTTAATTCTGATTCAATCAACCGATGTAAGATAAAAAAAAGGCGCTTTACTCTGTACTGTGAGCCATTCACTTGTCAGGTAATTTCTTTACTTTTTTGGGGGGAGGGGAGGCATTCCTTTGACGCCGCTGCGTGGACTCTCCAATATTTTCTAGGCAACAAAACGTGTGGTGTGCAGTGGGCTATCACAACTCGACAGCTGTGGACTCGGGCAGTGACAGGCCTGTTACAAGCACGTGCGCGAGCACGCACGCAATTACACAAAACAAACACGCCCTCTTGTGTTGGTAACTAACTAAGACCAAAAACATATTAGCAGGAGGGCAAACCGTGCATCATTCCTTCGTTCTTTACACTTTCAATTGGTCCTCAACAATTAAAAAGTCACAATTTTGTTATTTGTTTTTATTCCAGCCCAAATATTTCATTTAGATCAGAACAAGAAAAAAGATATATTGAACAAAATTTAAGGCTTGCAGCCAAAACCAATCCCTGTCAGTCCCTCGTGTATCATACAATAATTGATAAAAAGAATAAAAATAACGTGTTGTTGAAGTTATTTGCCACAAGTGTACCAGTCATTGTTTCAGGCGGAATGTATAAAGCCGATTTCAGAAACATGCTTGTCTGAATAATGGCTGAGGCCTGATCGTTGACACATCATCGATTTTGGTCCTGGTCTGGACAGACTGTGGTAGTGAACACAATTATCTTGATCCAGCACCATTCTTTTACAAATAATTAAAAATCAAATACGTGGTCTTTACAAATCCTATTCGGAATTTAGATCCGAGCCTATAATGTAAACATGAAAATTCTTAGTGTTTCCCTGTTTTTGTGTATAAATAAATAAATAAATGATCAGTCACCCTTTCAAAAAAATCAAATAAAACAATTGTCAATAGAAAATGGAACAAAAGACGAATGATGCACGGTTTGAGAGCACAAGTCATTCACATCGCTGTACCCCATTAGGTTAATTATTCATCTCCAATGCATCAATTTGTATCTTTTCCAGACTATCGTTTTTCTCTACTGCTATGAGCACTATATAAATAAAGATGCATTCTATGTTGTGTATTGTAAAAACTGCATACATTTTAGTCCAGCCTTCATATATACCATTCCAAAGAAGTTGTATTTAAAAAACAAACCAAAACAAAAAAAGTCATTTAAAAAATTTTTTTTGAACTGTTTAATCCTATTGTCTACTTGTAAAATTATAAAACTTACAACATCTTACAGTCTTACCAGATATCCATTACTTGAACTGTGCATGTACCTTTTGTCATAAAATGGGCAGACTGTATGTGTACAAAATTATTCACAAATGCTCGACATTATTCCATAAATAATATCCACCCAATATCGAAACCACTTCATCTTCACAAGGGTCGGTCGTGCTGGAGCCTTCCCAGGCTGTCATCGGGCAGTAAGCGAGGGACACTCTGAATTGGTTCCCAGACAACAACTATTTACACTCACAGTCACACTCCAAAATAATATAATGTTACAAATATGAAAAGTACCTATTTTTTCTTCATATGGTAATCTTCCAGCCTCACTGTCACTGACCAGTCTGTGTTGCATAGAGCACTGTCATTGTGGGGGAAAAAAGGAAAACAACAAGAGCTTTTCCGTTAAATCTTCAAAGTTTGGGGAACAATGTCAAAGCAGATGGAATCAAGTGCTATTTGAGTGTAGAATTCATAATCATCCTCATTAGGGCTGGGTATGAGTTGAGATTTCTAAAATTGATGTGATTCAAGGGCCCAATTGGACACAATTTACAATTCTTTTTGACTGATTTTTGATGCAGAATCAAAATCACACAGAAGGACAATTTAGACTGTTCCATTAACTCGCCATGCATGTTTTTGGAATGTGGGAGGAAACTGGAGTAAACCCGGAGAAAACCCACACAGGCATGGGGAGGACATGGAAACTCCACACAGGAAGGCCGGAACTGGAATCGAACCCATGCACCTCTGCACTATGAGGAGGATGTGCTAACTAGTCGACCACCGTGCCAGCTTCCATTAATCATGTTTAATTGAACATGATCTGATCAGGGCGGCCCGGTGGCCCAGTGGTTAGCACGTCTACTTCACAGTGCAGAGGTACCAGGTTCAATTCCAGCTCCAGCCTCCCTGTGTGGAGTTTGCATGTTCTCCCTGGGCCTACGTGGGTTTTGTCCGGGTACTCCGGTTTCCTCCCATATTCCAAAAACATGCATGGCAGCCTGAATGATCAATCAAAATTGTCCCTCGGTGTGAGTGAGGGCGTGCATGGTATTTTGTTTCTGTGTGCCCTCCGATTGGCTGGTTACCAATTTGGAGTGTCCCCCGCCTACTGCCCAAAGACAGCTGGGATAGCTCCAGCACCCCCGCGACCCTAGTGAGGATGAAGCGGTTCGGAAGATGAATGAATGAATGATCGGATCAATATAAATAATGATTTTAATCAATTCCAACCACAGGGCAGGCTGTTTAAAAAATTGTAAAAACACACTGAAAAAATTCACATTATTGTACTGTGAGTGTCTCGTAAAATTTCAGTTTATTACCGCTTTTGACTTTTTGAAAATCCAGAAACCTCCACACATCTGTGATCAGGCTTGTTGACGCTAATTTCCCTGCTTACTTCTGGTTGTTTTTAATATGCTACACTCGTGAGTGATATGAGAAATCACATGAATGTATGGGAAAGAGACGTCTTATGGTTTTATGAATCGATATGGGGCTATGAAAAAAAATCGATTTGATTCATCCATTTTTTTTAAAACCCACCCTTAATATTCCTCTTCCTCTTTCTCCTCCTCCTGCTCCTCCTTGTCATCATCATCATCAGCATCATTGTCAGCATCATCAGCATCATCATCCCACGTTACTTTGATTTTTAGACCCTATAAATGTAACGACCAGGTGTCCCAAGCATACATTAAAATGACAATAACTTTTCAAGTAAACATTTTCAACAGAATGTGATTTGCAGGGGATAACACTATGAAATGTATTTCCACTTGAAATAGAAACACAACAGTCCTATTACGTAGCTTTGGCTATAGTGGTGTCCAGGAGCTCAATGGTGGCTAGAGCCTCATGTTGCAACACTTGCAATGACTCAGTGGGATATAGTTGAGCTGCCGGAGGCTTTCAGTACCGGTATTTATATTTTGTTAACTCAAATATATCCGATTATGTTGGGATAAGAAAGCTGCTCAACGTACGCACATATATAATGGACAGTTAAAATTTGAGTGGTGTATGTTTTCTGCGCATTCAGCAGACACACCCACAGCCTCTGAGAGCTGAGTTAAGGGCTTGGTTTTTCGCTGCTTTGAAGGTTTATACACTTGGCAATATCTTTAATCATTCATTGATATGTTTGTTAACAAGGCTGTGTCTGTGGTGTGTCATATTCGTAAGACATGTTTTATTTTCAATTTACAGGGATTTCAAGTTCCTATTCTATTTGGTATATTTTTGAGATACTATTAATCATCAAATGTAGGCGAAATAAATCATCTGTGCGGCACAGGTAAAATTGGCCTGAAATGTTTGAACGTCAAAATTCCATTCAAAAATGGCAACCGGCAATGTCCGACAAAGAAAAGAAATCAATGATGCAGCTCTGTGCTTGACTCTGGTTTTGACTACTCTCTTCCCATGTGATGAAATTTTCCTGCAGCCGCGGCCTAAGGCAATAGTTGCCCTTGAGACTAAAGAAGACTGGCTACCACCATCATGTTTAACTACACCTGACACATCATCACCCATATTGTGCTTCCCAATCTGAACACACATACACAGACTAGTAGCAACAGCAGTCCAAGGCAGCAGTGCTGGCGTACCATCTGTCAGGCTAGTGTCAAGTGGCCCTTGTCTCCAGTGATTATGAAAGCTCCCACTGCCTCAGGTGGTCCGTGGACCAAGTCACCCATCTTAGAATGTCTAGGCCAGGCCATATGGTGGGGCGCAAGGGGCACCCAGGGGAGGCAGCACTCCTCCTTTTCCTGCAACCAGCAACACGCCATTCGCTGCCCACTAAAAGTGTCCAGATCTGAATGGGCAGGAAACGTCCTGACAGATGCCATTCACAGCAAGAAGAGTCAAGCAGCATCACAAAGTGAGAAGTTACCCAGGTAGACACCATCAAAGCCCTGCTTTGACACTGAGATCTGATGTGAAAGTTGTAGAAATGGAGCCTGACAATACTTTCTAAGTGATTCCGAGTTGGATCGAATTCAGATGTTGCTTCCACTTGAGTTAAATATACAGAAGGAATCTATGCGTTATCATTCAAAAGTTTGCTTAGACGTATTTTCACATTATTAGAGAAGGTTTTTATTTAAAAGAATTCACTGTAGGTACATAAATATAATCTGAAAAGACACCTACTGTAAGTGCAACACATCGTCTTTAATATAATATTTGATAATTATGGGCATTCAACCGATACTCCATATCGTTGTCTTTTTCTAGTTTGAATTAAAAGTGATTAAGAATGCTTTGATTACCGAAAGCAGATCCTTAATCCTTCTCATGTTTCATCAGTGAAGTTTACTGAACTGCAGTTCTCTCTGCAACTCAAAGATGAAGCAGTGCAAGCATGTCTCATTAGGACGACCATCTGCCATCTGGCTGACAGTGCAGATCACACAGATGTGAACATTCACGATAAGTAAACAATCAACTCAAGAAACACGATTGATTTTTTTTCTCCAAATATTTTAAATCACTGACATCGTGTTCTAAATGATGACGATGATGATGACGATTTCTCTTCATCCTTTGCATGGTGGGATGCCTCCGAGTGGTGCGAGGGCGGGGGAACGCCGGGGCTTTTGGGCCCCAGACGCGTCTAAATGCCCACCAGCCTGGGGGGTAAGGAGGTGGGGTCTCACCGGAAGATGAGGTGCTCAGTGCTCTCCCTGCCGGAACGGAGGGGAGTGGATGTAGCCACCCCACAACCCTCCTAAAACAATAATCAGGCGAGGGCCCTTCCGGGGCCCGCACTGAGTGTTAACCTCGCGAGGCACTAGCGAGAGTCGTGCCGGGTGTGGGACCCGGGAGGGAGGGCAAGTCCCTGACGGGGGTGATTGCCCAGGAGGAGGAGGAGGATTTCTCTTCATAAATGGTCTCCGCAAAGGGCATCATTTAAATTAAGAGAAAAATGTCAATGTTTTTAAACAAACCTGCCAATGACAAAAGTCTTCTTTTTTTCCCAAATACAAACAGCTTTTATTAAAATACACTTATACAGATTATTTATTTATTATATAGCACTTGCTGAATTTGCAGCATTGGGAAATTGTGTTTGAAGAAAGTATCTTAATACATGTATAATTTGTTCATTCGTTTTTCAAAAAAGGCAAGCAAAAACAAAAATAATTACTTGTTTTCTCATTATCTGTTGAAAAAAACAAAATTTAAAACTCATTTTCTAATTTCAGATTTTCTGTACAAATATGAACTGGAAAAAAACTATACAGTATCTTACGATTAGGACCTTCCATGTAATTTGGACGTTTTCAACTGCTGCAAATTATATGACCAGTGAGGAAAGTTGAATGCAGAGAGAGCTTTTAGCTGACTTGTTGGAACTTGACTAATTGGGGCCCCAGCAGCAACCACTGTGAAATCTTTATTTTTATTTTGTAGAATATATTATTACTCATCTATCCAATCCATTTTCTGCTCCGCTTAATCCTCACAAGGGCCGGGGGGTGCTGGGGCCAATCCCAGCCATCTTCGGGCAGTAGGCGGGGGGCACCCTGAACCAGTTGCCAGCCAATCGTAGGACACACAGAGAAAAACAACCATCCGCGCTCACACTCACACCTAGGGACCATTTAGAGTGGTCAATCAGCCTGCCATGCATGTTTTTAGAATGTGGGAGGAAACCGAAGTACCCAGAGAAAACCCACGCAGGCCCGGGGAGAACATGCAAACTCCACACAGGGAGGCCGGAGCTATAATTGAACCCGGTACCTGTGCCGCCTTTATTATTATTATTATTATTATTATTTTATTAAAGTCCTAGTGGCAACTGCTGTGATGCCTCTATTGGATTTTTGGACATTATTATTATTGTTATTTACAAAAATGAATCGCATTTTTGGGGACCTAAACATGTGTAAAAACTCATCAAATTTTGCACACTCATTGGCCCTGGTTAATAATTTGATGTTTTAAAGTTCTCATAAACGATGAAAACAAAATAGCTCTGCAGCAGTGAGCTATTAGTTTTTGAAAGTCCGATTTGGGTCCATTTTGCCGCATTTATAGGGGTCCTACATTTGCACCCTTCTCCTGGAGGATTAATCTGATAGACATCACATTTTAAGACCTCGGACAACAACATGAAAAAAAAAACGTTTTTTTCAATACTATATGACGAGGCATCCAAATTTGCATTTAATATTTCTTTTTCCATAAAGGAGGAGATGCTTCATAACTCCCCTGTACATGCACCAAAAAATCCCAAACTTCACATCTAAAAATAGCTGTGATCTAAAGACATCTATTTGACAGTATTCTGTTATTCTTATAGTGCCTCTGAGTGTTTTTTAATGCACTGCACAAAGCCTGTTGAATGAATTGCAATGAAAATTTGTGATTTATGCTTCAAGACTTTGAGCTTACTCTATGCCTGCTATGGAGAACACACACACAATGGAATAAGAGCGAGGGTGAGTTCTGGCTCGTTTCAGCAGGCGGCATCGTGTCGCTAGACGCACTTCCTTTTAAACACTGTGTGGCGGGCTTTTGCTGCGTCGACGGCCCCTGGACTGAGTCGATGCCGCCTGGACTGTGTCGACGCAGTTCACGTGTTGATCACGTGATCGTCATGAAGCAGTACAGGCACCGACACGTGGATTGCTCTGTGAGCCCAACGCATGCGTCGACGCATAGGTGTCGATGGACCCTTCACTATCGTTTCTTGTGCCGACATTTCCGTGTGGGTTCTTCATGCTTCTCCCTGAGTGACATTGCAAAGACCCTAATAAACAACGCCAAATGTTGGCTT
The DNA here is from genome assembly GCF_025434085.1 of Hippocampus zosterae. NCBI lineage: Eukaryota > Metazoa > Chordata > Actinopteri > Syngnathiformes > Syngnathidae > Hippocampus > Hippocampus zosterae. Next base: position 25,368,364 of record NC_067456.1, on the reverse strand, counting down.
CCACCATACCTGCCCGTTGTCGTGCAATTGGGATCACATACAAACCCTAACAGAAATAGGATGGCTCCATTTTTATGGCAACGAATACCATCAAGTGAGGACAAGCAATGGTGGAGGAACAAGGCATGCCATCATGGGAAAAAACAGCAACTGCTGCTCAGATTTTGGAGTTTGGAAAAGAGCTATGTTTCCCAAATGCATACCTGTCAAATTTTCGGAGCGCCAACCTCTATAAACTACCAAAAGGTCCCTATATAGAGCAAAAAAATCCTTATAACATACCAAAGCATTTTATATGTCAAAATAACGGCAGAAAGAATCCCCACGAAATTTTCAATATTTATTGTAGCTCTTCATAATACTATGTCTGGTTAATGTCTAATCATCATTCTACTTCGTGGCATTACTGTGTTCAGAGTTATATTCCTGCGTTACTTTTTTCACCAACTCCAAATCATTTGGAGTTGGTGAAAAAAAAACGCGGAAATTTTCAGAATCCGTATGATTTGTGCGATACGGCCATGTACGTATGAACTATGGGTAAACCGTATGAGTTGACAGGTATGCAAATGGAAGCTCAACCAAAGGATCAGTTGGTGACTTTACTTTTGAGGTCTGTGATTTTATAAGAAATCTGATTGCTTTAGATGAAACGGTTGGCAGACTCTATGAATAAAACAAATCGAAGCTGCTTAGATTTTATATTTGCACAAAAGAAAATCCTCCAACATGTGAACTGGATGAATGCAATGAAACTCTTTTATCGGTCAACAACATGGAGGGAGAATGTTCGCAATTGATTGAAGATGGATCTCACCTGGAGATGTGGTGGGCCTCAGGACTGCCAGGGCCAACCTGTCAAGAGGCATCAGACTGGCCAAGAGACAATATTCAAGGAGGATTGCAGACCAGTTCAAGGACAGCAGAGACACCAGGAACCTGTGGCAGGGGATCCAGACCATCACGGACTACAAGCCCTCTCCTAAGGTCTGTTGAACTTTTTTTGTAAAAAAACAAACCAAAAAAAATCTTTCCTGGGTTTATAAACCCTAACCTCACCCAAAGGCACGTGGGACAGGCCCCAGCTCAATTACAAAACTTAATGGGGATAAGCATAGAAAATGAATTAAAGCTTTAAAATAACTGCCACTTTCATTTCTTTCAGTTTTACCCAAAGGTTTAAATGTAAGGTTGTACAGTTGATACATCATAAATTGTTAAAAATATTTGCACTGTTAGAAGAAAAACTAATTCTAATTCTAAACCAATTTGGAGGAAAAGATAATTTTTTGTAAAAAAAAAACAAAAAACAAACAGAATTCTGTGAATCCCACATTCAGCAGGGAAGAAATGCAGAGAACGTGTCTCAAATAAAACATGAATGAGCTTTGAAAGTGTAAGTTGATTACCTTTTGACGAATGATGATTATCATTATTGCATTTATAATTATGCACAGTGCTGACAGCAAGCTGATGTTCAAAACAAACTACTTATTTGTAGTATGTATTTTGATTAAATAAAACAAAATGATACAGACTGGTTTTCCTCTACAATGATCTGCATCTCTGCTCGTTTTCAAAACAAAATGAATGGGGGAGGTGTGATCTCACGCGGTATTCAATTTGAAGGCCATGTTTGAGGGCCAATAGAGATTATCATTATTCTTGGCATCTGCCTGTCTCGAAAGGCAATTGTGATGGTGCCTTTGGAGTCAGTCAGTGGCGGAACAACAGCACCTGCTGTGCAGGCGTTACAGGCGGTAGATTTGCTGCAGTGAGGATTTCGCTGTGTGTGGGCACTGACTTTTTTCTCTCGCTTGTCTGCATGCCCTCCTTTTTTCCAATTATCCTCCTTTCGACTGATGTTAATGTATGATAGCGGAATTGACAGTGAGTTGCTATTTGCTATTATATTTGGCTGCTGCTACAAGGCTGTGCCAGTTTTGAGACCCATTTCTTTGAAGCAGAGAACAGGCCATCCTGTAAGTCAAAAGCAAGTTGGGCTTTCTGCCCTTTTGTGCATGGCAGACATGATCAAGTGGGTGTCAGCGTCTTTTTGTGAGCGGGGCAGAAATGCCACAACATCAGATGATGGTTCTGCCATGAAAAGCTGAGGATAGGATGACGATAGTTTGAGTTCCAAAAAAGAGGACTCTAGGCATGGCCTGAAATGATACTCAGAGTTTACTCAAAAATTCAGACTATCTGGAGAAAACCCATGCAGGCACAGGGGCAGAACATGAAAACTCCACACCGGAAGGCCAGAGCCCTGAATCGAACTCTGGACCCCTGCATTGTGAGACAGAGGTGATAACCAGTCAACAACCGTGCCGCCCACGTATAGATATGCTGGCACAATGGTCAACTGGTTAGCACGACTGCTAATCAACCTACCATGCATGTTTTTCAAATGTGGAAGGAAACCAGATTACCAGAAGAAAACCCAACCAAGCACATGTAGAACATGCAAACTCGACACAGCAAAGCTGGGGCCAGATTCAACCCACAATCTCGATAAAGTGCATAAGCTAATGAGTCGATCATCGCTTTTGTGTGTGTGTGTGTGTGTGTGGGGGGGGGGGTCTGTGTGTATCTATATATATATATTGCGCGTCGTCCCGCACGCGGTCTGTCCTTCCGTCTGTCCCTTTTCAAAACGTACCTACTTCACCGCGCCGCTGCGCGCCGCCACTGCGCGCCGCCACTGCGCCGCTCAGGCAGTCGCTCACTACGATCGCGCGGGCATCTTAGCGAAAAAATGTTGTCTACCCACAAGCATTGCAATAAAATTGTTAGTTATTTAGTAGAGCTAAACATCTCTTTATTTTCGCGATAAACAATGAAGATGAACATATATATCTATATATATATATATTAAAAAAAAATATTCTGTTTGGTATATGGCGAGAGCACTGCTGAGGTGTTGGAGGGAGTTGCTGAACAGGGTGGTGTCATCAGCGTATTCAAGGTCGGTCAGGTGGAAGTTGCCGAGCGACACGCCTGAGACTTGCTCCCGGACTTGGATCATAAGGTGGTCAATGACACAGTTAAATAGGTCAGGAGCGGCCACACAGCCCTGTCAGACCCCGCTGTTAATGGGGAACCACTCTGAGTCCTTCCCATTCACACAAACACAGCTCTCTGAGTTGTTGTAGAGTTGCTGGAACAATGTGGTTATTTTGGGTGGCACTCCAAGGTATTTCAGAATGTTCCAAAGGGAGAGGTGGTCGACTGTATCAAAGGCAGCTTTGAGATCTATGAAGGCTATAAAAAGATGTTGGTCCTTCCGAAACTCTCTAACCTTCTCAACAATGAGTCTAACTGCTGAGATGTGATTTATGGTGGATCGGTTGGGCATGAAGCCAGCTTGTTGGTGGCAGCAATGGCTTCGAATGGCGGGAAGGGTGCGGGTGAGAAGGATCCGGGTGAACAGTTTTGCGGGTATGGAGAGCAGTGAGATGCCTCTGTAGTTGTTGCAGAGTTGTTTGTCGCCTTTCCGCTTCCAGAATGGCAGGATGATGCCTCTGGTCCAGTCTGTGGGGGGCTGTTCTGCCACCCACACATGGTTAATGATGTGGGTGAGCCACTGGGCCATGGAGTCACCACCTTCTTGAGCAGCTCGGCAGTGATGGCACAGATTCCAGGGGCCTTGTGATTTTTTAGTGATTTTATTGCTGCTCTGACCTCGTCGATTGTGACTGGGTCAGTTTTGCAGTTGGGGTTGGGGGTGGTAGAGTTGGCAGCAGTAACAAGACGGGACCCTCCTTGTGGGTCCTGGCCTTGCCGTGGCAAGGAGGCTTGTGTGTTCCAATGATCCGGAGAGCGTTACCGTCTGGAGCTTGCTCCAGGTAGGGTCTCCTTTGGCGGGCCGGTCTTCGGGGAGGTTCCAGACTAACAAGGTCCCAACGGTGTATCGGTACGCCGCTGAGATGGCAGCCCCATCATACGACTATCCTGCAGAGGGCCAACAACCCACTCAGGAGAAATTTATTGTTACGAAACCGACCAGAAGAAACCAGACTGCCCAAACCAAGACAAGACATAGGAACGTCCCCGACCAACGAGTACGGATTGACCTACGCCTGAAGATGCGCATTGCCACATGGACCGTCCAAACGCTTCTTCGGGCTGGAGCTCCTTTACTGCTGTCCTTGGAGCTTTCCCGCTACAAAATCAGCATGGCGGGTCTGTGTGAATCAAGATGGCAAGGCAGCGGCGAAATTACAGCAGGAGAACACAGCTTAATATGGAGTGGCCCTGAAATCCGGACGGGCCTCCATGGAGTTGCGCTGGCCATGTCCAAATATACACGGCAATCACTTATCAGCTGGATCCCAATTAACGATCGACTCCTGTCTGCACGGTTCCTCCACCGACATGGCAAAATGACAGTCATCGTTGCTTATGCCCCCACAGAACTCGCCAATGATACAGTGAAGGACACCTTCTTCGACCAACTCCATCAGGTCGTTAGCCAAACCCCACCACATGACATCGTCATCATCCTCACTGACGCCAATGCAACCTTCTCTTCTTCTTCCAGAGAAGGACGATCTCACCAAACCCCCCTCACAACCCATTGGCAAACGTCTGCTTCTCCTCTGCCATTCAAATAACCTCTGTATCACCGACACATGGTTCCCCCGCAAGCAGATCCATCACTGGACCTGGTATAGCCCTGATGGAAGAACCCGGAAGGCGATAGACCATATCATCATCTCCCGCCGCTGGCGATCCTCCGTCACCAACTGCAGGGTCTTCAGAGGTGCACAGCTGGGCAACATTGACCACCGCCTGTTGGTTGCCCAGCTAAGACTTAAAATACGACCAGACCCATCTATCAGGCCACAACCACGCTTAATGTCTTCCAGACTCAGCGACCCCACCACTGCCTCCGCATATCGCCGCTCCATCACCAACGCCTTCACCGCTCTGGCCGCTGATAACATCGCAGACTGGGAGACTTTCAAATTAAAGGTCAACCAGTCTGCCCAGGACGTATTGGGAAGATCAAGATCTCTTCCCAAACAACCATGGATCTCACAGCTGACCCTCGACATCATTGACCGCCGCCGTGCTGGTCGCCTGCGCGGTGATATCACAGAGTACCGGAGACTCAATGCAGCACGGAATGCGGCAATTGCAATTGACAGGGAGAGATACTGGGGAGAAGAGGCCGAACGCATGGAATCAGCAGCACAGCGCAACGACCGTAGACAGGTCTTTTCAAATGCTGCGCCAAGCCCGCATCGGACCGCACATCAAGACCGCCCTCATGAAGGATGCCAGTGGAAATCGCATCACCACTGAAATTGACTGCCTTGAACTCTGGAAAGAGCACTTCAGCAACCTCCTTCATATATATATATATATATATATATATATATATATATATATATGTTTTTGAATGTAGGGATGGAAAATGAATGGTTTCTTTAATCGGATTCATCTACTAATGGACAGATTGATCATTTATTAAAGTAATCATTAGTTTCAGCCCTTACTTAAGCACCCTTACTTTACAAAATCTTGTGAAAAAAATTTGAAAAACCAATCACAGGTGTAATTTCAACATTGCATGGCTGTCCAATAAGCAATAGCATATATTAACTCAAATAGAAACAAAGAAACTCAAGCTACCTGTGTATTGCTTTTACCAAATATTACAAATGTATTTCAGTCCTGGAACTTTTCTGAGCTCAAGCTCATGCAAAAACATATTAACGTTAGTTCCCTTTCGGCTTCTATGGTAACCTTTGCCGTGAAGTGCACAGCATATGTTAATAACATGCACCACCCAACACTTAAGGTACAGTTCATGTAAATGACTTGAAAATGTCATCGCTACTGACTGACTGCCATATTCCCATGTTTTTGTTTCTCATAGAAGCACTGTTTTTCATGTTTAAAAAAATAATAACAATTTCAATGTGAAAGAAAATCTGAATTGAACCCTTACCCTTTCAGCTGCACGAATGTAAATAATTTCAGGCTTAATTTGCTTCCTGACGAAATCAATGAATACATATTTTTTTTAAACGTTTTGACTGTTTTTAAATGTTACCGTATATATTCCAGCATTTGTTATATTGCCATGTCTGTAATTCTCTGTCTTCCAAATGGTATAAAGCAGTGGTCCTCAACTAGAAATGCTGTCGGTCCACTTTTTTTTTTTTTAATAAGACCCAGGTCCGGTCCCATGCACGGCGGTCATGGGGAGCAGGGCTATATGCCCATTTAGTATGGTCAAGCCAAGCTTATACAAATCAACACTCCTCACAACCAACCAATAATGGGGTGCATGAAAATAACAATTATTCACTTTGCCAGTACACAGCAAATAATGAGAGGTATTGTGTTGAGGCACAGGAACTCTTTTATTTTGTTTAGTTGTGCCTGCTTAATAATAGAAATAGCCCTTTTAGGGAAATAAGACATTTTTACTTTAACTTTGTTAAACGGTAGTTGTCTTTTTTTCCCCTTAATTTAACAAAAACAAAACAAAATACTAATTTTACCAAAATAAATACAAAACATGAAAACAAAAATATCATTTTCATTTGTACAATTCCCCTTATCCCATCCCCTCTGAAATCACTTAGTTAAGAGTTAAGAACCATTTTAAATACTGACACAAGGGAGCACAGGAATGTGCAGTGCTGTTCTTCCACTTAAGGTAAATGCATTGTCTGAGGCATGCAAATATTATTTGAGGACGCCATTGTGATGTTCATTTACCATGTTGCGGTGTTCTGCTATTAAACAGCTGCAAAGATCCCCGGGTAGACGGGAGCAGAACTGCACACAATCGAAACCTCCCGCGATTCGTCTTGCCTAATTGTCTGTGTGCGGCTCTCCTGGGCTGAAGCTGTGAGCACACTGTGGCGTCGCGCATGCGTCTGTATCCTGACACAATCATCCATTTTGAATGTGTCTGTATTGGGATAGACGCGTGCTGACGCTTATGTATGGGCACACCTTAGGTTCAGAGGAGACAATCAGGGCATCGTATATGCTGAAGCCAGGGTCTCCAGTGAGTCAAACATTATACACACAAAGTCGCGCTGCCGTGGTCCTCTGCATTACATCTGTTAGTGCACGCAAAGAACACAACGGATAGTTTTAACAAGCGATCGCGGTAATGTGCAGATTATAGTCCACAAATATAAAATGTATAACGTAAAAATCACTTTATAAATTATTTTATACAATTTGCCGAGGGTCCGGACAGAGGAGGTCGGCGGTCCGGTCGTGGATCGCGGTCCGCCAGTTGAGGAAGAGGGGTATAAAGCGTGGATGTGCTGCTTCCAAATGGAGTAAAAGAGTGAGTGGTTTTCAAACGGTGGGCTTAATGCTGCCGGTGCCATATCTGAGTCACACGGAAAATGGATTGCCAACACTACCACATAAACTTACAGCTGAAAAAATGAAAAGTAAAATGTGACAAAAAGCACAGTGGAACCAACACCAACTGTGAATTGTGAAATCATAAAACAATTGATCATGCTGCTTTTTCACTGCAGAGCAAACTAATATTGTGTGAATGTTTGATTATTTGTTTTATTTTTGCATGTCTATCTATCCATCTTCTGTGCTTTTCCTCACTGGGCTCTGGGATGAGCTGGAATGTATCCTAGCTGACTTTGGGACACTCTGGACTGGTCGCCAGCCAATGGCAGATTTTTTGATGTTAGAAAGAAAAAATAGGATCTCTTATCTTACTCTCATTTAAAAGCTGTCATGCCCTGGTATGACCTTGTTTTGCCAGATGTAATGTCTTATTACCGTTGCTGTGCGAGGTGTGTCAGAAAAGTTTCAGGGCTCCTGTCGTAAAAGATTTATTTGAAATCCAAATCATCAACTACAAATGTCCCCCTTGGAAGTAATCCCCTGGTGCACTCCTGCAAGAATTATTCTGGGAACCACCACATCTACATCATCACAGCCACCTCGATGTTGTCCACATCTTCAAAACACGTCCCTTTCAGTACTCCCTTGAGGTTGTGAAGTGTGAAAAAGTCACCAAATCAGGTAAGTAAGGAGGTTGCTTCGGCACAAATGTGTCCACGTTGTCCAGAAACTGTTGGATGCTTAGGGAACTGTGAGCAGGAATACTGTCATGGTGAAGAAGCCACAATTTGCCATGTCAAACGTCTCGCCTCAGTGTGATGGTGAAAAATGTTCATGCCGCAGATTCTCTTGGAGACACGTTGTTGGTCATTTGGCCCTGGACAAGAACTCATAGTTGACGATGCCCCACACAAAGAAGAATGTGATCAAAATGACTGATTTTGAGCCTTCAGGTATTTGTGTGCCCAGCACAAATCTAGTGCCAAACAGAGTCTAATTTTGTGCTTGCATTGAGTTTTCTTTGCCTAGTTTCGTAGATGGTCTCTGTTACAAAATGCCGTTTACGTTGCGTTGTGGGAGTGAATGCAGCCAACTTGCTTCCTGGCCGATGGGGATGGCTCCTTTAATTCCTTTGAAATTCAGTGCTGGAGAGGCTCACGCGCCTTTGACATGCCGTGAGCAGAAACAGATGTGCTTGAGTCCATATAGGACAGGGGTGTCCAAAGTCGGTCCTAAAGGGCCGCTGTCCGGCCTGTTTTCCAGCTCTTCCAGGAGCAACACACCTGATTCAAATCATCAGGATCGTTCTAGTGCTGCTTCAGAGCTGGTTGATGAGCTGATCATCTGAATCAGGTGTGTTTCAGGCGGAAGAGCTGGAAAACAGGCAGGACAGTGGCACTCCAGGCCCGGAGCTGGACATGTCTGATATCGGAGATCAAGTATGTTTATAAGAAACAGCAAAAAGATCTCCACTTCAGCGAGCGATCACAGGTCACCAGTGTGTGTAATGCAGTGTTTCTCAAATAGTGGGGGGCGCCCCCCTCGGGGGGGGGGGGGGGGGGGGCTCCGTCACGGGGGGCGCGTTTGACCTAGGGGAACATGCTTTTTTATTTTTTTACTGTCCTAAAATAACTTACCGTTGCACCTCCACTACATTAGGGGTCAGTAGCACGCTCATTGGCAGAGTTTGCGCAGGGAGCATTCTCAGGGAGGAAATATGATGAGGCGTATGTAGAGCTTGGCTTCAATGCGCCTGCGGTGGCAGACGAGGGAAGGTCCATGTGCTTACTTTGTCTAAAAGTTTTGGTCGTGGACAGCATGAAGCCAAATAAATTAAGGCGTCACTTAAAGACATTACCCCCCAATCACGCTGATAAGCTGCTTGAGTTTTTTTTCAGAGAAAACGTGCCGAATATTGCCAACAATCGTGCCGCTTTGTGACTGCTACTTCAGTAAACTAAAATTCCCACTACACATTGAGCAGGAGCCGAGAGTTGCTGTGTCCTGCTTCAAATCTCGCTTCGAAAAGCTGTGCATTGCAAAACGTGCTAATTGTAGCCATTAATCCAGACATCATCTTTGATTAAATTAAAAAAAATAAAGCACAAAATATTTTATCTATTTTTGTTTTGCTGGTTAAGGTTTGGGAAAAACCCGAGCGTGGGAAGAGTTCGGTGAGGCCATGGAAGCCGACTTCCGGACGGCTTCGAGGAAATTCTGGTCCACCATCCGACGTCTCAGGAGGGGGAAGCAGTGCACCACTAACACTGTGTACAGTGGGGATGGGGCGCTGCTGACTTCGACTCGGGACGTTGTGAACCGGTGGGCAGAGTACTTCGAAGACCTCCTCAACTCTACCAACACACCTTCCTTGGAGGAAGCAGAGCCTGGGGACTCTGAGGTGGGCTCTCCTATCTCTGTGGTTGAAGTCACCGATGTGGTTAAAAAGCTCCTCGGTGGCAAGGCCCCAGGGGTGGATGAGATCCGCCCGGAGTTCCTCAAGGCTCTGGATGTTGTGGGGCTGTCCTGGTTGACACGCCTCTGCAACATCGCGTGGTCAACAGAGTGCCTCTGGAATGGCAGACCAGGGTGGTAGTCCCTCTTTTTAAAAAGGGGGACCGGAGGGTGTGTTCCTACTACAGAGGGATCACACTGCTAAGCCTCCCTGGTAAAGTCTATTCAGGGGTGCTGGAGAGGAGGGTCCGTCAGGAAGTCGAGCCTCAGATTGAGGAGGAGCAGTGTGGTTTTCGTCCCGGCCGTGGAACAGTGGACCAGCTCTACACCGTTAGCAGGGTCCTTGAGGGTATGTGGGAATTCGCCCAACCAGTCTACATGTGTTTTGTGGACTTGGAGAAGGCGTTTGACCGTGTCCCTCGGGGAGTTCTATAGGGGGTGCTTCGTGGGTATGGGGTACCGAACCCCCTGATACGGGCTGTTCGGTCACTATACCACCGATGTCAGAGTTTGGTTCGCATTGCCGGCAGTAAGTCGGAATCGTTTCCAGTGGGGGTAGGACTCCGCCAAGGCTGCCCTTTGTCGCCGATTCTGTTCATAACCTTTATGGACAGAATTTCTAGGCGCAGCCGAAGCGTTGAGGGGGTCCATTTTAGGGGCCTCAGTATTGCATTCCTGCTTTTTGCAGATGATGTGGTGCTGTTGGCTCCTTCAAACGGGGCTCTCCAACTCTCACTGGAGCGTTTCGCAGCCGAGTGTGAAGCGGTTGGGATGAAAATCAGCACCTCCAAATCTGAAACCATGGTCCTCAGTCGGAAAAGGGTGGAGTGCCCCCTCCGGGTCGGGGAGGAGATCTTACCCCAAGTGGAGGAGTTCAAGTATCTTGGGGTCTTTTTCACGAGTGGGGGTAGGAGGGAGCGGTCGATCTACGTCCCAACCCTCACCTATGGTTACGAGCTATGGGTCGTGACCGATAAAACGAGATCCCAGATACAAGCGGCTGAAATGAGTTTTCTCCGCAGGGTGTCCAGGCTATCCCTTAGAGATAAGGTGAGAAGCTCAGTCATCCGGGAGGGGCTCAGAGTCGAGCCGCTTCTCCTCCACATCGAGAGGAGCCAGATGAGGTGGCTTGGGCATCTGATTCGGATGCCTCCTGAGCGCCTCCCCGGTGAGGTGTTCCGGTCATGTCCCACCGGGAGGAGACCCCGAGGAAGACCCAGGACACGCTGGAGAGACTCCAGAATCAGAATCAGAATCAGAATCATCTTTATTGGCCAAGTATGTACAACACACAAGGAATTTGTCTCCGGTATAACACGCTGCACTAGTATCATCGTAAACAACAAAATCATTGAACCATTTTAGAGTAACCAGTAGTTTTGTAGCACCATTTTGTGGTGCAAGAAGAGTGACTACGTCAGTGACTGTTTAAGGAGTTAATGGCTAGAGGGAAGAAGCTGTTTAAGTGTCTACTGGATTTGGTGCGCATGGATCTGTAGCGTCTGCCTGAGGGGAGTGGCTGAAAAAGGTGGTGGGCAGGGTGCGGGGGATCCAGGAGGATTTTCCGTGCCCTTGTCTTGATTCTTGCAGTGTGCAAGTCCTCAAGAGTGGGTCGGGCGGTGCCAACGATTTTTTTCCGCCGTCCTAACTGTCCGTTGAAGACGGATTTTGTCCTTTTTTGTGGCGGCCCCAAACCAAACCGTGATGGAAGAACACAGGATTGATTCGATGACTGCCGTGTAGAACTGTCGTAGCACCTGCTGTGGCAGGCCATGCTTCTTCAGCAGCCTCAGGAAGGACATCCGGGCCCTTTTCAGGATGGAGATGGTGTTGACTTCCTACTTCAGGTCCTGGGAGACTGTGATTCCCAGGAACTTGAAGGTCTCGACGGTTGACACAGGGCAGTTGGATAGTGTGAGGGGCAACTGTGGAGAAGAAGTCCACGATCATCTCTACAGTCTTGAGCGTGTTCAGCCCGAGGTTGTGTCGGCTGCACCAGAGCTCCAGCTGCTCCACTCGTCGCCGTCTTTGATGAGACCGATGAGCGTGGTGTCGTCTGCGAACTTTATGAGTTTGACAGCTGGATCTGTTGAGGTGCAATCGTTTGTGTAGAGAGAGAAGAGCAGTGGCGAGAGGACACATCCCTGTGGGGCTCCAGTGCTGGTGGTGCGTATTGATGATGTTGTTGCTCCCAGTCTCATCTGTTGTGTCCGTCCCGTCAGGAAGCTGAGGATCCACTGGCAGATCGTAGGGGACACACCGAGGTGGAGTAGTTTGGGGGTGAGGAGTTCCGGGATGATGGTGTTGAACGCAGAGCTGAAATCCACAAACAGAATCCTTGCGTAGGTCCCTGTGCTGTGGAGGTGCTTGAGGATGTAGTGCAGACCTATGTTGACTGCGTCTTCCACAGACATGTTTGCCCGGTAGGCAAACTGGAGAGGGTCCAGCAGGGGTCCAGTGACGTTCTTTAGGTGGTTCAGCACAAGGCGTTCAAAGGACTTCATGACCACAGACGTCAGGGCGACAGGCCTATAGTCGTTCAGTTCCGATGTTGCCGATTTCTTGGGAACTGGGATGATGGTAGACTGTTTGAAGCAGGATGGGACCTCACACAGCTCCAGGGATCTGATTTGTGTGAAGACCGGAGCCAGCTGATCAGCGCAGACTTTCAGGCAGGACGGGAGCTTTCTTGATCTTTTGCTGCTTGAAGAGCCGTCTCACGTCCTGTTCGTGGATCTGTAGTGGAGAAAAGAGGGTGGTGGGGGGGGGGGGTAGAGTGGTTTCTGGTAGAGGTGGGTGTGTGTGGGAAATGGGGGTGTCCTTTTCAAATCGACAGAAAAACATGTTTAGTTCATTAGCAAGACCCTTATTGTTCACTGTTTGGGGGGATGGCATTCTATAGTTAGTGATTGCTTTCAGGCCATTCCATACAGATGCAGAGTCGTTAGCAGAGAACTGGTTTTTCAGCCTCTCTGCATAGCTTCTCATAGCGATGTTAATTTCCTTTGTCAATTGGTTTCGGGCATGTTTGTACAGTGCCCGATCTCCACTTCTAAATGCGGCCTCTTTCTCTTTCCTGAGTTGCCTGAGTTTGGGAGTAAACCATGGCTTGTTATTGTTGAAGGAGCGGAAGGACTTCGTTGGTACACACATGTCCTCACAGAAACTGATGTATGATGTTACAGTGTCTGTGTATTCATCCAGTGTGCCCGTTGAAGTTTCAAAGACGCCCCAATCATTGCAGTCTAAGCATTCTTGTAGAGCTAGCTTTGCTTCATCTGTCCATTTTTTCACAGTCTTAACAACCGGTTTAACACATTTGAGTTTCTGTCTGTATGTAGGTATTAAGTGGATTAAATTGTGGTCAGAAAGACCCAATGCTGCACGGGCGACCGATCGGTATGCCTTTTTGATTGTTGTATAGCAGTGGTCTAGAATGTTGCCTTCTCTGGTGAAACAGTCAATGTGCTGCTTATATCTGGGAAGTTCACGGTTAAGATGTGCTCTATTAAAATCGCCCAAAATGATCAGGGGTGACTCTGGGTATTTTAGTTCGAGTTTGTTTACTTGTTCGGCTAGCGTTTGTATCGCCGTGTTAGCGTTAGCTTGTGGCGGAATGTAAACACCGACTAGTAAAAAGGAGGTGAACTCACGTGGCGAGTAGAATGGCTTGCAGTTTAAAGACAGCGACTCCAGGTCCGGGCTGCAGTGTGCGTCGAGCTTCGTGACATCAGTGCACCATTCTTCGTTGATATAGAAGCAAATCCCACCACCTTTCGATTTCCCTGATAGCTCCGTGTCGCGGTCGGCTCGGAGAAGGCGGAAGCCGGGTAGATGTAGCGCGGGATCTGGATGGTGGTCACTGAGCCAGGTTTCAGTGAAGCAGAGCGCAGCAGAACGTGCAAATGTTTTGTTGGTCTTTGTGAGGAGAAGAAGTTCATCCATCTATGTCACCCAGCTTGCCTGGGGAACGACTCGGGATCCCCCGGGGAGAGCTGGAAGAAGTAGCTAGGGAGAGGGAAGTCTGGGCTTCCCTGCTAAAGCTGTTGCCCCCGCGACCCGGCCCCGGATAAGCGGTAGATGATGGATGGATGGATGGATGGATGGATGGATGGTTAAGGTTTTTTTAATATTGTGCTCCTGAGGTAATGTTGGTGATTCATTTGAATGCATTATTTGTTATTGAGTTTGTCATTTTATTTTTCAGTGTCGTATGGTTTGACATGGTCAGTCAAAACATATTTATTGTTGAACTAAGGATTCAATGTTGTTTTTGAATTTCAGATGCACTTTAAATCTTTTCTGTTCCAGTTACTACAGCTATTCTTTGTTGTAAGTTGGTCAATAAAGTTGGTCCATATTTTTATATCTTTTTTTTATTCTCTTATACGTTAATAAAGATACAGTGTTATGCAAAGGTGTACTTATCACAATTTTATAAACAAATGATACTCCTGCGTTTATAGTCGTGCGGGGGTGGGGGCGCGAGATCTTTTCCTCTTCCTTGGGGGTGGATGACAAAAAATAATTGAGAACCACTGGTGTAATGGGAGACCGCCTTCCACTTTGATCGTTGGTGTCCATGTGTGATTGAGAAAATGATTCCAAGGGTTCAAAGCACACTGTTGTCATATTTAAGATATCCAATGACATCCACCACACATCTCAGCGGAGCGCAATATCTCTCTGGCCAAAGCTCATTAAAATGTACCAAAATGGTGTTACACCACCTGCGCCACAACTTAGACCAGCTCCGTGTTGGTCTAAAGTCTAGTCTACTTAAGGTCATCAAATTGTCAGGTGCAATAGGTGACATGTAAAAGAAGATGCTCTCGGTCCGCAGGAACACCCAACAAGACGCAGCACAATCTGCCAAACTCCTGAACATCTTAAGCTAACAACTTCTGATGAAGAAGGTCATCCGCACAGTCACTCAGTCATTGTAGCAAAGTTGCCGACATTTTTTTTCACTTCACTTCCTTAATTCTTAACATACTGACATAATTTTAACATCATATTGTTCCTTTATTTCATCTCTTTCTGGTGTTTTTGGTACTGATGAAAAAGAAATTGTCACATCCAGACTAGCAAGCCACCACGCCTGCAACTTAACTAATTCCCACCATGAATCAGCTACAACTATACTATTTAAATGCCGTATTGCCAATAATAGCTGCTAAATTTGTCACCGGGCTTTTTCTTTTCCCACTGTTGATGTCATGTATCATTGTATCAAAATTGTATCAAAAACGTGTGTGTGCGATTAAGTGAGTGTGTTTATGAGACAAGGGGATAGAAGCTAATTTTTCTTTTTCACCTTTCACTCCTAACAATGTCCGGTCATGTTGAAAGGTTTGAAAAATGTAATTAAGGTATCAAAACTAATTTCTCTCATGTGATTAATTTATGTATCTATTTATTTATCCATCTATCTATCTATCTATCTATCTATCTATCTATCTATCTATCTATCTATCTATCTATCTATCTATCTATCTATCTATCTATCTATCTATCTATCTATCTATCTATCTATCTATCTATCTATCTATCTATCTATCTATCTATCTATCTATCTATCTATCTATCTATCTATCTATCTATCTATCTATCTATCTATCTATCTATCTAGATAGTTCTAAAAAGACAAACCTTCTAACACTGAGAATCGTTCCGCGATGTTTAGAAACTATGATTAAACTATGATTAAAATGATCAAATGTTTTAAAATGGATTCATTTGCAATGAATTGATCGTAATTATTGTGCCAAAGTCACACCACTAATATGGAATGGTGTCAAGAGTTTTTTACCCAGACAAAGGTTGTCTTATCGGCAGATTCGGATCTCGAAGAACGAACGACGGTAGTTGCTCCGTGATCACACTTAGAGATCCTTGTGCTCCTGTCGGACTTTTATTGTTTACATATGCAAAATACAAGAAAAATACTGCCCCTGACATTTACATACCATGCCCCCAATCCGGCCCCTTGGAAGTGATCTGATTACCTTGGTTTAAGCTTTGAACCACAAATATTGACACCTTCCAGTCTGGTCTACAACGAATAAGCAAGTTGCAGACTTATCAGATGACAAATGTCCCCCTGGGCACGACACCCATTCCCAAACAGTCTTTTGATTTTCTACAACACTTCGTTCCCAAATTGTTTATTCCCACTTTGTGACCGAGACAAGCCTTCTTCCATCCGTTCGCTCCCTTGCTTAGACGTTATTACTGTGGACTCCGCCCATCTTTGCGCACAGGCATTTGGGGGCGCTGAATACGCACCCAAACATCTGGACATGCCTAAATTAAATGAAACTTTAAACATGATACCATTTTGCTTGTAGATTTCTCCCTCAAATGGTCAATGTTCATTCTGATGTTTGCATGTCTTGACATTTGATATATGAATCAATATTTAATGACTGCAACCACCTGTCAAAGACTTGACAGTTTTCATAATAACATACGTCAGTAACAGAAGAAGTAAAAACCCTGCTATTTCCTGTTGTTTAGAAACCAGAAACCCCAAAATTATGTTGTCATCCAATCTACTTTGACCATCACTTAAATGAGACATATTTTTCTCAACAATTTGGAGGAGTTCCCATGTTCCTTAATAACATGTCTGTAACATGCCTCCATCAAAATATCCCAAGAGTCAACCATTGCAGCACATTTTCACCCTCTTTTAGATGTTTAAATAAGTCTGTTTTGAGGGGGCAGTCATACGTAATTATGCTGTGTAAAGCGAGGGCCATCTCTGAAGTGCATGCGAGCCCCCATCAAGAATTGTAAGCGAGCGAAAATCATCAGCCTGAATGGGTCCCGCACATATTAAACTGAATTTGGGATCGGATCGGTCCATTATTGAGTAATGGTGATGCTTTCTTTTTGAGATTTGCTGCAATCAATATATGCTTATCTTCATTGAAGAGAACATCCATCCATCCGTGCGTCCGTCCATTCTCTTCACCGCCTGTTCTCAGTGGGTTCACGGGCATTCTTGTGCTTTTCTTTACATACAGGTAATGTTTAGTTATGCTTGACGCAAATACATTTTTGTACGAAAATGAAAAGTGCAGAATTCGGATGGCACAACGTTTGTAACCTTTTAGACTGTGTGCCTTTCTCCCGCTTGTCTGTCAATATTCTCCCAAACTGTAGGAAGCGGTAAAGTACATCTAGTGCATATTAACAACACTTCACCACAATAGAATTAGAAACTTTTTTTTCTATTAATGAAGTTGGGAGGAAAGCACTGTTTTTATTCACCGCTTTTGCTCGCTCGCCATTCTTTTTACCATCTGTGTGGATTTCAGATTTCCATAGGTGCATGGTGCAAAATGGGCAATGCGGACGCCACGCAGAGAGGTGTGGTTGAAATGATATAATTTTGTCACATGCTGTCATGTGGCCCTCATGTGTCATGCATAAAAGTTTATGAGAGGTGTTTTAATTGTAGTTGTTTATGATGGTCAGATTGTCATTATGTCATATCTGTGTCACCCACTGCTCAAAATAAGCAACTTTTGTTGGTCAAAATTTCTATATTGCACCTTGTTAATACACAATGAGTCGCAAAACTGAATGACTGGCCCCTCAAAACAGACTTCTTTTAAAAATCTAAAAGAGGCTGAAAAATGCCAAGACAACTGTCAAAAGAAAGCAGCAAATGAAGAAGAACCACGAGACGGTCCAAAAAAGCTTTGCTGAACTCATGTCAGAAGGTCGGGGGAATCTCTTGGCCTCATTTCGCCTATGCAGGTAGTCAGAGGTCAAGGGAAGCTGTTTTCTACTTAAGCAGAAACAGCTAGCTGGCAATATTTTCAGCTAGCTACGAACACATCAAAGAGTCACTCCTAAGTTGGTAATCATTGCCCCGTCGTGGCTATGACAAGTGTCATACTCACAAAGGGAAGTTAACCTAAAATTTACACAGCTATGGGTTTAAGCCTGCAATTACCGGTCAGTGTTTATGTGATCAATTGCACTTTTTCTGGCTGGAACCACATCAAAGTGGAGAACCTCCAACTCTGAAAAGTAAAAGAGCAAGATGTTTAAAATGTGTCTGGAGAGAAAATCCATCCATCCATCCATCCAAAATCTACCGCTTATCCGGGGCCGGGTCGCGGGGGCAACAGCTTTAGCAGGGAAGCCCAGACTTCCCTCTCCCTAGCTACTTCTTCCAGCTCTCCCCGGGGGATCCCGAGTCGTTCCCAGGCAAGCTGGGTGACATAGTCTCTCCAGCGTGTCCTGGGTCTTCCTCGGGGTCTCCTCCCGGTGGGACATGACCGGAACACCTCACCGGGGAGGCGCTCAGGAGGCATCCGAATCAGATGCCCAAGCCACCTCATCTGGCTCCTCTCGATGTGGAGGAGAAGCGGCTCGACTCTGAGCCCCTCCCGGATGACTGAGCTTCTCACCTTATCTCCAAGGGAGAGCCCGGACACCCTGGGGAGAAAACTCATTTCAGCCGCTTGTATCCGGGATCTCGTTCTTTCGGTCACGACCCATAGATCGTGACCATAGGTGAGGGTTGGGACGTAGATCGACCGGAAAATTGAGAGCTTCGCCCTTTGGCTCAGCTCCTTCTTCACCACGACAGACCGATACAACGTCCGCATCACAGCAGACGCTGCACCGATCCGCCTGTCGATCTCTCGCTCCCTCCTGCCCTCACTCGTGAACAAGACCCCAAGATACTTAAACTCCTCCACTTGGGGCAAGATCTCCCCCCCCCCCCCCCGACCCGGAGGGGGCACTCCACCCTTTTCCGACTGAGGACCATGGTTTCAGATTTGGAGGTGCTGATTTTCATCCCAACCGCTTCACACTCGGCTGCGAAACGCTCCAGTGAGAGTTGGAGAGCCCCGTTTGAAGGAGCCAACAGCACCACATCATCTGCAAAAAGCAGGGATGTAATACTGAGGCCCCCAAAACGGACCCCCTCAACGCTTCGGCTGCGCCTAGAAATTCTGTCCATAAAGGTTATGAACAGAATCGGCGACAAAGGGCAGTCTTGGCGGAGTCCTACCCCCACTGGAAACGATTCCGACTTACTGCCGGCAATGCGAACCAAACTCTGACATCGGTGGTATAGTGACCGAACAGCCCGTATCAGGGGGTTCGGTACCCTATACCCACGAAGCACCCCCTACAGAACTCCCCGAGGGACACGGTCAAACGCCTTCTCCAAGTCCACAAAACACATGTAGACTGGTTGGGCGAATTCCCACATACCATCAAGGACCCTGCTAATAGTGTAGAGCTGGTCCACTGTTCCACGGCCGAGACGAAAACCACACTGCTCCTCCTCAATATGAGGCTCGACTTCCTGGCGGACCCTCCTCTTCAGCACCCCTGAATAGACCTTACCAGCGAGGCTGAGGAGTGTGATCCCTCTGTAGTTGGAACACACCCTCCGGTCCCCCCTTTTTAAAAAGAGGGACTACCACCCCGGTCTGCTAATCCAGAGGCACTCTCCCTGTTGACCACGCGATGTTGCAGAGACGTGTCAACCAGGACAGCCCCACAACATCCAGAGCCTTGAGGAACTCCGGGCGGATCTCATCCACGCCTGGGGCCTTGACTTCAACCACAGAGACAGGAGAGCCCACCTCAGAGTCCCCAGGCTCTGCTTCCTCCAAGGAAGGCGTGTTGGTGGAGTTGAGGAGGTCTTCGAAGTACGCTGCCCACCGGTTCACAACGTCCCGAGTCGAAGTCAGCAACGCCCCATCCCCACTGTACACAGTGTTAGTGGTGCACTGCTTCCCCCTCCTGAGACGTCGGACGGTGGACCAGAATTTCCTCGAAGCCGTCCGGAAGTCGGCTTCCATGGCCTCACCGAACTCTTCCCACGCTCGGGTTTTTGCCTCGGCGACCACCGTAGCCGCGGTCCGCTTGGCCAGTCGATACCCGTCAGCTGCCTCTGGGGTCCCACAGGCCATAAAGGCTCGAT
The DNA here is from genome assembly GCF_025434085.1 of Hippocampus zosterae. NCBI lineage: Eukaryota > Metazoa > Chordata > Actinopteri > Syngnathiformes > Syngnathidae > Hippocampus > Hippocampus zosterae. The sequence continues at coordinate 25,348,596 of NC_067456.1, read as the reverse complement.
AGGACTCCTTCTTCAGCTTGACGGCATCCCTTACTACTGGTGTCCACCAGCGAGTACGGGGATTGCCGCCATGACAGGCACCAACCACCTTACGGCCACAACTCAGATTGGCCGCCTCAACAATAGAGGCACGGAACATGGTCCACTCAGGCTCAATGTCCCCCGCCTCCCCCGGAACATGGGAAAAGCTCTGTCGGAGGTGGGAGTTAAAACTCCTTCTGACAGGGGATTCCGCCAGACGCTCCCAACAAACCCTCACTATACATTTGGGTCTGCCAGGACGGACCGGCATCTTCCCGCACCATCAGAGCCTACTCACCACCAGGTGGTGATCAGTTGACAGCTCCGCCCCTCTCTTCACCCGAGTGTCCAGAACATGCGGCCGCAAATCCGATGATACAACTACAAAGTCGATCATCGAACTGCGGCCTAGGGTGTCCTGGTGCCAAGTGCACATATGGACACCCTTATGTTTGAACAAGGTGTTCGTTATGGACAATCCGTGGCGAGCACAGAAGTCCAATAACAAAACACCACTCGGGTTCTGATCGGGGGGGGCCGTTCCTCCCAATCACGCCCCTCCAGGTATCACTGTCATTGCCCACGTGAGCATTGAAGTCCCCCAGCAGAGCAAGGGAGTCCCCAGCAGGAGTACTCTCGAGCACACCCTCCAAGGACTCCAAAAAGGGTGGGTATGCTGAGCTACTGTTTGGTGCATATGCACAAACAACAGTCAGGACACGTCCACCCACCCGAAGGCGGAGGGAGGCAACCCTCTCGTCTACCGGTGTGAACCCCAATGTACAGGCACTGAGCCAGGGGGCAATGAGTATGCCCACACCTGCTCTGCGCCTCTCACCGTGAGCAACTCCAGAGTGGAAGAGAGTCCAACCCCTCTCGAGAGAACTGGTACCAGAACCCAGGCTGTGTGTGGAGGCAAGTCCGACTATATCCAGTCGGAAATTCTCTGCCTCACACACCAGCTCGGGCTCCTTCCCTGCCAGAGAGGTGACATTCCATGTCCCAAGAGCTAGCTTCTGCAGCCGAGGATCGGACCGGCAGGGTCCCCGCCTTTGGCTGCCGCCCAGCTTACATTGCACCCGACCTTTGGCCCCTCTCATGGGTGGTGAGCCCATGGGAAGGGGGACCCACGTTACCTCTTCGGGCTGTGCCCGGCCGGGCCCCATGGGTGTAAGCCCGGCCACCAGGTGCCTGCCAACGAGCCCCACCTCCAGGCCTGGCTCCAGAGGGGGGCCCCGGTGACCCGCGTCCGGGCAAGGGAAACCTATATCCATTTATTTCGATCATCATTGGGGTCTTTGAGCCGTGCTTTGTCTGGCCCCTCACCTACAACCTGTTTGCCATGGATGACCCTGCCAGGGGCATAAAGCCCCAGACAACTTAGCTTCTAGGATCATTGGGACACACAAACCCCTCCACCACGGTAAGGTGACGACTCACGGAGGGGTGGAGAGAAAATCATACATGCTAAATTGAATTAACTTCCGATATGGTGTACATAATCTAGGAGAAATGGCCTATAAACTTAAAACTATATGAAGATTTTGTATTTATATTGCACTTAATTGAACGGTGTTTGTTGTTTTCTTTCTTCTTTCTTCTTTCTACCTACACTCTTGCTGCTGGAGGCTGTAAATTTCCCCAATCTGGGACAAATAAAGGATATCTTAATCTTAGATACTATGCAATGTGTATAATCTGTCAGCGATGGTTTTTGTCTGTTATCACAATACAGCACTGAGTTTTGTCTTTGATCTTTGAGTTCTGTACAATAATTGCTCATAAAATTACAATATAGCAGAGCTTTTGTTTTTTTCTTTCTTTTTTAAAGCAATTTAGCTTTGTTTCTAGGCAAGAAAAAAGTTTTCTGTTCAACACAATGTGAATTTAAGAATGAACAACTGTTGACTCGATTACAATAGAAAAACAATTGTTAATTCATTTTACTGTATTTTCAGACTGCGACACGGAGCTATCAGGAAATTCAAAAGGTGGTGGAATTTGCTTTTTTATCAACGAAGAATGGTGCACTGATGCCACGAAGCTCAATGCCCACTGCAGCCCGGACTTGGAGTCGCTGTCTCGAAACTGCAAGCCATTCAACTCACCACATGAGTTCTCCTGTTTCATACTCGTGAACACAACGCTACAAACGCTGGGTGACCAAGTAAATAAACTCAAGCTGAAGCATCCAGAGTCACCCTTTATCATTTTGGGTGATTTTAATACAGCACAACTTACACGACGTTGAAAGACCCATATCGATCTCGTGCCAATTCAACATGGAGCTTTTCTGATCATTGTTTTAATACACTTAATCCTTAGATACAGTCGCAGACTCAAATGTGTAAAACAGGTTGTCAAGACTGAAAAGATGGACCGATGACGCAAAGCTGGCATTACAAGAATGCTTGGGCTGCACCAACCAGACACTGTAACTTCATACATCAGTTTCTGTGAGGAGATGTGTGTACCAACAAAGTCTTTCCGATTCTTCAACAATAACAATCCATTGGTTCACTGCCAAACTCGGGCAACTTAGCAAAGTGAAACAGGTTGTCTTTAGAAGTGGAGCTAAGGCACTTTATAAACACGCCCAAAACCAATTGACAAAGAAAATGAACATCGTAAAGAGAGGTTTTTGATGATGACACATTATAGACATTTATTACCATTGACAGTTACTCCATCCACACTTGACATCAAAAGGCGGGATGGGCACATCCTGTCTTGTTTGATTTTTGTTTCAGTCTCCATCTGGCGAGTGGGCGTAACCTCATGAGTCACACATGTCTCGAATCTGGTTGGAAGGAAGGATGGTTGGAAGGCTGGAATCCTTGTTACCAGCCTGCTTTATAAGGCAGGCCACACCAACCACTGACTGTCGGATTATTATCCTCGCTAACGACTCTTGTCTCCAAGTGCTGAATTTAGATGTTCTTAATATTTTGCATCATAGCCTCTTGCCACGTTTTTTTCTGAGTATTGTATCATGTAAGTAGTTCTTATATTTTGATTTGTATTCTCGCATATTGGAATTCCTTATCCTTTGAGTTTGCAAGCAATTTACATTTTTCTTGTTCTTTGCCTATGGCAAACATATTTGGTTTGTTTTCACCTTTTCCCATTTTTTTGTTATCAGCGTCCTTCGTTGTACTTTGTCAGTCTTGCATTCTTGGGTAAATATTTTTTTGTAAAATCTCTTGTCTGTGCCTACGCTTGTGGAATCTAATTCTGCCTGGAAAGTTGTGGACACCTGACAGTCTTCATTTGGCAAAATACATGTAATGCTAGGTATTTTACCAATTTCTTAAACTGATCTAAAAAAAAAAACACTCAATATGTTCAAGTGATTTTTTTTACTGCTCCACATTCCTATTGGACTAAAACTGGACTTGGTAAAACTGCGTTCAGTGTTTATGCTTCATTTTGCTGAAATACTCTACAACAGACACTCAAACTCAACACAGATAATACTGTATGTTGAAGAACTTATTTGCTTTAAAATGGAACAGTTATTGTTTTCCCTGTTATTTTGTTTCTGTCACGGTACTCTTGACATAATTGAAAGTGAGGTCATGCCATCGATGCTATCAAAAATTTTAAATAAAGGTTTGAATTGAATTCAATAATACTGAATCATATCCTCGCTGTATCAACGGTATCCAGTGTTAAGCATTTGCATTGTTTTAATTGCAATTGCCATCATATTCTATATTTTGTGACAAACCCAAGATGGCAAAAGTCACCATTTGCACCTTTTTTTCCTTTACGTATTAATTCCAACAATCACAGAAATGCCAGGGAATTATTAAACCATCCTTGGGCTCTCTGGTAATAACAGCATTACATCTTTCCAGTGACAGTGAAAAGTGATACAGTGAAAACTGCAATTAAATGTCTAATTGGCATATTTTAATAGAATAAAGTAAATTACCACAGTCACATGAAGTAATTGAACAACAAAGCAATTATGATCTGTAGGCACCAGTCAGCCTGATAATTGCAGCTTGGCTCAGGCTGACAGCAAATACAATTAGACCGAGTGGAGCTTCAGATTAGGCTGTCTACTTTTTGGGGGGGGCCAAATTCTCACACTCTGCTTCTTATCCAGCAACACATTGGGAAGATGACAGTTGTCATGTGTTCTACCTTAGCCTGAAGATAAATATTTAATAAAGTAGCACGGTGGGTACCTGGTTAGCACATCCGCCTCACAGTGCAGAGGTGTGGAGTTTGTATGGTCTCCCCGTGCCTGCATGGGTTTTCTCTGGGTACTTCTAATTCCTCCCACATTTCAGAAACATGCAATGAAGAAATTTGCAATGTACAGCAGCAAAGTTCGGAGGGAAGAAGTACAAAAAGTAGAAACACAAATATTTGCATGCACAAAATAATAAATAAAAAATGAACTGGACACAGTACAGAATGCAATATAAAAATACAAAGTATAAGGGAGCTTGACAGCAATCGGCAAGAAAAAGCGGCGTACCTCTCCTTCCTTCTTGCAGCGCGGGTGTATCAGTCTCTGGCTGAAGGAGCTGCCCAGTGCCGTCAGGGTGGACTGGAGGGGGTGAGAAGGTCTGTCTATCATAGCTGTTAGCTTAGCAAGCATCCTCCTGTTGCCCACCTCCTCCAGAGTGTCCAGGGAGCAGCCCAGGACAGAACTGGCCCTTCTGACCAATCAGTCCAGTCTCTCGCTCTGTCCTGGGCTGAGATGCTGCCTGACCAGCAGATTAAGCCATAATGGATGGCTGAAGCCACCACAGAGTCGTAGAAGGTCAAAAGACCTCAGCTTTCTGAGTATTTATACTCACAAATTACGGTTTGTGAGGTAATCTGTAATCCAAGATAGGAAGTGGTGGTCCACTCCGGCGTGCTGGTGTTGAAGGCAATGGAGAAAGCTCTGTCCCTTCCTGATCAGAGCGTCCGTGTTGGTAGACCAGTCTAGTTTATTGGTGAGAAGAACACCCAGGTACTTTTAGGAGGTCACCCTCTCTATATCCGTACCCTGGATGTTCTTCGGTGCAGGTGAGGACTGTTTCCTGCATAAATACACAACCAACTCCTTAGTTTTCTCTGGGTACATCTGGAGGTGATTCTGCAGGCAGCAGTCCACGAAGTCCTCTGTCAGTAACCTGTACTCCCGAACATCTCCTTCTGTAATGAGGCAGACGATCGTGGAATCATCAGAGAACTTCTGAAAGTGGCAGGTTGGAGTGATGTAGCCAAAGTCCGAGATGTAGAGAGTGAACAGGAAGGGAACCAGGGCAGTCCCCTGCAGTGCCCCGATGCTGCAGAGAAGCCTGTCTGTCTCACAGCTCTGTGCCCTCACGTACTGTGGCAGGATTGTGAGGTAATCCAACAGCTGTGGAACTCTGCCCAGCTACAGGCTCAGGTTGAACATGTGCTGGACAATGTCACGCAGCTGGTCAGAGCAGGTCCTGAGGAGCCGGGAAATGATGGTTTCCGGATCTGCTGCCTTCCTCATCTTCTTCTTCGCCAGTTGGTTCCTCACCTGCGCTGTTGTGACAGTCAGGCAGTCAGACAACAGCCAGAAGGCAGACTGGGGGATGGAGGTGGGGTGTTTGTTGAGAGGGCAGTTGTTTGGTTTTTGGAAGCTGGTCGTGAGAGGAGGGGGGCAGGGGAGGTCCGCGGTGAGGGGCAGTAGTGAGGGCAGCTGCAGGGAGTGATGGTTGGGGGGAGGTCAAACGGGTTGAAAAAACAGTTTAAGCTCGTCTGCTCTCACTCTTTGACAGTCTCTGTCTTTGGGCTTTTGTGGCCTGAAATGGTTTTCAGGCTTCTCCAGACACCAGCGACATTACTGGCCTGTAGCTAATCTTCTATTTTCACCCTGTATGCCTATTTCCCCTCTCTGATTCTTGTCCTCAACTGGATCTGCACGGCCTTCAGCTCCTCTTTGTTTCTCGACACAAACGCCCCTCTCTTCTCCTGCAGGAGGGCCTTTATGTCGGGAGTAATCCATGGTTTGTTGGTGGAAAAACACAGCACAGTCCTGGTGGGTACGGTGTTCTCCTCACAAAAGTTTATGTAGTCCATGATGGTGTCGGTGAGTGAATCAATGTTCTCCCCATGAACCTGACTGAAGAGCTCCCACCTGGTTGAGTCAAAGCAGTGTTGCAGAGCCTCTCCAGCCTCCGTGGACCATCTTCTGACCATGCGGGTCACAGCTGGCTGCCTGTGCACGCAGGCTGGAGATGCACCGTGTTGTGGTCCGCTCTTCCAAGAAGGGGAGGTGGTGGGGTGTATATGCCGCATTGGTGTTGGCAAAAAACAAGTCCAAAATTTTATTGTCTCTGGTGGCACAGGTTACATATTGGGTGAAGGTTGGTCGGAGGAAGACAAAGAGACATGGTTGAAGTCCCCAGAGATAATCAGCAGGGCGTTGGGGCTCTGTGTTTGCAGCCTGTTCACGACAGGCCATTAGCCAACGGGGGAATGTACACGTCATAGCGATGACGTGTAAGAATTCCCTTAGGAGTAAGTGCGGCCTGAGGCTAATGGCTCAATGTCCCGGCTGCAGAGTTGCTCTCTAATCGTGATGTGTCCTTGGTTACACCATCTGTGGTCTACAAACACGGCCAGTCCTCCTCCTTTCTTCTTACCACTAGCTGCCGTCCTGTCCGATCGTACGAGTTGGAAGCCTTCCAACTCGGCCTGTGTGTCCGGGATAGCGAAAGTTAGCCATGACTCCGTGAATAGCAGCAGGCTAGCCTCGTGGTATTCCCTCTGATGTCGGGTCAGCGCCACTAGCTCGTCCGTCTTGTTAGGGAGCGATTTTACATTCCCCATGATGACGGATGGGAGAACATGTTCATATCTTCTACTCCTTCTGTGGCGCTCCTTCCCGGCCCGACCCCCCCCCCCCCCCCCCGTTTCCTCCTCTTAAACTTAAGGGAGATGTCTGGATTGTCGCCGTCCAGTAGCCCGCTGTTAGCCCGCAAAGCTAATAGCTGGTCCCTACTGTAAAGAATTGGGTCACGTGTGTGAGAGAGGTCTTCATCCACAGTAAATGTCGAATAGTCAAAGAAAATAATGTAGATGAGCAGAAATGAAGATGCTCATGCTCCTACCCATAGATTTGGGGTACAAAGACGCACAAAACAAAATCGAAAGAAGAAATACATAAATAAAATGACAAAAAGAAACTCAAGCAGGGAAAGATGCTGGTGTACAGGCAGCCACTCACGCAGAGCCATCTTGGGGAAAAAAAGAAAAAAGGTACACATTTCTGTGATGCACTCTCTAGAACAGGGGTGTCAAACTCATTTTTACATTGTGGGCCACATACGGCCTTGGTAGATGTCAAGTGGGCCGGACCATTAAAATTATACCATACTCAGCCATAAATAACCAAAATAATATTCTTTTGTTGACAATGTTGACATTTAATAAACATATCTTTTGCAAAACATTTCATGAAGCACCTTAGACAAATGTGCAATTTACTTTTATTATTATTATTATATGCTTTGCAACTGATCCCACTGATTGTACAAAGGCACAAAACTTTAAAACAAGTAATGGGTATTGAAAAATAAGTAAGAGATGTATCAAGAAAGGAATTTTTAAACCATTTACACATGTGCAGATAAAATCTAAATTTAATCCATGCCTATACCTTACAAACTAAGGAGAGTGATATTAAATGTGTAAAGAATAAAGTATTCACGTCCTTGATAGCATATGTTGTGTTGGGTCTGTCTCAGTGACAGACTGAGGCTGCTGTTGTCTTCTACTCTGATCAAAACAGTGTATCCCCTAGCGGATACGACATCAACTGCACCTTATTAAAATATTAATTCTGTGTCTTTTATGCATTTTTTCACTTTTAAATTACCCTATGAGCCCGATCGAACCTCCTTGGGGGCCGGATGTTTTACACCGCTTATTCTGCCCCCAGTAATTGTATTACAGTGCAGTGCCCCTAGTGGTGGAAGGAGTTAGAACCACCAATAAAGTCAGTGGGGTAGCCATTTTAATTCAGTGAAACAGTGGAGAGGTGTGGTAACATACATTTGCTCCTTTTGACACATTCAGGCACAATCTGTAAGTACATTTACACAGTTGTATATACCACTCTTTTCTGCACAAGTTATTTATCATCACATAAGTATTTCATCAATTAATCTTTGTAGATACAGGATTTACCATAGATTTGTTGAATAAAGTTAGAGAATAGGGCTGTTACAAGAGTGTTGAATCTCATGTTATATTTATAATTGGATGCTATACAAACATTTGTATTGTGTTTCTATTTGTGTACAGTTTTACAAGATATAATTGGGTTGTGTGTCTTGAGCCAGGGCAAGCCGAGAATAACCGGAACGGCTCGGGAATGCATCAGATAAAATCGTCTGTGTTCAACGTGATTCTGTGATAATCTGAGCTTCAGAGGTGATCTGTGTTACCACCTCCAGAAGGCGGCCATCGAGATCGTGAACCCGTTTCTTTTCGGCTAATTCCTCTGTCAAACAGCCTATCTCTGAGGCAATGTCGGTGCCCAGAAAGCAGTCGTCGGAACCCGAGTCTATCAGAGCCCTGATCTGTCGCGCCCGAGACGCCCCGTATAGCTCTCCTTCGAGTTCAAGTCTCCTGGGGTGTCCCGGCCAAGAGTCGACTCTCCGAGGCTCTCGAGATTCAGCGCGGGGTCGTGACTCACAGTACTCGACGGGCGTAGGCGGTTGAGGTTCCGAACCGGTGCCGTCTCTCCTCCGGACTGTAACTTCCGCCCCCCAGCTGCATCGGCTCCTCCCTGGCGGCAGACCTCCGGGCGCTGGGGTGGTCCCCGGACCTAGCTGTCCGAGTGATCTCGCGGGATGCACCTTGGTCCGCTGTATGCTGGAACGGGAACCAACCACTTCCGTGCTCCCAGCTCCTCTCTCTCAGGCGGTTGTCCAGGAGCAGAGAGAGATCGATCAACTCCTCCAGGTTGGAACTGTTGTCGCGAGTGGCCAGTTCGTCTTTGAGTGTATTGTTTAGTCCACGACGAAACAAGCCACACAGCGCCCGGTCGCCATAGCCACTTTGGGCGGCCAAAATGCGAAAGTCAATGAAATAGTCCGCCATGGATTGTCTTCATTGGCGGAGCTCTAATAGCCGGCCCTCAGCCGCTCTTCCACGCACGGGATGATGGAACACCCGGCGAAACGCCGCCACGAAGCCGGGGGAGGAAGACCAGAGGTTCGGTTGTGCTTCGCTCACTGCAATTGCCCATGACGCCGCCCGACCAGCCAATATGCTCATGATATATGTGACCTTAGCGTCATCATTCACATAGATGGAAGGCTGCAGGTCAAAAACGAGCGAGCGCTGGTGGAGGAAGTGCCCGCACTGACCATGCTCGCCTCCATAACGTGGAGGGTGTGGAAGCATCGGTTACCTACTAAATGGAGGAGACTGGACGGGTACCTCCAGGGTAACATGTCGGACCTCCGGGGTAGGTGCTCTCCGTCCTTCTAATTTTACTACGCGAGGTTCGTAATCATCGAACTTGTGAGCCAGCATCGAAACCGCGCCGCGGAGCTCTGACATGGCTCGGTCCTGCTGACTCCTAAGCTGCTCTTGACGGGACAGAGCAGACAAAACCTTCCCAATGTCTGCAGGATCCATGGTTGCCGGAGTATTCTATCACGTTATGCACGAAGCAGGAAAAGGGAAGGGCTTCGTACGTAACAGAGAAAACAAAAATAAGTGTATCCCCGAAATAGCAGACACCGACAAGGACTTCATCTAAACAATAACATTTATTGTAAACAAAAACACTGTCTAATAAATAACAGAAAGCGCTGGTAAAAACGAGAACCAGGAAATAAAGAAACGCAACAACGGAAAATGCTTGCAAAAAACGGCAAGGAAATACGAATAAGCAATTATGAGTACGCGTAGGCTCTTAGCCTAATCCCCATGGGAAGAAGAAAATGTAACCAACAGTAAATGGTAATCGAACAATATTTGCGAATATGGGCAACAGCAGTGGCACGGCATTCAATACTCCGGCAATGAGTCGACCGCCGGAGCGCCTAGATATAGCAGGTGCAATTACCGACAAATAGGCAGCAGGTGTGCAGGTGGCAAAAATGAACGTCTCCCACCTGCTGCCGAATACGGAACATGACAAATACCAAATGGTGGACTCTCATCTTCGTGTTTTATTGGAGGATTGTTTGGCTCGCTGTCTCCATTCAAACGCATGGTTAGGGCAGAAGACCCCTGCTCTAGAATTTACAATTGAACAAACTGATTATGGTTAAAAGAGATTAAATTAACTGTAGAAACAGGGAAAGGGACATTTTCTGTTTCTTTTTGTTTGAATGTAAGGGTATAAACAAGTGCTACGCCAATGGGAATACCTTTCAAAAGGGTCCATTGTTTTATGGAATGCAGTTTAAATAAAAAAAAACAGTAAACTCATTGATCTTGATCTGAGATTTGAATTTGCACTTTTGGCACTTTAAAACCAACTTCCAATCAGTTTTTTTCTTTTAAAGAAAAAAAAGTGTACAATTGTACTTTTTGTCTACTTTTTTTTCTCGAGATGCAATAAATGATTTTTTTTCTGTGATATGGTTGTTACAATTATCAGGATAGTGTGTTTATGTTACCCATGCTGCCCATCCCTGGTCTGAACAGTACACTTTGAAATCAATCTGTATCCCTGGGTACAAATTTCGCACCATTTTTTTCCTAAATGTCTTACGGTCCTCTTAACAATTTTCGTAGGGCAATCAAACTTAAGAGAAAAAATATTTAGTGTTTTCTCATTTATTTGATGAAAGTAGTGCATTACAAAATCAAATATGGCACATGAAATGAGAACATTGTTTTTCAAGTAATGTGCTTAATTTTAGAGAACAGTAAAGGAAATCTTTGAGTTTATTTTTTTGTTTTTAGCATCTTGACACATTCATTCATTCAATCATTTTCCGAACCGCTTGATCCTCACTAGGGTTGCGGTGGGTGCTGTCTTCAGGCAGTAAGCGGGGGACACCCTGAATCGGTTGCCAGCCAATCGCAGGGCACACAGAAACGAACAACCATTTGTGCCCACACGCACACCCAGCGGCAATTTTGAAAGTTCAATCAGCATGTTTTTGGAATGTGGGAGGCAACCAGAGGACCCGGAGAAAACCCATGCAAGCACGGTGAGAACATGCAAACTCCACACAGGAAGGCCGGGGCTGGAATTGAACCCGGTATTTCTGCACTGTGAAGTCAAGGCGCTAACCACCCGACGACCGGGCCACCCATCTTGACCCATCTTTGGTTGACTCTCTTTTGTATTGACCTCCGCAACTGTTTTGCTCAGTGATAGAATTCAAAGAGTTTTATCATCATATTCCAAGTGCCAGGTTAGTCCAGACTTGTGAAAATAAATATAGAACAAAATAACGTAAAATAAATATGATAGAGAGCGATGTCTATTCGCAGTTGGAACATGTTCAAAGATGTATGAAGCAACGCTGTTGATGCAGCAGAATGAAAATGCAAGTGCCTTAAATTGCACTTGATATTTACAAGGTAATTTTGTACTTGACAAAAAGAAAAGAGTGTTCAAGAATAAAGTGCAGGCAGGAACGGGCATGGTGGGGTGCTGATGTCAGGGCGACAGAGCACTGTTTTAGTTGAACAGTCGAACAGCTTGTGGAAAGACGCTGTTCATCAGCCTGGTGCTGCTGTCTGTAGCCTCCTGCCTAAATGGAGGGAATGGAAGAGGGCGTGTGGGGTGGGTGGGTCCTTGATTATGCGGAGAGCCCTCTTTCTGCATCTGCTGGTGAAAATGTCTGTGTTTGTGTGGAGGCTGCGTCCCTCATTCTTCTGAGCAACCTTCACCGTCCTTTGAAAAGCCTTCCTTTCTGCAGCCCAACAACCGCTCTGTTACACCGTCATGTTGGTGGTGAGGCCGCTCTCCACTGCTCATCTGTAGCTTGCGATCTAGCTTGTCCTATCAGGATATTCGTAGTCATACTTACTTAGTCATCTTACTTCAGATTTTGAATAGCTATCTTTATTCAAAATTCGAAGGTTTTGTCACATTGACACTTTTCCAGTTTTTGTCTGTTCCTTTGATACAGTTCTGATATCAAAATTGAATTTCTTTTAACTGCTTGTTCAATTCTCATATTGTGTTACTTCAGAATCAGAATCATCTTTATGGGCCAAGTATGTAAAACGATCAAGGAATTTGTCTTCGGTAGTGTGAGCTACACTCGTATTGCAGTAACAAGCAACTATGATCGACAAAGACTTGACATAAGTTTTCAAAGTCTTCTGGTTTCAGTGTGCATGGTTCGAGAGCGTCTACCTGAGTGGAGGACCTGGAAGAAGTGGTGGCCAGGATGTGGGGTAGTCCAGGAGAATTTTACATGCCCCGGTCTTGGTTCTTGCTTGTGTAATTCTTCGAGTGGTTAGGGGGGTACCAATGTTTTGTTTTTTTTTTTGGGGGGGGGGTTCCGCAGTACTGACTCTCCATGATAGATCGGTACCAGAGCCCAAGCTGTCTGGAGGCAAGCCCGACTATATCTAGTTGGAACTGCTCAACCTCATCCAGCAGCTCAGTATCCTTCTCTGTCATAGAGGTGACATTCCACATCCTTAGAACCAGCTCCTCTCACTGGGGATCAGACTGAAACAGTCTCTGGCTTTGGCCGCCATCTCACTCACACAGCAACGGACCCCTTTGGCCCTTCCCACAGCTGGTGGACCAATTTTGTCCTTTTCTCCTGAGCCCGGCCGGGTGGCTTGGGTGTAGGCTCGGCCATCAGGTGCTCACCTTTGAGCCCCATTTCCAGGCCTGGCTCCATAGGTGGGCCCCGGTGACCCGCGTCTGGGCAAGGGAAAATGATTTGTTGTCTATTAATCATACCCACATCAAGAACCTGTTTTTCCATTGGTAACCCTGCCTGGGGCATAAGGCCCATGCAACTCAGCACCTCGCATCATTGGGACACAGAAACGCTTCCACCTTGATACACTCAGGCAGGTATTCTAATGTTATGTTGATCAAAATGTAGGACACTGGGTCTCTGTTGAATTGTCTCACACCTCACAACATTTTGACACAAGTTCATCGTATAAGTTTTTAAGATGCAAAATGGTTGTATTCGTTATATGCCAAGCATCTTTGTGTTTTCATTTGACTTTTTCCCTGGGAAATCTTGACTTTTTCTTCTGAAGAGAAATGTGTGAACCATTATATCAACCAATTTTCTGGAATAACTAAAGGGTTGGAGGGTTTAAAAAAATGCTGCGACAAAAAACTCAGTGACAGATACTAGGGGTGTCCTATCCGAATACAGCCAATCATTGTGCAGTAGCACATATCCTGTATCCAATCATTGCAGTGGGGCGGGTCCTGGCTAAAACTTGAGTATCTCTCTCCATCAGTTCTTCAGTCAGTGACTACCGCCTAAAATGTAGATTTGATTGGCTGAACATATGTCAAATAGCTTTACTCCCGAATAGCTATACTCCCGTGTAATTGGTCACCACATCCATTGTTTTCGTGTGTTGACAAGGACTTTGTTCTGCCAGTTGGCATATTGCTACCTCAGAGGAGCCCACGCTGCATTGCAAACGCAAAACAATGTGAATATCTTTTTGTTCCAGAAACTAATATAACAAGTATTCAAAGTCCCTGGTTGCCCTGCGATTGGCTGGCAACCGATTCAGGCTGTCCCCGGCCTACTGCCCGAAGACGGCTGGGATAGGCTCCAGCACCGCCCGCGGTCCGAGTGAGAATGAAGCAGTTCATGAATGAATGAATGAAAAAGTCCCTGGTAAATTTGGTGTGAAATGTTTTGTAGTTGTTTATGTTTTGAAGCGGACGATTGTCCTCTGTTTATTAATGCCATAAAAAAAAACAATCCTCGTCTCACCCCTCGGGTGGTGTCCGTCCCTCATTCAGCTCAGGTCCTCTACCAGAGGCCAGGAAGCTTGAGAGTTCTGCGCAGTATCCTTGCTGTTCCCAGCACTGCACATTTCTGGACTGAGATGTCCGATGTTGTTCCCCGGATCTGTTGCAACCAATCATCTAGTTTGGGGGTCACTGCCCCGAGTGCACCGACCACCACAGGCACGACTGTCACCTTTACCTTCCAGGCTCTCTCCAGCTCCTCTCTGAGCCCTTGGTATTTCTCAAGTTTGTCGTGTTCCTTCTTTCTGATGTTTCCATCACTTGGGACCGCTACATCCACTACAACGGCTTTCCTCTGCAAAGATCCCACAGGATCTTTGCTCTGTTATTCTCCACCACCTTCGGAGGTGTCTCCCATTTTGACCTTGGGATTTCCAGTCCATATTCCGCACAGATGTTTCGGTAGACTATGCCCGCCACCTGGTTATGGCGTTCCAGGTATGCTTTCCCTGCCAGCATCTTACACCCTGCAGTTATGTGTTGGATCGTCTCAGGTGCCTCTTTGCACAACCTACACCTTGGGTCTTGTCTGGTGTGGTATATCTGGGCCTCAATGTCTCTGGTGCTCAGGGCCTGCTCCTGAGCAGCCAGAATGAGTGCCTCTGTGCTATCCCTCAGTCCAGCCTTATCTAGCCACTGATAGGACTTCTTGAGATCAGCCACTTCGGTTATGGTCCGGTGGTACTTCCCGTGTAGGGGCTTGTCGTCCCATGATTGTCCCTCTTCCAGCTCATCATCCTCTGTTCCCCATTGTCTGAGACATTCTCTGAGTACGTCATCCGTTGGAGCCTTCTCCTTGATGTAATCATGGTGCTTGGATGTTTCATCCTGGACAGTGGCTCTCACACTTACTTACTTACTTACTAGGGACAAGCCCCTACACGGGATGTACCACCGGACCATAACCGAAGTGGCCGATCTCAAGAAGTCCTATCAGTGGCTAGAGAGGGCTGGCCTGAAGGACAGCATAGAGGCACTCATCCTGGCTGCTCAGGAGCAGGCCCTGAGCACCAGAGCCATTGAGCCCCAGATATACCACACCAGACAAGACCCAAGGTGTAGGTTGTGCAAAGAGGCACCTGAGACAATCCAACACATAACTGCAGGGTGTAAGATGCTGGCAGGGAAAGCCTACATGGAACGCCATAACCAGGTGGCTGGCATAGTCTACCGAAACATCGGTGCGGAGTATGGACTGGAAACCCCAATATCAAAATGGGAAACACCTCCAAAGGTGGTGGAGAATGACAGAGCGAAGATCCTGTGGGACTTCCAGATCCAGACTGACAAGATGGTAATGGCAAACCAACCAGATATCGTGATCATAGATAAAGGGCGGAGGAAAGCCGTTGTAGTGGATGTAGCGGTCCCAAATGATGGAAACATCAGAAAGAAGGAACACGAGAAACTCGAGAAATACCAAGGGCTCAGAGAGGAGCTGGAGAGAGCCTGGAAGGTAAAGGTGACAGTCGTGCCTGTGGTGGTTGGAGCACTCGGGGCAGTGACCCCCAAACTAGATGATTGGTTGCAACAGATCCGGGGAACAACATCGGACATCTCAGTCCAGAAATGTGCAGTGCTGGGAACAGCAAGGATACTGCGCAGAACACTCAAGCTTCCTGGCCTCTGGTAAGAGGACCCAAGCTGAATGAGGGACGGACACCACCCAAGGGGTGAGACGAGGATTTTATATATATATATATATATATAATGAAATACTTTCTAATTTTTACTCAGCTCTAATACACACATATACATATGTTTGTATAAGAGCTGTCCATTTAGCGCATTATTATCGGCATTAATTTAAATCAAATTTAATGGTGTTACATTTTTTATCACGAGATTAACGTGGCAATAAGTCACAGCGGATGTTACTTTGCTCTATAAATAAATCGGAAACAAAAGAACAAGCGTGCTGCACAGGTCCACGCCCATATCTGTTTTACCAGCCACGACAGCGAGAGACACCGAAAACGGATACTTAAAGAGTTTATAAATGGAAAGTTTACTTTTAAAAAGTTGCCAGATGGTTCAACTGACAAGACCAAAGTTACCTGTATGTTTTGCAGTCGTAAACTGAGCTATCATCATAGCATGTCGAGTTTGAAATACCACTTATTGGCCAAGCACACAGCTGATGTGAGTACTCCGCCACCTCTTCTAAGACAGACAGCTATGGATCATTTCAAAGTGAAAAAAATGAATAACACGACTAAAAACAAATTTGCTGAAGCCATAGCTAAAGGTATGGCTCCTGCATGCAAGCCTAACAACATTTTCCAGAGCTAGACTCAAGCTGAAATCATTCGCATTGGATCTAACGACTCCACTACGGATTGTCAGCGAGAGCCTCCATTATAAGCTCTGTAAAAGTCGTGGGTTACTTTTCTTGACGTATTTACACATCATGGTGAATAGCCTACTTCATAAATATGACTTGACTTGAGACAGTGCAAGTAAAGTTTTCTTCTACTTGCGCATGCGAAATCAGTAAATATATTAACATATTTCCTTCTAACCATTACCTGATCCGCTAATCCTCACAAGGGTCATGCGTGCTAACCAGTCTATCAGTTTATTACTGTGCCACAATTACATTTTTATATGTACACATAAGGTGTCAACGCTTTCTCATGCTGACCCACATAGAATTTAACAAATTATTTCGGAACATATTTCAACATGACCTCTTTATATTATGTACTGTATGTGTCGAAAGAGGACACGGGGCTGACTAACCTTTACCCTCCACAACACAGCCCCCTGCTCTAGAAGAAGCCCTGCCCCTCATGTCCAACCTCCTGGGCAGCATGTATGTCCTGCCATCTTTTTCATCAGTAAATAAATAATGGCAACATAAAATGCAGAGTGGAACAGGAGCTGAGATTGAATAACAGTCGGGAAGGCGTGGCAGAGTTTGAAATATTAATGAGCCTGATTACTTTCCTCAGTGGTAACACATGCCGACTGAATTGTTTCATGACATGGATAGAAAGGATCCAACTAATCAGGATACAGAGCTTTTATGCATGGGGAAACACCGTGTTATCAAGGTTTAAAAAATGTTCAAAAAAAATATTGATATATACTGTGACCCCCGTGAGGATAAAGCGGTTCGGAAGATGAATGAATGAATATCATTTATTATGACGCTTAAATAAAATCATAAGTGTGAATCAAACTGCTAGGCCGATGTAAAAATCACTACGCCAGGAGTAGCTCAATCTCAAAAACGTTTGTAACCTCTGATTTAGAGTCTTTAATTAACCAAGGACCAGAGAAAATCCAAGTGACCACCATTGTTAAAAACCTGAAAACTCCACACGGAGAAGGTCTGAGCCAAGATTCAAACACAGAACCTCTCAACTTTTATCCAGACGTACCAATGCGTTACCATGCTGTCATTTCTTTTACAGTCGTAAATGACCTTTCCTCATATTTATTGAGCAGTTAGTTTATTCATTCATTCATCTTCCGAGCCGCTTGATCCTCACTAGGGTCGCGGGGGGTGCTGGAGCCTATCCCAGCTGTCTCCGGGCAGTAGGCGGGGGACACCCTGAATCGGTTGCCAGCCAATGGCAGGGCACACAGAGATGAACAACCATTCGCACTCACACTCACACCTAGGGACAATTTAGAGTGTTCAATCAGCCTGCCACGCATGTCTTTGGAATGTGGGAGGAAACCGGAGCACCCGGAGAAAACCCACGCAGGCCCGGGGAGAACATGCAAACTCCACACAGGGAGGCCGGAGCTGGAATCGAACCCGGTACCTCTGCACTGTGAAGCCGACGTGCTAACCACTGGACTACTTTCAAAGTGTCCAGTTATCTTTAAATGTCTGCTGCCACTGTAGCCAGAGACTGATTTTGCAGTAATTAAACATAGACATGGCAGCGCGGTGGTTGACATATGGTTCGAGCATACAGTTTGCCTCACAGTTTCGAGGTTGTTGGTCTAAATCTTAGTTCAATGTAAGCAGCTAGGATTGACTCAATCTCACAGACTCGAGCTCACATTGAATATTTGCGTTGCATAATATAGTAGCACATGGGAAAAAAATTCACACATCAAAGCCACTTTCTTTTATTCTTAATATGAGTATGACTTTTCATGAGTTTCCTAAAATGGAGGAGGACCCACATTTCTTGTGTGCCACAAGTAGGGGCCCACCGGAGTCTCCAGATGCCTGCTCAATAGATAAACACAATATAGATAAGCCCCCTGACAGAACTAGGCCCCTCTGAATTATCACCCACTCCTCCTGGCTAATTAAAATTTGCTTGTAACTTATGTCAGTCATTTCAAGGCTGACAATTCCCTAACCTCCCCCTCATTTTAATTTGTGGCACGTGCACATTTATTGTCAGGGAGGGGACTGATGCCCCCATTGGGATCACAGTAGGGCTTGTTTAGACTACCGCCAGGGTTGTACTGCCACTGGAGAAGGGTAGTAAAGAACTGTGTGTCAAGCATGTTGAGCTTATGTAGCCCACTGCCTGTGGGCTACATGAAAGAAAACTACCGTATAACACGCGTGTGTGTGTTCACGTGTGTGGTGGGTGGCTGTGTATGTGTGTGAGCCAGACAGAGAGCCATAGACAGAAACAGAGAAGCTGGTAATAGAAAGACACTAACAAAATGTGTCTGTGGAAGAGGAAGTGTGACGATTTTCCCGGGATCAGTACATGACTGGCTTGGCTCAGCTGGAGGAGCTTTTAGCCCATTTCAGAGCAGCCCGTAGGACAGATGCACTGCCCTGAGCCACAATCTGCGTCTCCCTTTCAATGACAAATGGCACAGCAAAAGAATATTGCATTATATATTAAGTACTAGCAGTCGGTAAGTAAGATACTGCTGCTAGCTGTCGCTCCCTAAGCAGACAGTTTTACAAGAGTCAATTAGATCCAGACAATAATAGCCTCCTTTGTTGCCTTTCGGTCGGCCTTTGCAGTAAGATGAATGAGGATGCCTTTTTCCCAATGTAACCTCTTTATCTTTGTAATGTTTTGGCTGTACTAAATCAAATTGATCAAATAATTATTCGAATTTAAATAAAATAGAATGGTAATGGGGAGAAAGTGGCTCATCTGTAAGGACTCAGGCTTTGGAGCCAGAAGGTCACAGTCAAGTCCTCCAGCGGACAAATTTTGAAAATGGCAACGAGTTGTTGGAAAATGCTCTTAAGCAAGGCACCATCTCCACCCCTGCAGCTAAGGAGGTGCAGCATTGTTTGTGTGCCTCTTCCACTCTGACATGGCTCTTTGTATGGCCCTATTTGTGGGGTCTGGTTTTCTGGGGAATGTGCAATACAGCAAGGTTTGAATTACGCTCTGAGAAACTATCATGAATGTGATGAATTAAAAAAAAAAAAAGAATCACAAAAAAACACCCACTGAAATTTTGAATGGGCCTGCCATCTTGTACACTGACATATGTGAAACACTTTTTCCCCCCAATCAAGATTGATTTGTAGAACTCTTTCATTCTAACTCCCCAACAAAATTGAAAGTCTTACAGCACCCCTGTACTATTTCCAATGAGAACTGATAATAACTGGTAATATGCTTAGCGTTGGTAGGCTGACATCTAAGACGATATCAAATTGATCAGAGACATACATGATAAAAATTGATTCAATGCCAATATGCTAACAATTGATCCGGGTAACATAGTCAAATATAAATATATTAGTGGTGTCAGTTTAACGCGTTATTATCTGCATTAATTGAAATCAATTTTAACGGGATACATTTTTTTATCGTGAGATTAATGTGGCACCATATCACAGCGGATGCTATGTTGCTCTACAATAAACAAAACAACAAGCGCCTGCCGCACGTGCCTGTCTGTTTGGCCAGCCACGGTTTGAGCGGATGGCATTGCGGGACACCAAAAACGGATACTTAAACAGCTTATTAATGGAAAGTTTACTTTTAAAAAGTTGCCCGATGGTTCCATTGACAAGACCAAAGGTATCTGTGTTTTTGCAGTCGTAAACTGAGCAATCATCAAATAATATCATACCACTTAATCGCCAAGCACACAGCTGATGCAAGTAGTCCACCCCCTCGTTTAAGCCAGATAACGATGGAGAATTTCAAAGGGAAGAAAATGGATAACGCGACTAAGAACAAATTTACTGCAGCAATAGCTAAATGTGTGGCTACTGCATGCAAGCCTGTCAACATTGTCCACAGCTAGACTCTTGCTGAAATCATTCGCATTCCATCGAAATACTCCACTACGGATTGCCAGAGACCATTACAAGCTATGTATAGAAAATGTACGAAGCGGAGAAGGCTAAGGTGCGCCACGTGTTGGAGAAGACAGTTTCGGGAGAGAAATAAGAGACTAGGTTGTTAAGCCTCTGTTGAATAAAGAGCAGGTAGCCTGACTGCTATGTTCAAAACAAACTTGAGAAAATGAGGTATTAAGCCATGGTTTAAATGCACTAAAGGCTGAGTACAAGTTTACTTTAGATGTGCAGTTTATAATTTTATATTGCTCTGTTTTGATTCCCTAAAAAGGGCTTTTAAAGGAGCTGTTGTGTGACAGTTATTGATGGACAGTTATATTGTGTGAGAGATTATGTGCTCCAAGTGTGAATAACTGCTTCAAATGAAAAATGTTCATGTAAAATTGAAAATCGAAATAGTTTTTTCAGTAAATATTTGCATTTTTCACAAACAAAACTGATGCACAATTCCATGTTAATGAGAGCATTAAAATGGGGAAAGTAGGACATAAAGAAATCAAAGGAAATCTAGAATAGATAAAATGTGTGATTAATTGTGATTATGACTTAACTACAGCATTTATACATTTAGTTAGTTGGCTAGTTCCACCCATTCCTATTTGAAACATTGGGCGACGAGTCTCCTCCATTTGTTCCGGTCTCGGGCGACCCTTTTGAGAGACTGAATAATATTGTAATGAACCAGTCAGACATACACAATATACAACAGTCAGTCATTTTATAATGGCCTGCAAAAGCAAATCTTGTTCATCACCTTCTATGATTCTTTGTAAAATACAGCAAAATTTCAAATTGTCGCCCGGTAGTCCAGCGGTTAGCACATCGACTTCACAGTGCAGAGGTACCGAGTTCAATTCTAGCTCCGGCCTCCCTGTGTGGAGTTTGCATGTTCTCCCCGGGCCAGCGTGGGTTTTCTCCGGGTGCTCCGGTTTCCTCCCACGTTCAAAAAACATGCGTGGCAGGCTTATTGAACACACTAAATTGTCCCTAGGTGTGAGTGTGAGCGCACATGGTTGTTCGTCTCTGTGTGCCCTGCGATTGGCTGGCAACCAGTTCAGGGTGTCCCCCGCCTACTGCCCGACGATGGCTGGGATAGGCTCCGGCACTCCCCGCGGCCCTAGTGAGGATTCAGCGGTTCGGAAAATGGATGGATGGATGGATGGAATAAATATAAATCTTAAGATGTTGCAGAATTTCTCAAATAACCTGAACAACTATAATAATTGACCTCTGATTTTAAAATTATTTAGCAATTTTCTGTTTATATGTAGTGATATGATGAGGCGGTTAAACATTTACATATATGGTTTCAGAGTCATAACAGCCCTCAGAGGGAAAGCATAATACAATTTAGCCTGCAACAAAAATTAGTTTGACATCCATCTTGTAATGAAAGAACTGGCGTTGATACTTGGTGCAATTTTGTCGATTTTAGGACGGGTTTTCATGTGACATGCATTAGACTGTTGATTGATTGCACTTGCTTGTGTTTAATCCAAAATGGCAGCTCTTCACAGAATTACTCGGTGTAGGTATTTCAATGAGAGAGTCCTCCAATATATTGTTCTTCTAGGCAAAACATTGCAGATAATAAACCTCAAGTCACTTCTGAGCACAGCCAGTCTTTGATTAAAAACAAACAAAAAAAAGCAGCGAAAGTGCTGCATCAAAAGAGGGTGGTACTCAGCGTTTTGGAGTCCAAGTCGCACAAATAATATAGACAGCAGACATAAGTGGCTGCAAACTGTCGTGCTCCCGCAGACGTAAAACTCTTACGAGAAGTTTGTCACTAGGACACATCATTCTATATTCTGTAATTGCACTACTTGGAGCTTTATGTGAGAACCTACTTGTTTATGGTGGAAATTAAACTTAACAATTGAAGTTAAAATAAACTTCCTCCCCTTGCATGTAAAAACAGGATGGAAGCAAATTAAAATAAAACAATTTTCAAAATCAAATCGTTCATGTTCAAGAAAACCCCCCAGAAAACAGACATTTAAAAACTGCAAAACTATTGTCAAAAAATATGTCATATTAAACACAATATTAGTAGATAATACACACAGTAGAAAATAATTACTCCAAATCACAAAATATGACATAACAAACATTATTCTAAATAATACATGGAAGAAACAATAGTATAAATCTCGGTCAATATCATATCAGCCCACTGGCTTTTCTCAGAAATATATTAAAAAATGCTCACACTGATACTGCTTCTTCTATGGAAGTCCAAATGAGTCAAAATTAAATATGTTAAAAACAATACAGTCAAACCTCGGTTTTCGAACGTCTCTGTTCTCGACCAAATCGGTTTTCAACCAAAGATTTCAAGTTTTTTATGCGTCGGATTATGACCGAAATTCGGTTCTCGACCAAATTGAGCTCACTTGAAGTGATGCTTCCTCGGGTAGATGAGGAAGTGATGCTTCCTCATATGGCGTTCCATTGTGAGCAGACGTGTTCAATAAAGACTTTTTTTTTTAAATAACTTGGTTTCGGTTGTCGAACAAATCGGTTTTCGAACAGCCTTCTGGAACGGATTATGGTCAAAAACCGAGGTTCAACTGTATTTTGAAAAAAATACAATTTTGATAAATAACAGACAAATGTATAAAATACCCGTTAAATTGTAAAATGAGGTAATATTATCACAAACTGTGTTTTGTTATTCTTTCACCTCTTCCATACATCCATTATCTGAGCTGATTAACCTCACAGGCATGATGGAGCCTATCCCAGCCGTCTTCAGGCATGAGGCGGGGTACACCTTGACCTGGTTGCAATCCATTCGCAGACATACAACCATTCACGCTCATAACCACACCTCGGGGGCAATTTTAGGGAGTTCAATTAAACTCCTATGTATGTTTTGCGAATGTGAAACTGCCTGAGTGCATTCGATGTTCTTTAAGTATCGTGACATTTTGAAAAGAAAAATGGGCTAATTTGAGCAAAAACGAAACAAATTACCTGACTTAACATCAGTGTGTTTCATCATAGATTCAACCATGTGCTTAGTGTGACCCCTCCATGGCATACTGACCTGCATCACTTGTTTTCTTACAAACAATTAAACACAGTTGTTCTCACCTTTGCTTTAAAGGGCACTATATGATTGATGGACAAGCAGAAGCTTTCTCACAGAAGTCTCCAAAGATGGATAAAGTGGGCACAGATGCCTGGAAAACATTTGCCATTCATGCAGGCCTTTTCTTGTCACAAGCACGACAGCATCTCAGTGGAATTGTGAAAAGCTCGAGAGAACTATACCATCCTGATCTTCTCACAGCAAAGCTGAATACTGCATATATATATATCTATATATATATATATATATATATATATATATATATATATATATATATATATATATAGATATATATATATAGATATATATATATATATATATATATTTGTTTTGTTTATTGAACATAAAACATATAGAGTAATAATTTGACAGAAAATAAGGTAGATAAAAAAGTAAAAAGAAAGAAATCAGTCTTCATTCAACACAGTTATTATGTTCAAGGGAGTAGGATGAAGTAAAAAAACTTATCTAGTCCTACCCCGCTATGTGTTTATATCTACTAAATCATTTTTATATCAATCAGAAAAGAAAAAGTAAGAAGTCTCCATTAAGGCTCATACTTCACCCTTAACCATGATATTTTCACAACTTTTATATATATATATAGAGAGAGAGAGAGAGCGAGAGAGAGAGAGAGAGAGAGAATTAGAGCTATATATATATATATATATATATATATATATATATATATATATATATATATATATTAGAGCTGTCAG
This sequence comes from Hippocampus zosterae, assembly GCF_025434085.1. Classification (NCBI taxonomy): domain Eukaryota; kingdom Metazoa; phylum Chordata; class Actinopteri; order Syngnathiformes; family Syngnathidae; genus Hippocampus; species Hippocampus zosterae. Next base: position 25,324,561 of record NC_067456.1, on the reverse strand, counting down.
TTTACTGCGTTTTTATTGGCATTAATTTAATGAATTTTAACAGGATTAAAAATTTTCTTGCGAGATTAACGCGTTGCTCGGTAAATACACCAGAAACAAAACAACAAGCTGCAGAAGTCCACGCCCATGTCTGTTTTGCCAGCCATGGCAGCGCGAGACACCGAAAACGGATACTTAAAGAGTTTATGAATGGAAAGTTTACTTTTAAAAGGTTGCCATATTGCTCCACTGACAAGACCAAAGTTATCTGTTCTCTCTCTCTCTCTGTATCATACAGGTATACGATGTATGCCACTGACGCGATTGTTACTTGTTTGGAACTATTTTGTGTGGAAGGTTACAGCGTTCCGTGTCCATATAAATACAGCGGGTGGAGCTTCTCTGTGTTCGTCTGACAGTGACAGTGCGCTACAGTGGTAGCGACCTAGCGAAAGTAAAATGTCTCCAGTGTTGTCATCGAACCAAGTGTAGTCATTCGAAATGAGGTCTACACAAAACCGTAGAGAGAAACTTCCGCGCAAGAAGGACCAACACAATCAACATAGCCTGACTGTGTTAGGGGGAGTGAACCCCCCCCCCCCCTTTCAGAATGGTTTGCCCCTGCAGCACGGGGGAGGTGCGTGTGCTTGTTTGTAAGACCGGCAGTTTCGAATACAGCGGCACATAATGAACACTGGTGTCCGGTGTCTCGTTATTCTTCAACAAACATACAGAAACAGACTACTGTGTTGAAAGCAAACTTGAGAAAAATTAAGTATGCAACCATGGTTTAAATCCACTATAGGCTGAGTACTAGTGTACCTTAGATGTGCACTTTATAATGTTATATTGCTCTGTTTTGATTTCATAAAAAAAGCTGTTAAAGCAGCGTTATTGATGGACAGTAATATTGTGTGAGAGATTATGTGTGAATAACTGCAGCTAGTGAAAAATGTTCATGTAAAATGGAAAATCGAAATTGTTATTTCAGTAAATATTTGCATTTGGCACAGAGAAAACTGATTCATGATTCCATGTTGATGAGAGCATTAAAATGGGGGAAAAAATAGGACAAAAATGTAAAAGGAAATTCAGAAACGATAAAAAATGTGTGAGTAATCACGATTAATTTTTTAGTTCATTTGAGTTAATTATGACAGTTGCATTTTTAATTAGAGTAAATATTTTAATCGTATATATATATATATATATATATATATATATATATATATATATATATATATATAATTATTATATATAATAATTTATTATTATTTTATTTATTTTATTATTACTTATCTCTGTTTCAAGTTTTTTTCATTTGTATGTTCTTAAATGGAAGGCGATCAAAAATTTTGTCCAGGTCTGTATTTATTATCAAACCGTATGAGATCATTGTAGATTGTCCTGCTATTTTGCATCAACATAACATTACCCATCCATAAACATGACACACACTCTGATCTCTTATGATGGAACTAGCTGATGAGCCGCCCGGAGGGCGGCGAACCTGCTAGTTCCTGCGGAAGGCTGGTAAGGTGGGCCTTTGGCCCACAAAAGTGTTGTTGCTTGGTTCAACTTTTTGTTCATCTTCATTGCTTATCGCGAAAATAAAGAGATGTTTAGCTCTATTAAATAACTCACAATGTTATTGCAATGCTTGTGGGTAGACAACATTTTTTGTTTTTCCATTTTCTGCCAAGATGTGTAAATTGCATGGATTTCCAACGCGGGAGCAAGCCACATAAAATTGGCCATGTGAAAAGCAAGGGGAGGAGAGATCAATTCCAGTGACCTTCAAAGACTGACCTTGTGACTTATTTATGCTCATAGCAAAACATAGGCATACTGGAAATTGGAGTCTTCTAAATTCAAATGCAAGATTGGTTGGAACGATTGGTATTCTTGGGATAAAAACATCTTCTCCTCTGCCACATCCAGATATAATAGTTGCCTCAAGCACGTTAGGCAGCATATTCTTGACAATCATTCTTGTTCCGTTGCACAGCTTGGGAGGATCGAGATTTCTTAAAAGCATGATTGGACATCCAGTTTTAAGCTCGAGAGAATGAGGAGGAGCCCCTGGAAGATCTAGCGAGTTAAGAAACTCAACAGGGAACTCCGCAGTTTGTTGGCTTTCTATAACACTGTCAATGGACTTAAAAGCCTGTGGTTCACCAGGGATTTCTTTCAGCAGCTGACTGTTAATTAATTGTACACTGTCATTTTTGGGTGCCAGCAGAGCCCGTTCGCAAAGCCAGGATGCATCAAGATAGTGTTCAGAGATATTGGGGTAAACTGCATTTTTCAGGTCTTTCATAGTTTGCAAAAGATTGCCACATTCTTTTGGTATTTTCACGTGTCCATCGTCATCTTCTTCAATCTTCCCATTGCCAATATCAAGCAATAGGTCAGCAAACATTCCAGCATCAGTGTCTCCATGCAGCGCAACCCTCATGTTAGTTGTCAAACCAATCTTTTGCACATGTTGCCACAGGTAAGATGACTTGAGGCAAGCATTTAATTCATCTGCAGGTGTTCCTCTCACTGGAAGAGTTTGTCTAAAGTCTCCACATGGACTACTGGAAGTCCCCCAAATAGATCGGTACTGCTTCTCAAATCTCTTAGTGAATTGTCAAGAGCCTGGAGTGATAACTTATGCGACATTGTGCACTCATCCCACACAATCAGGCGACATTTTTGGAGTAGCTTTGCCTTACCCGACCCCTTTTTCAAATTGCACATGGGAGTCTCAGTAGACTGTAGGTTGAGGGGAAGTTTTAATGCAGAGTGAGGTGTCCGGCCGCCTTGAAGCAGTGTAGCAGCTATTCCTGATGATGCCAAGGCAAGTGCAATTTCTCCTTCCCTTCTGATTCTTGCCAGGATGAGATTTAGAAGGAATGTTTTCCCAGTTCCACCTGGAGCATCTAGAAAGATGAGGCCGCCCTCTTTCTTGTCTACTTCCCAATGATGAAATCATAGGCAGTTTTTTGATCTTCCACCAGCATTTCCTCGTGTCTTTCCACACATTTTGCTAGCTCTTCTACATCATAGCTTGTTTCCCTTGCTACTTCTCTTGAAATCACCTCAGACACAGTTCTGTCCGGATCTGGTATTCCGTAGTTTGACAGTTCAAGGCCAGAGAGCTCACTAACCTTGTCAGCCACAATTATCAGTGCTTCATTGAGCATGTCGCTTGTCATTTCAATATTTTTTCCTGGCTTTTGCAGTTGATGACGGTGTAGAACATCCTCTGACATATGTTCCTTGTGTTGTGTTTATTCCACAACTCAATTGGATCGCTAAGGTTGCATGAAGTCAGCATAACAGCAAAAAGATTGCGTAGTTGATAAGGAGATTGAGTTGCCGCTGCCTCCTGCAATGCCAGGTCCCAATGCGCGTCATCTTCCAGAAGGCCAAGCATTAGGCAGGTTTTGCGATAAGAGTTTTGGACTTCACCTCTCACTGTTCTCATCGCTTCAAAGGATGTTGGGCCTCTTACCTCATGGAGCAGCATTCTTAAAAAGAAGCATTCTGATTGATTCGGATGGACAGTGTACACTCTCCCAAGTGCATCACTTTTGAAGACCTCAGGATAGCCTTCGACTGGGACTCCTCTCTTTCTTCTGTTGAATCTTTTCTTCACGTTGTCCCATGTGTAGAACTGTGGAACTTCATTGTAGAGAAGAGTTTTTGCAAAATCGTCTTCTTGACAGAGTTTGAAGAAGGCTGTGAGAGTTGTGTCCGGAGGCTGTTGGACTCTTTCAGAGGCAGTAGACTCAGTAAAGTAGACTCTTTGGCCATTCTCTAAATGGACACTTAAGTGGGTAACTGTAGGATGCCTCTCGTGAATAGGGAAGTTAAAAATTCTCCAAACAGCTTCATTACTACTCAGGTAACGTCCATGCTGGTAGCTTGCAATCTCATCGTGCTCATTTTCAATCCCGAAGATAGCCTGGTCACTTCCCTTGTTGACATACTTTGTAACATATTTAATGCTCTTGATGCTGCTGCAGAATTCAACGTTAATGTGGGCGTTAAACATCTTGGAAAGAAGAGGACAGTATGGAACTATCCATCTATTATCCACGGTCACATCTCCTTTTCCCCTGATTGTGATTGTTGTGCTGCTACCTCCATCTTCCGGTCCTCTTCTTCTATAGGCGGGGTAGCCATCATCCCCTGTTTGTGTTTCTTTTACAAATTGCTTAGGAAATTTCTTTGTGCATCTTCCTTCCTTCATGCACGGTGATCTCTTATTGATATTGCCACATGGGCCATGAATCATTTGTCTTTTAACAATGTCAGAGTTGAGGGTCATCACTTGGATCTGGAAGTTCAGCCGATATGAATTTGTCAATCTCCGCTGACTTTAGTTTCTCAGCACACCACAAAAGCACGTGACAATGAGGCAACCCTCTCTTTTGCCATTCAATTGTATACATGAAACATCTCACTTGTCCAAAGATTTCTCCCTTGCAGATTGCTTCCTTCAATTTTTGAACCTTTAAGTGGAATATCCGTGCTGTTATGTCATGCCTGTCTTGAGCTGCCTGTCCTGAGAAAAGATTTTCCTGAATTTCTTGCCACTTAGGATTGCACGTGAAGGTTATAAAAAGGTCAGGCTTTCCATATGCACGAACATAAGTCATTGCATCCTGAGTTCTCTCATGCATATATCTGGGTCCACCAGTGAAGGAGGAGGGGAGGATAACCAATTGCCCCACATCATTGCTATTGCCATCCCTTTCAACTGCATCTTTAAGATGTATGTAGTCATCAACACATAGTTTTGCTTGATAAAATCTTAGGTAGTTCAGTCTCTCCGCTTCTATCTTGGCATACATATCAACCAAAAACTGTGACAATAGTGCCTTGCATCGTAGTATGTGATCATCTTCATCCTTTCTTACCATCAGGCGATACGCATAAAAACCACTTGCAGAAACTTTCTTGGACATACTTGTGATGCCACCTGTTTCCTTTGGAATTGTGATGCAGTAGCCGTCCTCACCATATGGGAACATCAAAGGATATTGCAGAGCATCGTAGGACCTGTGTGTCTCAGAGATTCTTTGAAGCTGGCTGCTTCTCAGCTCAATAACAATATCTCTGTTCTTGAACTCTTGGCCAACTATTACTTTAGCAACTTCTTCATGAGCTGGTGCATTGAATCTTCTTTCATGCTCCCAGTGGGAGTTTTGTCAGCTCTGATGACTACTTTAAAATCTTCCATTGTGGAGCCTTTTTCGATCGCAGTTTTAAACTGTTGTACATAGGCATTATTGTCATAAAGCATGTCTTGCAAATCCACAATTAATTGTCCATCAGTTCCTGATGAATGAAGGGACCTCTGCTGGGCCTGCTCTTCCTTATTGCCCATGAAATATATTTGTAGAAATGTGTGACTCTCATTAGGGAGTGGGAGCAGTGACCCTGTACAGTGGTATACCTGGCCTTGAACACGAAAAGTGGGCATGAATCCAGGTAGGCTAATTTCATGAGCACCAAAGCTTGTCATTTGAAAGCAGTTGTTGTAGGATCGAATATTTGATAAGAAAGATCTTGAATGAGCACTCTTTCCTTCCAGCAAGTCCTTCAATGGTTGTGGAGGCACTTTTGATGGAGGGAGAACAATTTTGCCACCTTCGCAACACAATCCCGGAGCCTCACCCATCCATTTCTCAGCCCTGCAATGCTGGCAAATCCTATCCCTCTGTCTTATCAATATTTTTGGGTGCATATTGTACTGGGCCACAGGGCTATATTTGAAAGCTCTTCTTTTCAGATCTTGCCATGTTTTTAGTCTTTGCTCAGCTTTCCTTCTCCGATCATAGCTCTGTCGCTGTGAAGTTTGTTCTGCTGTCTCCCTTTCTAAACGTGTTCTCCTTGCAGACCTGTCTCTCTCCCTCCTTTAACATGCCTCTGCATGAGTCTCTCTCTCCTTACGTGCTGTTCTTGCTGCTCGCTCCCGTTCTCTCCTCGAACTTAGCTCTTCATATGTCTCTGTTGCCCGTTTTTGCTGATGTGTGTTCCTGTCTCGCTTTCTCCTCTCCTCCTCCTCTTCAGGAGTCTCCAGCCGTCTTCGTTTCTGTTTTATGTTTCTCTCATGTTCCTTTCTCTCTATGGTTTCTTCAGGTGTTTCCAAATGCTTGTTCTGCTTCTTTCTCAACCCGTCACATCTTCGCTTTTCCTCAGTCACTGCCGCACTGTCTTCAGATATTTTCTGCTTCTTGACATTGCGATCTTTTTCCAATCTTGTTTCCCTCTCAGTACTGCTCTCTCTTGCTCTCTTTGTAGCCTTTTTCTCCGCCTCATTTGGGTGCAGCTTTTTTCGCGGCATTTTGTTTTTTTCAGTCGCTAAGATGCCCACTAGCTGGTTCGCCGCCCTCCGAGCGGCTCATTAGCTAGTTCCTGCGGAAGGCTGGTAAGGTGGTGGTTCGCCGCCCGGAGGGCGGCTCATCAGCTAGTTCCTGCGGAAGGCTGGTAAGGTGGGCCTTTGGCCCACAAAAGTGTTGTTGCTTGGTTCAACTTTTTGGAGATGTTTAGCTCTACTAAATAACTAACAATTTTATTGCAATGCTTGTGGGTAGACAACATTTTTTCGCTAAGATGCCCGCGCGATCGTAGTGAGCCACTGCCTGAGCGGCGCAGTGGCGGCGCGCAGCGGAAGGCTGGCAAGGTGGTGGTTCGCCGCCCGCAGGGCGGCTCATCAGCTAGTTCCTGCGGAAGGCTGGTAAGGTGGGCCGAAATTTTGGAGATGTTTAGCTCTACTAAGTAACTAACAATTTTATTGCAATGCTTGTGGGTAGACAACATTTTTTCGCTAAGATGCCCGCGCGAGCGTAGTGAGCCACTGCCTGAGCGGCGCAGTGGCGGCGCGCAGCGGAAGGCTGGTAAGGTGGTGGTTCGCCGCCTGGAGGGCGGCTCATCAGCTAGTTCCTGCGGAAGGCTGGTAAGGTGGGCCGAAATTTTGGAGATGTTTAGCTCTACTAAATAACTAACAATTTTATTGCAATGCTTGTGGGTAGACAACATTTTTTCGCTAAGATGCCCGCGCGATCGTAGTGAGCCACTGCCTGAGCGGCGCGCAGCGGCGCGGTGAAGTAGGTACGTTTTAAAAAGGGACAGACGGAAGGACAGACCGCGTGCGGGACAACGTGCAATATATATATAAGATAATATCTGATTCAGGGTAAAATTTCATTTGCTTTGAAATTACATTGCAATATAAATTAAAGTTCAACAAAGTCATATTGGTTAAATTATCATAAATTTCCCTAATTCGAGTACTGTAATCCCTCTTCGACAGAAGACAAAATAAGCCGGGTAGTGTTACATTTTCTGCCTTTCATCCCATCTTCCTGATTTTCACATGAAAGTGATTTTTTTTGATAAAAGACCCTCATTGACTTGGCAGACAATAAATTGCTTGTCGTGAGTATTCTTCTGATGGATATTATTGCATTGTTTGATTTTACAACAGCACTTGGAAAACAATAAAATATTCATCTTTAGTGTGCAACTGGTGTGGCTTGAGACAAAGCTGCTGAATTCTGTCTTTGGCCTGCAGCTGCTGTTCTTGCACATTTCTATTATCCTCATGTTCATTCATTCATTCATCTTCCGAGCCGCTTGATCCTCACTAGGGTCGCGGGGGGTGCTGGAGCCTATCTCAGCTGTCTTCGGGCAGTAGGCGGGGGACACCCTGAATCGGTTGCCAGCCAATCGCAGGGCACACAGAGACGAACAACCAACCACGCTCACACTCACACCAAGGACAAATTAGAGTGTTCAATCAGCCTGCCACGCATGTTTTTGGAATATGGGAGGAAACCGGAGCACCCGGAGAAAACCCACGCAGGCCCGGGGAGAACATGCAAACTCCACACAGGGAGGCCGGAGCTGGAATCGAACCCTGTACCTCTGCACTGTGAAGCCGACGTGCTAACCACTGGACTACCGGGCCACCTATCCTCATCTTAAATAAACCAAAAAGGTGGTTAATGGTTATATGCCATTAGCCTGGACACAACCACAAACACTTTGCTGATGCTTGTTTCGTATTAGTCTTCTCACTGACAAGGCTGACACAAAATGCTGAGGTGATTGCTCTTAGACTGCAAGGGAAGCTCAGCTTCCCCTAAAATGTCCAAAAAATAAGTGATCAAATTTTGACTAAATATGCGCTACAACACGCTCAACTTTTGTTCCGAATCAGCTTCTTATTACTGGTTACAACGCGACTCTCTTCTCTTTCATTCCTGCAGCTTCACTGTGCTTTAAACTGTGTGGACGCTGAGCTTTTACAGCGCGGACGCTGGACGTCTCGAGAGTTCAGTGTAGATTGTCCCAATGCATTGAAACGAGATGAGTAATTGGATAAATGCTGTTTTTGTCCTGCCCATCAGACACACAGCGTCTCTGGGACATGGACAGTGGGCCCGCCCGGACGCTGAGCTTTTCTGCATGATGATTGAATGATCTGTCTGAAACCCTTCGAAGGAACTGTTCATTGACTCCAGCCTGTATTTGGATAACCAACATCCTCATCATCCGAAATTAACGAAAACGCGTAGGAAGAAAAAGGCCGCTCTTCCCCGAAGGCTGAATCTCTCTTTGATTGACAGAGAAATGAGCCAATCACTGACTGATCTTTTGGTGTCGGCATCGTGGGAGCATTTTTCAATTCTCATTCTTAGAACTCATTACTCTAGAACAGGGGTCCCCAAACTTTTTAGACCGAAGATCTACTTTTCGATCAACTAACCTCCCGGGATCTACCCTTACCGGCATGCGCGCGCACAAACACGCACGCGCGCACACACACACACACACACACACACACACACACACACACACACACACACACACACACACACACACGCCATGATGAGAAACAGCCTGAAACAGAGGCACGCGATGCACTTTTGCAGCCTGTTAACTATCGATGCTCACACCGTTTTAAAGTGCTTCCCTGGGCCCTCCAAGATTCCTATTCTTTGCCCGTGCTCTCGGTGAATTGTACACGAAGCAAACTCTGAATGAGAATAATGAATGACGATAAAAGATAGCGCGCTCTGATCAAAAGCTGCAATTGCAGACCGCTGAGCGCTAACAACTTCCGGTGATGTAATCACACGCCACCGTGAATTCAAGATTTACCTGCTTTATTTTATTTATATATATATATATTTTTTTTTTGTGAAAATGAGACTGATAAGATGATTAGGGTGCAGCGTACATTAACACAAAAAATCTACAGTATATTACTATTTGTTTGGTTTTCTCCTCGACACTCCTCGGATCTACTTGGGACCTGTCTTAGATCTACCAGTAGATCAGGATCGACGTAATGGGCACCCATGCTCTAGAATGTATGGGGAGCCGGTGAAGGGATGCCAGAGTAGGAGTTATGTGCTCATTCTTACAAGTACCAGTCAAGAAGCGAGCAGCGGCATTCTGGACCAGATGGAGACGCTTAATGGAGGACTGGCTGACTCCAAAGTAAAGGGCATTGCAGTAATCGGGCCGGGATGTGACACTAGTTAAGTCCCTGGAAAAGACGCCCGGTCGCTATGACAGGGTCACAGATAATATTCTTGAAAAGGAACGGAGAGTAGAATCCACGGCTAAATAAACGGACACATATTGTGATGTAGGCCAAAATTGAGCTTCCCCTCCTTGACAGACCAGCATCCGCCACTGCACACAATGATTCACATGGAAAGCACAATGTAGTCGAACATGACATGCTTTTAGATGGAGTACCTGTAAAAGCACACACAGTAAGTACAGGGCTAACAAGCAACCAACATCCCAACCTAAACCGTAAGGTTTAATTGCTAACTTTGTGTGCAAGCATTGTTTGTTTGTTTTTTTTGAGGGGGGGGGTATTTTCACATCATAAACATACATCTATGTTTTATTTACAGTACAGCCAAAGCATTTCCACCCGCATGTTAGAATCAATCATCACAAAAAAATTACAAAAAAATCACAAAAAAAACAAAACACAAAACACAAACACAAAAAAAATTCTGCCGGGGGGTACAGAATTTATTTTGTGATTTCCTCGGTTGAATGCAATGTTTTTCCAAGTACACCGTACTGTGTTGACATTTGTAACTTTTCTTTTCTTTGTGCTGTACAGTGCTGTCCTGTTGCTTACTGTATCACAATGAAATTGTCTGTCAACAAAATGCAGGACAAACAGTAAAAATGTCCATTTGAATATTGTCCAGTCTCTTGCAATCAATCTTCCACACACACTAGCATGTACCCTCACCCCTGGTGTCCACCAAGAGATTCAGGGGTTGTTGCCAAGACAGGCACTGCCCACCTTACGGCCACAGGTTCAGATAGCCACTTCAACAATGGAAGCACCCCCCCCTCCCCCCAGAGTGTGGGCAAAGTTGCAGGAGATGGGAGTTCAAACTCCTTCCGACGAGCGACTCTGCTGATCAGGATCGTTACCTTGCTACTTCAGAGCTTGCTGATGATCTGATCTTTTGAATCAGGTGCGTTTCAGCCTGGAGAGATGAAAAACAGGCAGGACATCGGCCTTTCAGCACAGAGTTTGGACACAGATACTCAAAATCACTTGCACAGCTCTCTTTGTTCAGTCGAACCAGTGACCTTACATTGCTTAATGTCTCTCTGTTCTGAACTGTTACATCCCAAATGTTTATTTTGTTATATTTGCTTGTTGCTGTAGTACAAGAGTGACTCAAACTACCAGGGACAAATTCCTTTGTGTATGTTTTTAACATACTTGGCCAATAAAGATGATTCTCATTTCTGACAGAAATTGGCTTACTTTTGAACGTTCTCCCCCATTCTTTTGAAATGAAACATCATTTCAGCCATTGATGTAAAGAAAATCTTAAAAATATTACAGATGCCCGCCTTTAAAAACACATACAGCAACTGTCTCAATGAATCTATGGGGATCCCTTTTTTTTCTCTTTCTTTTGAAGTTGAAGATTGACATACTTTCATTACATGCTGCCATCTAAAGTACTGGTACGTACCAACATAAACGTTGAATGTGATCCAAACAAAACTGTGACTGCATTAAGTCTCTATATCAGACTGTGGCAGACGGATGACTGTGGATCTGTATTAATTACCGGCTTTGCCTCTGAGGGACTTTGAGCGATAATTTTTCCAAGACTCAACAACTAAATTATAAAAAGCAAGGTACAGCAAGTGATTGTTCGGTTCAGAGTGTCTGATTGTCAGATAAATATTGAATAACTGGCTTGTTACGTGTTGTCATGAACAGACTAACTCAGCTATTAAAAATATAATTCAATTAAAAATTCTCTTGGGGTAAGTGATGGTCCTGGTTGAATAGATGGAGTTAGAATTGGGGATATAGGGGCTAGGATCCAGCTGGAATCGAAATGGATATGCACTAAATAACAGGTACACCCAATACAACCAGCTCTTCCCCTCCCCCAGCCCACGCCCCCCCCCCAACCAACCCCCATCCCCACACCTCCTCCCTCAAGGCTGGTGCCACCATGAACCTTGAACTCTGACTTGACATTGTCTATGCGCGCTGTGTGCCATGATCACCCGCAACCCCCTTCCTTTATTTTCCTCTTCTGCTCAGTAAGTCTTCCTCTCAGAGCTGCACCAACACTTCAGGGCAGCAGAGATGCATAAAAGAGAGAAAGGAAGGCACAAATGTGACTGTTACTTGCTGTGGCGGAAACGATTTGAAAATGAGTGATGCTTTTTGAGTCCCATGAGGCACTTGTGTCTTTCTCACTGTCCCTCTTCCTCTCTTGCTCGATCTTTGCAGGAGGAGGGGGAGATAGCATAAAGGACCAAGCACAACAACAGCGGATTCTGAAAGAGCTAACTGGTGGGTGAATTAAGTGTGTCATTGAATGGGGTCCTGTTGTAAATGACAGGGTGGGGTGGGTTTTCATCCCCATCTGGTCTTTTTGAGGAATACTTTGTGGTAATTACCCCCCAGACAGCATTGTGGAGCGCACAAGCCATCCGACCAGGTGCCTACAAGTCCTGCCGCGTCCAGCCATTCAATACCACTGCATGTTGCCCTGTAGAACATGGCCCCAAGGTCACCACCTGATTTTCTATACTACCACATGACAGTTTTTTTTTTGTGGTTTTGTTTCTGGTTTTTTTTTTTAACAAAAACAAATGCAACGGACTGTGAAGCCTGATCCCAACACACCTACAGTGTCATTTTAAATATAGTGAATGAAACAGTGAGAACATTGTGCTTACACGCAAACTTTTCGTTCGAAAAGAGGGGGGGGGCGTGTGATATTCCACACAAAAACGGTCATCCCAAAAGCTTACCTTGGTAATCAAGAGTGTAACAATAAATGGCTCGATCACTTGAGGGCTGCCTGTAAGCTCCCTGGAGAGATCTCTCTCAGCTGCTGCCCTCTTCAGAAAGGAAAGTGTCTGCTTGCCACTCTTGACCCTCTTAAGGAAGAAGACAAGTCCAAATAATGCCTCTGATCAAATCTCTGAGGGACGTACTGTGAGTCTTTCTTTTCTTGGTGGAAAATAATGTGCACGGACATGATTGATTTTACCCCATGATATTATGGGACTCTCTTTCTGTTTCTCAATCTGCATTCTTTTTAAAATATCTATAAGTGTAATGGAAATAAAACACAGTGTTTGCTCAGCTTGGTTAAAATATCCAAGTATCCATCCACCAAATAAAAATGCACTTTGACTAAGGGTTTTGGTTTGGACGGAGCTGTACGTTAACTTTAAGTTTATGGTTAAGATATTTTATAAAAAGATCTACATTGTAAATTCGGTCTGTGGTCTGTTGCCTCCCAGCTGTGTTCTCACGAGTATGTCAGGAACAACAGGTCCTTAACCTTTGCCACTGACACATATAGAAGACCCTTGTGCACTCATCAGCTTTTCAACATTATTCATGAATGAGCATGTAGAGCACGGCGGCCTAACAGTGCTACTAATGGGAATAATTCATAGGTGGAGCCGAGGCTCATTCATTGTCATTCTTCAAGGACATAGCAAAAGGTTAGCTGGAGTCATGAACCTGCAAATATTTTTGCCGTCTCATAGGATTTTGGCATCCTCAAGTGAAATCTTGCACAACAAAAATAATAAGTTAACCTTGCATATCAGAACAGGGTATATTTTTTTCTAATTGTTCCTTTTTTAAAATTCATAGAAAATGGAATCCTCAAAACAAAATATTATAAAAAATTGAATCCTAAAAATTGTTATTCTTCTGTCGATTATCTTAGCCGTGGCAGATGTGCTTACCAGTCAACCACTGTGATGCCAGAATGTATTTATTTATTTTAATATTTTATGATGATTATTATTATTAAGCCCTGCGATTGGCTGGCAACCAATTCAGGGTGTCCCTTTATTGTGCAAAGTTTAAAAAGTGCCTCAACAACACCCCCTACATTTTATTTTTGCAAAGCAGCCCTAGTTGTCCATTTCACCAAGACCTATTTGGTGGTATTTGTAACAGCTCGAGACCTACAAAAAAGTCTCTTGGAGCCATATGCTAAACCTAACCTTACTCTTACTTACTTATTATCTTATTGTTTATTGTTTATTGTGTATGTTAAATCGCTCCATGTAGAGGACTTTGTATGCAGCGATGGCTGTTTGAAAGTGCTCTATAAATACTGTTGACTTGACTTGACTTGACTAACCGGAAGTCAACCATTTTGAATTTTCCTTTTTGTCCTTTTAAAGAGGACCCATTATTTAAAAATCCAACATGAGATTTTACCCAGTTATCTTGAAACTGTGGGTGTTCCATCCTAAAATATTCCAGACGACAAGGAAAAACAAAGCTTTTTACACTCCCGGACGCTGTTGCCATGGCAACGTGCTCCTTTGCCAAGTAAAACGACACTGATTTTGATGTTCTAAACATTCGTGAAAGCATGTGAAATTTTGCACACACATCAGACTGAGCCAAATAATTAATATTTTACTTGTTTGTTGTGCGATTTTTTTTTTTTACAAAATGGCTCATAGCGACCCCCAGAAAGTTTTAACCCCGGTTATAGGTTTCAACCAGATTGACAAAAAATTTAAAGCATATGAAATAGCCCAAGACCTACAAAAAGTCTCTTGGAGGCTTATGCTAAACCAAACAGCAAGTCTGCCATATTAAATGTTCTTTCAAATGTGCTCCCATTTTTAGGATTTTTTCTCAGTTTGTCTTGAAACTATAGGTGCTTCATCTAAAGATGTTCAAGGTATAAAATAAAAGCAAGGCCTTTTATTTCATCCAGTGCTGTTGCCAAGAAAAATAACACCAATTTTGTTGGTCTTGACATTTGCCAAAGCATATGAAACTTGGCCCAATAATCACTATTTTATGAGCTCATTGTGTGTTTCAAAAAATTGACTTGTTTTAACAAAATGTTGAATGTTTTTCCAAAATGTAGCAAAAGTTGGAGGCACATGTAACAGCCAAAGACTTCCCTTTGGCTGAAAAAAAAAAGGGAGTAAAATTCCCTTTTTTTCCCTCCTTTTGTTTCCACATTTCTGAGTAATTAAACTGTTCAGCTTATTCCTACTACTACATTTTTTGAAAAATTATAAAGTAAAATCCCAAAAAGTATATATTTTTTGTTTGATCCTCTACTTTCTGCAGTTTTTGAAGTTCAACATGTGCTGTTTCCAGGTTATTTTATATTATTTTGTGGCATTCAAAATCATTAGACAGCATTCAATATCAGTCCAAAGGAATCCACAATTTTTCATTCACCCTCCTAGCCTTCGCACACAATTTCTCCAGAAATTGCATTCTCAAATTATTATTATTATTAAAAATAATAATACTAATAATACATTTTATTTGAAAGTGCTTTTCATCACACTACAAGAGCTTATTATTATAATGACACGACTAAACCTTTCCATGCAAGTCAATCTCCACATTTAAATAGCATAGAATAGGGGACACCAACCTTTTTGTAATGAGAGCAACTTCTTGGCTCCCAGTTTGACACGCGTTTAATTTTTTTTTAATGCTCAAATTCCATTTAAGCAAATGTAATTAATTAATAAATTAATGATATCCATCTATGTGAAGACACTGATCATGTCTGTTCATTTCTCATGTAACAATTATTTAAATAGGTAGGAAACAGATCGTGATTACCAATATGCAATACTTTTTTTTTTTTTTTTTTTTTAAGCTCAGCAAGTGCTTACGGTTTCTACAACATTTCTACTAAATCACAATGCCTCATTACTGGTGAGGTATTTTTAAAACAGGTCTGCGAGCTACGAATGCGGTCCTCGGGGGCCATCTATCACGCACCAGGTCAGTTTCCCCTGGTATCCAGCATGCGTGTTTCCTGCTCGAGGAGAGTGAGGGGAGTAACACCTGAAAACAAACAACGGCATGAGGCTGCGGCCCAAGCCTTGAAAAGTACCAGAAAACAATAGTTATTTTAATGCAAGCAGATGCAAAGGAGTTGCAACCAAATATTTAGGTCTTAAAACATCACCTTGTTCTGTGGTGTCAAAATTTAACCTTGTCATGCACCCTATAACCTGATAACATGGTAAGCTGTCCATTGTAGTAACTGCTGTCCCTCAATGGGTTAAAGCACCAATATCAGTAGAGTGTTGGCAGTATTGTATTTAGTAAATAATATAATAATAATAATATAATAAAGTTGCATTACATTTTCACCTTGTGATGGCCATCCTGACAACATATTTGTTCTGGAACGGCATTGTACAATTCATATCATTCATGAACACTTTTTTTTTTTTTACTTCAATCGCTATAAGACCCACATTCCTAGTGTCTGAAACTCAGGTCATTGGCTACACAAGCATAAATAAAATGCAATATTGTTGAGTTTAGATTTTACATAGAAATCCTGTAAATTAGACGATACATTGAAGTGAAATTATGAAAAAGTGCTTCTGATGTGGATTGAAAGCAAAACTACTGATTTACAAATTTATTTTAATCACATGGAAAATCCAGATCATTACTGTTTTGGTAAAAAGGGACAGAAGTTCAATGGGAAATAACATTGCATCGTATTTGGAATCTGTTGTTTCATCAGCATTTGATCATCGCCGTCAATATAATGAAGTTTAAAGCTAAATTCAAGAAATCTACAGGTTTTTTGGCAAAACTCCAAAGTGATGTAACAATGATAACTCCTTAAACTTCAGAGATGGAAATATTGTAAGCTAACATGACATTCACAAGATATGATGTATTCCATTTTGGAAGAAACATGTCCAACCCTGTTACAGTTTTCTGAATTCTTCATCTCCCTTCCCCAAAAATTTTTGCAGCACAGTGGAGAGCCCAAAAGCAAAAAACATAATGATGCATTGTTGACAGAGCGATGCAATTCAAAATACATTATAAAGCAAGCCAATAGATGTGCATAATTGTATGTCGATCAGGAGCAACATCGACACTTGGACCAACGATATCTTACTTTGTCAAATTTATATTTCGTTCTTGTGATGTTTCCCCTGCAGATTAGAAGAATATAAGACATAATAGAATGAGAAATGATAGGCGGAGCTGTCAAAATTGCTGAACAATCTGTTCATTGTGCAAATTACGTGGCTGTGTTGCAGACCATGAAAAATTATCGATTAACACACTTGGCTTGGCTCAAACAGTGTTGAAAAGGATTACATGTATTCCTCCTGATCGGTAAATGTTCCGGGTTAAAGAGAAATGGCTCTGGCAATATACTTTTTATGCTTCACCTACTGCATCTATGCAGCAAAAGATGGATGAAAGGACGGATGGATGATTAGATAGATGATGGGAACAGAATGACAAATGGACAGTGATCGGTCCGGTGGAGGGCTCCTGTAAGTACCAGCCGGCATATAGATTCTTTGTCAAAGGAGGAGAGTTCACAGAGATTGCCTGCTCAGAGGGAAAGGCGTTGGTGCTCTGTTGTGACTAAGTGCATGGGAGTTCACAGAGATTGCCTGCTCAGAAGGAAAGGCGTCGCATATCTGTTGTGACTAAGTGCAGTCCCGGAACACGGTCATCCTCCTGCTGCTCATGTATCTCGCAGCTGTACCTTGAAATGCAATGTGCGGATGTATAATATCCCTGACTTCCAGAATATTTCTTGAAACATATACCCTACACTTTGTTTAAACCAAAAGAACGCTCTGGTGAAAAGAAAAGATTCAAATTCGATAAGCTACCTTCCTGTATAACAATGATCTTGTTATCACAGAATGCTGAATGATTTCCTTTGCTCACTTGACCGCCTGGCTTGCTTCTTGTGACACATTTTATACAGTATGTGCTTTGTGGGTGTTGCTTTTCCAGTGATTGGCAATAACGTCACTGTAGCCAGGTTGTCTTGCGGGTCTGAATGTGAATGTTAAACAGATGATATACTACAGAGACCGAGGGACTCCGTATGGAGTATCATCACATTAGAAAGCCATCTGTTAATCTTAGTTGTGATGAATGCATATTGACCAATGACAGACATTCCTCGAGTGACAAAGACCACAGCAGAGGGGAAGGAGGATCTTTGTGTCATAAATGTGTCCAGCAGTCCAAAGTACAAATGTAATTAGCATTGCGGTTTCTTCGTGGTCTTTTGAACAAAGGATGCTTTACTCTAGAGAAAGTACAAATTCAATGCCCACTGGAGGAAGGGGTTTTTATTTGTCATTGTTTGTTTTTATTGGAATGGAAGAATTTTACATGTGTGCATTTTTAAATGAGCTCTTTTACCAAAAGCTGGGAAAGCAGTGAAGCACATCATTATTTATTATATAAGTAACAGAAAAATGCCAAC
The DNA here is from genome assembly GCF_025434085.1 of Hippocampus zosterae. Lineage (NCBI taxonomy): Eukaryota > Metazoa > Chordata > Actinopteri > Syngnathiformes > Syngnathidae > Hippocampus > Hippocampus zosterae. Next base: position 25,306,763 of record NC_067456.1, on the reverse strand, counting down.
CGTAAGATGAAATCTCGATTACTATCGGGCATGTTGAGTCTTAGCTCTCTACTTGTAAAGATGAAGATATGGAACTCAAAACCTGCATAGAATTTACACAAGGTGTTGAGGAAGGGATGTAAAAGGACAAATAAAAGAAACATGCTGTTCACTAGCCTCTATTGATTCTGGATGGGTGCTGAAAAGGTCTTTGGTCATGCCCTAACCAAAGGATACTAATTTGCTCGATCAAATCTGTCAGAATATCGACTGGGAGGAGACTGAACGCCTGCCATTGTGTACCTTCAGCAGGGAGCTGGTCTGTGAAACAGGATTACCAGAGGTCAGGCAGCCAGTGAAAGGATGTCCATCACATGGGGGGCTAATACAAAGGGGTGGAGTCCTGGAGACATGATTGAGATGTTGAAAACCGCAGGGGAGGGGAGGCTTTAGCATCACCCAACCCCCCAACCATATGTAGATCTGCATCCTTTTAATGTCTATATTTTGTGGTTACAAACATCCTGGAGGATTTCTTCTCGACCGTATTCACACGGCTTCCTCCCTTGAAAGAAAGAAACGGCAACCACAACAAATCCTTTTGATTTAACTTGGTATTGTGCATCCACAGATTTACTCATTAATAAAGTCATTTATACATGTTGATTATATTCTCAGCCACTGCTAACCCCAAATCCCAATTTAACAGAAACAAAAACAAAAAACGCTCCAGTTGGATCAGGAAGGGAATTTGTCCCCGCTCCCCCAAACCCCACAAAAAAGTGCCAGACAAGTTACACCCAATGGAACAAGCAGAAAGACACATCTCAGGCGAGAAAAAGCCTCACACACAAAACAAGGATTGCTCATTTGATCGCCTAATTATCGACGCCAAATGCCATTCGCATTGATAGTTCTCACAAATGAATGAAAAAGACCTGTTGTCATAAAAGACTGGAAAAGTGAATTCACAGGTTATGACTTTATGGCCTTATTGGCGTCATAAAATGGTTACCACAATAGAAGTAAAATTGCAATAATACCGAATATAAAATATTGCAACGGTGCCACTGGCATGAGGCAAGTATGCTTGGTTATAAAGACACAACTCAAACAATTCCCTTTTAGTCAACTTAATTCTGCTGATAAACCTCCAAACCCCGTAAATTACGAGCCGGGTTGTCAAAGTTACACCAGTGATGAAACCAGTCATTCAGTGCATGGAGCAATCGGCTTTTCAGTATAATTAATGCAGCGATGTGTCTGTCAAGGTAAAATTCGACCCTATATGCCCTCTGTTGGTGAGCATCTGCTATGGACTCATTTCACGAGACAAGTATCAGCCAAGCACAAGCCTTTTTACCATTTCCCCCTGATCACATAGGCATTTGGCTCTTGGTAATGGGCCTGGTGTTTCTGTTAGTTTTATTTTTAGAGCAGGTGTTTTACAATCATTAGTGACTCCAGTATGGCCCCGGCTCTAAGTAGAAGACAAACAGTGGCAGTGCATCTATTCTCTATGAAACCATCTGGTTACAAGGAGGATAAAATGACAATGTGTGGTGGGAGGGTATGCCAAGAGAAGCATAATGTTTTTTTGAGAGAAGAGAATGAGAGCTTCCAGAAACAAAAGCACAGATGAATTTTTACACATTTCCTCTGTATTTATTCAGAGGACAGGGATAAGTGTGATTTATTATTAATACTGTTATTATTATTAATATTAAGGGCACAACATTTTACCATTTTGTATTGTTTTTGATAATTGTAATATTATTCTGATTATGGTGCTTTACAGTATATTTTTTCTAGAAATGAGTGTCAGGTGAACAATGCTGGATGTTTAAGAGAATTGTGTCAAGCATACTGTATGTACAAATTTTGCATTTGTTTCATTTTTGTAGTTGATGGTGGGAGGAGGGCAAAAAAACCCCTCATGTACAGTATACACTTCACCTCATTTTTGTGGGTTGGTGTTCGAACCAAAAAGGCCACTCTCGCCAAAATTCTTCATACTACGAAGAATAAATGTCATATATGTTTAACTTAGAGCATCTATTTTTTTTCTTGTTAACAAAATCAACACGGTCAATAAATATTAACAAAGGGGTGAAGGGAAGGAAGCTCCAGTGGAGACAAAAAAAATCTACAAACCCCTGCTTAATGGCAGGTTTTTGTAGCACCGGTATACAAAAATGAGTCCAATAGTATTTTATTTATTTTTTTACATTTAATGCTTTAAGTGGCTTGGTACGCAGCAGTACGGAACACCATCAGTTCTCAATTTTTGCTTAGAATGCAGTGGTCCCCAACCTTTTTTGCATCACAGACCGGTTGATACAAGGACATGATGTTCGTGGACCACCTAGCATTTGATGACGGGGCTGCGGGTGGGTGGGGGGTTTTATAAAACTAAAAATCCCCTTTATTTTTCACTACTTTTATATTAACATTTTCAAAACATTGATAGTGACAACAAAGATAGTTGAAGACTAATTCAACATTATTCATTCATTCATTCATTCATCTTCCGAGCCGCTTGATCCTCACTAGGGTCGCGGGGGGTGCTGGAGCCTATCCCAGCTGTCTTCGGGCAGTAGGCGGAGGACACCCTGAATCAGTTGCCAGCCAATCGCAGGGCACACAGAAACGAACAACCATTCGCACTCACACTCACACCTAGGGACAATTTAGAGTGTTCAATCAGCCTGCCACGCATGTTTTTGGAATGTGGGAGGAAACCGGAGCACCCGGAGAAAACCCACGCAGGCCCAGGGAGAACATGCAAACTCCACACAGGGAGGCCGGAGCTGGAATCGAACCCGATACCTCTGCAGCTGTGAAGCTAACCATTGGGCTACTCGGCCGCCCGATTCAACATTATATTAACATACATTTTTTCCATCTCAAATATTTTTATTCAACAGAACAACAAGAAAATGTAGAACAGTGGTCCTCAACTAGAAATGCTGTCGGTCCACTTTTTTTTTTTTTTTTTTAATAAGACCCCGGTCCGGTCCCATGCACGGCGGTCATAGGGAGCAGGGCTATATGCCCATTTAGTATGGTCAAGCCAAGCTTATACAAATCAACACTCCTCACAACCAACCAATAATGGGGTGCATGAAAATAACAATTATTCACTTTGCCGGTACACAGCAAATAATGAGAGGTATTGTGTTGAGGCACAGGAACTCTTTTATTTTGTTAAGTTGTGCCTGCTTAATAATAGAAATAGCCCTTTTAGGGAAATAAGACATTTTTACTTTAACATTGTTAAACGGTAGTTGTCTTTTTTCCCCCTTAATTTAACAAAAACAAAACAAAATACTAATTTTACCAAAATAAATACAAAACATGAAAACAAAAATATCATTTTCATTTGTACAATTCCCCTTATCCCATCCCCTCTGAAATCACTTAGTTAAGAGTTAAGAACCATTTTAAATACTGACACAAGGGAGCACAGGAATGTGCAGTGCTGTTCTTCCACTTAAGGTAAATGCAATGTCTGAGGCATGCAATTATTATTTGAGGACGCCATTGTGATGTTCATTTACCATGTTGCGGTGTTCTGCTATTAAACAGCTGCAAAGATCCCCGGGTAGACGGGAGCAGAACTGCACACAATCGAAACCTCCCGCGATTCGTCTTGCCTAATTGTCTGTGTGCGGCTCTCCTGGGCTGAAGCTGCGAGCACACTGTGGCGTCGTGCATGCGTCTGTATCCTGACACAATCATCCATTTTGAATGCGCCTGTATTGGGATAGACGCGTGCTGACGATTATGTATGGGCACACCTTAGGTTCAGAGGAGCCAATCAGGGCATCGTATATGCTGAAGCCAGGGTCTCCAGTGAGTCAAACATTATACACACAAAGTCGCGCTGCCGTGGTCCTCTGCATTACATCTGTTAGTGCACGCAAAGAATACAACGGATAGTTTTAACAAGCGATCGCGGTAATGCGCAGATTATAGTCCACAAATATAAAATGTATAACGTAAAAATCACTTTATAAATTATTTATACAATTTGCTGAGGGTCCGGACAGAGGAGGTTGGCGGTCCGGTCGTGGATCGCGCTCCGCCAGTTGAGGAAGAGGGATGTAGAACATCATAAAATAACACAGTGTACTACCTAAATGGACCCTCAGAAATGCTGCATGTGTATTCAAATGTAACCAGAATGTTTAAAGGGTAAGTTTACCCAAAGTTTTTGTATCAAGGAATATATTTTATGCAGCCCCAGGAGTTTAACCACAACATTCAGATTAAGACTGTGTACATGGAATACGAGTTAAGCTGTAAAATCCACCCATTTTTTTGTCCATTCCATGGGCCACATATTTTGCCAGTTACTCTCAAATGAAAATGACATCAAAGTCAAAGGGCTCAGATTCAGAAAACAGATGAGCCGGAAAGTGTCATTTAGTTCTTTCTGTCAATAAAGTTGATCTGAGTGTCTCAACTATTATCATGCAAATCACAGACCATGTACAATGAAAGTGCAAAATGCTCATTAAATCAGAAATGGGTTCTTTGATCACCTCACCCTCCCTTAATTGGCCAATTTTGATGTGCACAGCACTTGTTGTGGTGAATTATTTAATACAATTAGTAATGCAAATGAATTAATTTAAATGAACGCATCAACTTTGACTGTCATTTATTTATTCAACCATATAAAATTAAATACAGGTATGTTTATCAATACCAAGGTTAGCTTTCAGACCAATGTCTTTGCAGGTCATTGTTTTGGAATAGATAACTAAAGCACGACAACATTTATTTCAAACAGTGATGAATAATGTGAAATACATTGTTAGATAAATGTAATACAGTATATAGATTAGATAGATAGATAGATAGATAGATAGATAGATAGATAGATAGATAGATAGATAGATAGATAGATAGATAGATAGATAGATAGATAGATAGATAGATAGATAGATAGATAGATAGATAGATAGATAGATAGATAGATAGATATTAGATATTTGATCAAAATGTTTCCAAAATATCAGAAAGCAATGGGTAAATGAGTAAATTGTTGTCAGCAACGGCATGCGTTGCTCAAATGACTCACCATCAGTATTTCCTCCAGATTTGTTTGTTTGCATATTTTGAGGTGAGCCTTTTCAGTGTGTTATGTGTGTGGTGTTTTAGTATGCTGTGGATGTTTCCGGGAGCAGGCTCGACTCAGGGTTTGTTTGTTTGTGAGAAAGGTTGCATTGTGATCATTATTCCAAACAAAATGCTTCACCCACTACACATAATTATACCACTGATGCTAATGACTGTGTTCATTATTAACGACTCATTAAACAATTATAGTCACAGTCAATTATATGCTAATGAATTTCACATGAAATCAGGTAAAAGTATGAACACAGTCAATGGATTTCGGGACACTGGGCGAGAGGCAGACAGTTACAGTCTTACTTTGCATGGAAGAATTTTTTTGCCTTCATATGGTAAAAAAAAATATGATATTACTGAGATTGGAATGCCTTTTATCTTGGTCTACAACAGTGATTCCCAACCAGTGTGTTGGGGCACATTAATGTGCCGTGAGAGCCCTAATGATGTGTCACGGGATGATTAGTGAGCAAATTTTTCATTCACCTGGTTGTTCACGATGCCAAAATAGAAAAATACTGTTTGGGTTTTTATTTCTTAAAAAATATTTAGAAAAGGGCTTTGTGCACCTCATCAGTCACCATTGAGGCTGTGGAAATGATTTCAGTTTGATAAATAAAATCATTTGCTTTTCGCTAATCTAAATTTTAATCTACAGGCTGATTGAACACTCTAAATTGTCCCTAGGTGTGAGTGTGAGCATGGATGGTTGTACATCTCTCTGTGCCCGGCGAACAGCTAGAAACCGGTTGAACCAAAGACGGATGGGAAAGGCTACAGCACTCCCCGCAACCCTTGGGAGGATAAAGCGGATCGGAAAATGCATGAATGGAAATTCGAATCTACAGTCCATCACCAAATGCTCAGGTGCACCAGGGGGTGTGAAGTAATAAAATTTGAAGCCCTCAGCGAGGCGTCTTCCAAATTCTCAAACAAGGTAAACGAGAATTGCACCAGCACGAAAATGAAGATGCACCAGTTTTTAGGCTGTGGGCATGTGCTATTCCCCCCCACCCCCTCCCTCAAATTCTTCACAAATGTTTTTTGGGGTTTTTCAGGAGATTTCATATGGTTCCATTTGCTATGGGCGATGTTTGTGCAATGGCTGTGATTGGTTTGAGATCTTCTCTGAGCTTCACAATTGCCTGTTCATGACCCGTAGACAGCAGTCTGGTTTTCATGTTACATGTTCATGTTTCATTTGCCTCTAACTTGTATGAATGTATGTTTTACAGACAACGTCAACATCTGACACTGAGCAGTGACATTCAGTATAATTTATTGTTTCAATATTCAATGTCATGGGGCACGCCTGGGAAACTGAACACACATTACAATATTTTTACGAGCTGAAAAATGCTTGATTTCAAACTTCCGGCATAGAGCTGGAAATAGCTTGAAATGAAAGTTTAAAGTTTAGTTTAGTTTTGGAGAGCAGCACATACATTGCATCATTCATTCATTTATTCATTCATTTTCCAATCTGCTTATCCTCACAAGGGGTGCTGGAGTCTATCCCAGCTGTCTTCGGGCAGTAGGCAGGGGACAACCTAAACTGGCTGCCAGCCAATCACAGGGCAGACAGAGATGAACAAACATCGATGCTCACACCCACACCTCGTGACAATTTAGAGTGTTCCATTAAACTGCCATGCGTGTTTTTGGAATGTGGGAGGAAACTAGCGTACCCGGAGAAATCCCACGCAGGGCCGAGGAGAACATGCAAATTCCACAGAGGGTGGCTGCAGCTGGAATTGAACCCGGTACCTCTGCTAACCACTGGATCACTGGACTGCCTGTTATGTAGTTATTATTATTATTCTGTTTTCACAACAGTCTTCTCTTGTGTAGAAACAGTTAGAAAGAGAGAGAGAGAGAGAGAGAGAGAGAGAGAGAGAGAGAGAGAGAGAGAGAGAGAGAGAGAGAGAGAGGTTCAATGAACTGTTTCATTTAATGGTAAAATATCCTTCCATTTCAAGTTCATGGATTGTGGACCCTGAGCAAATTGATGTATGCCTCCTCCTCTTCCTGGATCTCTCCTCTTTTCCAACAGCATTATGGGTGGTTTTAAAATATTAATATGAGAGTGCATTTAGTGGAGAGTAGCTCATACGACTATTCTCTTGTGACTCCCTATTTAGGTCACTTGGGAGAGGCTGTCTGCTTGCCTCGCTGATTTACTCTAAATGCAACATTAAAAACCCCCTTTCTTTTTGGATGCTCTCTCTCTCTCTCTCTCCCTGTCTTTTCTTTCTTACTCTCTGTCAAGAGGGACAACCTAGACTGGTTGATAGTCATTCAACCATTCACACTCAATATATATATATATATATATATATATATATATATATATATATATATAATATCAGTGATCCTGGAGACTCTGGGCTATAAGAGCAACCATGAGATACGTTACCCACCATGGAAAAGACGGTTGGAGGCTAAGATCAAGGCGGCCCGGAAAGATGTGAGTCAATTGACGGAGGCCCAGAGAGGTGTGATGAAAAGGCCGATACCCGAGAAGTACATCCAGATGACCATACCTGAAGCACTCGAAACTGCCAAACAAAGGCTCCAAGCCTTGTCCAGTCGCCTAAAGCGGTACACGAAAGAGAATGAGGCCAGATGAATAAACAGGCTGTTCGCAACACAACCTGCGAAAGTGTACGCTCAGTGGCAGGGTCCTAACAACAGAGCTGACCCACCAAGACTGGAAACTGAAAGGTACTGGAAAGGCATATGGGAGAAGGAGGTTGCACATAACAGCAGTGCACAATGGCTGGTGACCTGAGAGAGGAACACAGCAACCTCCCTGAACAGAACCCGGTTACCATAACAGCGGCAGACATACAGGAAAGAGTCTCAGATATGAAGAACTGGACAGCACCAGGCCCGGACATGGTCCACACTTACTGGCTAAAGAAACTCACAGCACTCCATGAGCGCCTAGCAGTACAAATGAACGATCGAGCGAACGATCCTGATCATGAAGGATCCCTCGAAGGGTGCAGCCCCATCCAACTATCGGCCAATAACCTGTCTCTCCACAACATGGAAGCTCATGTCAGGCATCATTGCGGCTAAGATAAGTGGACACATGGATCAATACATGAACGAAGCACAGAAGGGCATTGGTAGAGATACCAGAGGAGCCAAACATCAGCTCCTGGTTGACAGAACAGTCGCACAAGACTGCAGGTGCCGACGTACCAACCTGTGCACAGCTTGGATTGATTACAAGAAAGCCTATGACTCGATGCCACATACATGGATCACTGAATGCTTGGAGTTGTATAAGGTGAACAGGACCCTAAGAGCCTTCGTTGCGAACTCGATGAGGATGTGGAAAACCACACTTGAAGCCAATGGCAAGCCACTTACCCAAGTGTCCATCAAATGTGGCATATACCAAGGTGATGCACTCTCCCCACTGCTGTTCTGCATAGGACTGAACCCCCTAAGCCAAGTAATCACCAAGACAGGCTATGGATACCGCCTCAGAAATGGAGCTATAATCAGTCACCTCCTCTACATGGATGACATAAAGCTGTATGCTAAGAGCGAAAGGGACATAGATTCCCTGATCCACACAACCAGGATCTACAGCAGCGACATCGGGATGTCATTCGGGCTTGAGAAATGTAGTCGGATGGTGACTCAGAGAGGAAAGGTAGTCCGCACTGAAGGGGTCTCACTCCCTGAAGGAACAATAGCAGACATTGAGGACAGCTACAAGTACCTTGGTATACCACAAGCCAATGGCAACCTCGAGCTGGCAACAAGGAAAGCGGCTACGGCCAAATACCTCCAGCGAGTGAGGCAAGTCCTAAGAAGCCAGCTCAATGGCAAGAATAAGACCCGGGCAATAAACAGCTATGCCCTGCCAGTGATCAGATACCCTGCAGGAATAATAAGGTGGCCAAAGGAAGAGATTCAGACCACGGACGTTAAGACCCGAAAGCTCCTAACCATGCATGGAGGGTTCCATCCCAAATCCAGCACCCTGAGACTGTACCCAAGCCGAAAGGAAGGAGGCCGGGGACTAGTGAGTGTGAGAGCCACTGTCCAGGATGAAACATCCAAGCTCCATGAATACATCAAGGAGAAGGCTCCAACGGATGACGTACTCAGAGAATGTATCAGACAATGGGGAACAGAAGATGAGGCGCTGGAAGAGGGACCATCATGGGAGGACAAGCCCCTACACGGGATGTACCACCGGACCATAACTGAAGTGGCTGATCTCAAGAAGTCCTATCAGTGGCTAGAGAGGGCTGGCCTGAAGGACAGCACAGAGGCACTCATCCTGGCTGCTCAGGAGCAGGCCTTGAGCACCAGAGCCATCGAGGCCCAGATATACCACACCAGACAAGACCCAAGGTGTAGGTTGTGCAAAGAGGCACCTGAGACGATCCAACACATAACTGCAGGGTGTAAGATGCTGGCAGGGAAAGCCTACATGGAACGCCATAACCAGGTGGCTGGCATAGTCTACCGAAACATCTGTGCGGAGTATGGACTGGAAACCCCAAGGTCAAAATGGGAAACACCTCCGAAGGTGGTGGAGAATGACAGAGCGAAGATCCTGTGGGACTTCCAGATCCAGACTGACAAGATGGTAATGGGGAACCAACCAGATATCGTGATCATAGATAAAGGGCAGAGGAAAGCCGTTGTAGTGGATGTAGCGGTCCCAAGTGATGGAAACATCAGGAAGAAGGAACATGAGAAACTCGAGAAATACCAAGGGCTCAGAGAGGACCTGGAGAGAGCCTGGAAGGTAAAGGTCACAGTCGTGCCTGTGGTGGTCGGAGCACTCGGGGCAGTGACCCCCAAACTAGATGAGTGGTTGCAACAGATCCCGGGAACCACATCGGACATCTCAGTCCAGAAATGTGCAGTGCTGGGAACAGCAAGGATACTGCGCAGAACCCTCAAGCTTCCTGGCCTCTGGTAGAGGACCCGAGCTGAATGAGGGACGGAAACCACCCGAGGGGTGAGATGAGGATTTTTTTTTTAATATATATTTAATCTAATTAAAAATGCAACTGTCATAATTAACTCAAATGAACTAAAAAATTAATGATAGATAGATTCTGACTTTAATCTCAGAATTCTGACTTTAATCTAGGAATTCTGACTTTAAAGTGAGAATTCTGACTTTAATCTCAGAATTCTGACTTTATTCTCAGAATTCTGACTTTGTGACGTTCGTGGAGCTATGAATTGTGGGGGGACCGTCAGCGTGTGGCGTGACTTGAAAGAAAGGACATCATGTCGTCACCCAGCGACTTTTTGCGTGGCCGAGGAGTGTCGGAGGACATCCTTTCACTTTTGGAGGAGCAGAGGGTGAGTAAACAGTGCGTCGTGTTTGTTTCATTTGGAGTTAACGTGCTCCATGAAGCTTGTAGCTCCGTTGCTAGTCCGAATGTCATGAATGGATGCACCCATTTTACATTCGTGAATACGTAGAACGTAACCAATTTAAATGGGTACGTTCCTGTGACGCCACACAACGTTGTTAAAAACAACACCACTCTCGACATCGAACCCCTTTGTGTGGATGACAGTGGCCGTCTGGAGCATCGTTGCAGCCTAATTGCCGTGAACTGAACACACTGATCACGCGGTCGTGTCGTAGGAAGTATGTGCACACCCACCTCTATTTACTTTTAGACTATTTACTGAATATGAGTATACTTGAGTTTGAACTAACACAGTACCATGAGCGAGAACATTATTAAAAACTTTAACAAGCATACGGTCATGCAGTCATGTTTTCAAAATGTCCACCGTTGTTTTTTGTCAGATTGTAATTGTTGTCTCTTTTCTTGTGCAGATAAAGTGACTGATGGAGGGTGCAACTCAAACAGTGGCTGGAAATCCAGATTTGGATGACATGATCAAGATATGTTTTAGACTTGGATTCAGCAATAAGGAAATACTTGCAATTTTAGCACATAATGCTGAAACTATTTTAAGTATTCGGACTCTGAAAAGGATATGCAAAAGACTTGGTCTTTTTCGAAGAAAGAACCAGTCAGACCTGGGAGACATGTTGGCTTTTGTCCAGCACGAGATCATGACTAGTGGACAGATGCAAGGTTATCGGTGGCTTCATCTGCGTGCCATTCAAAAAGGATTTGTTGTGTCACAAGATACAATAAGACAAATTATACAATTTGTTGACCCTGTAGGTGTGGGAATAAGAAGAGCACGACGCCTAAGAAGGCGCCAATACAACTGTCAGGGGCCAAATGCTCTTTGGCACCTGGATGGCTATGACAAATTAAAGCCCTACGGCATTGGCATCAATGGCTGTATTGATGGCTTTAGCCGGTATGTGTTATGGGCGGAAGCCTATACCACAAACAGTGACCCTAAGGTGGTTGCAAGTTATTTTATAAAAACAGTTTCACGCATTGGTGGGTGTCCAGAGAGGATCCGTGCAGACAGGGGCACAGAAAATATTTGTGTCGAACAGATGCAGATGTTTTTGCGTAGAAACCACTCAGACAATTTTGCTGCGGAGAAAAGTTTCCTTTACGGAAGAAGTACAGCCAATCAGCGTATTGAAGGGTGGTGGTCCGCCCTTCGCAAACAGAGTGCACAGTTTTGGATTAATTTATTTCAAACTCTTCAAGATGATGGCCACTTTTCAGGAGATTTTCTGGATAAAAGTCTTATCCGGTTCTGCTTTCTTAATCTTGTGCAGGTAGAATAAATTTTCTGGACAAATTGTTTTTGTACGAATGAAAATATAAGACTTAACTATGCTGCTTTGTGTTCAGGATGAGCTGGATGAAGTTGTGAACACGTGGAAATCACACAAAATAAGACCAAGATTGCACCATGATACAGCTTCAGGTCAACCAGTCGTCATGTATTCATTCCCTGCGATGCACAGTGCCGAGGACCAATTAAAACCTGTTGGAACGGAAGAGGTCACTGCATGTATGGAAGAGTACACTACAAAAGGCAATTTTCCTTGTGATGAAACTGTATTTGAACTGTGTTGTTTGCTTATGGAGGAAAATGAATGGCACGCGCCATCAGATCCATTGGATGCAAGTGACTTGTATGTTAAGTTGAGAGAGGAATTACTGAAGTCTATTTGACATACAGTATGTACTGATGCAATTTTGGGAAAATTCATTCATTCATTCATTCATTCATCTTCCGAGCCGCTTGATCCTCACTAGGGTCGCGGGGGGTGCTGGAGCCTATCCCAGTTGTCTCCGGGCAGTAGGCGGGGGACACCCTGAATCGGTTGCCAGCCAATGGCAGGGCACACAGAGACGAACAACCATTCGCACTCACACTCACACCTAGGGACAATTTAGAGTGTTCAATCAGCCTGCCACGCATGTCTTTGGAATGTGGGAGGAAACCGGAGCACCCGGAGAAAACCCACGCTGGCCCGGGGAGAACATGCAAACTCCACACAGGGAGGCCGGAGCTGGAATCGAACCCGGTACCTCTGCACTGTGAAGCCGACGTGCTAACCACTGGACTACCGGGCCGCCATTTTGGGAAAATGAAGCTTCAAATTTGCTCCATAAACCAGTTGTTGTTTTTTGACTTCTCTAGATTGCACTCTTTGCAGCAGTGGGCTGGAAGTACACGGACTTGCCCTTTCTGAAACCTTTATTTTAAACAACAGTGCCATGGCTCCAGCATGTCCCGTGACCCTGGAGGATATGTGGGTCAAAAGTGGATGGATGTCTTATTGTTAATATTGATAGAAAACATCTCCACACTTTTTCTGATCCGCTTTATCCTCACAAGGGTCACGAGATATGCTGTGCAGCCTGTCCCAGCAGTTGTTGGGCAGTAGGGGGGGGGGCACCCTGAACCGGTTGTCAGCAAATCGCAGTGCACACAGACGAACAACCATCTGCCCTCACAATCACGGACAATTATTTGGAGTGTTCCATTAACCTGCCCCGCATGTTTTTGGAATGTGGGAGGATGCGGAGAAGCCGGAGACTCCACACTGGAAGGCCGGAACCGGATTCGAATCCTGCACCTCTGCACTGTGAGGCCGACGTGCCTCACAGCCATTAGGAAATATCTGTAAAATGTTATTAAACCATTCACTGTTGCACACAAGTATATTAACCGTCAACATTCATGTGTAGACAGAAAAACAGTGAATATAGAGTAAGTTTATTGAACACAATAAATTCTTACTTTTAATGATAGAAGCATGGACCTAAATAATACAGTATAGCTGTTGAAACAACCATCCAATGGTTATGTATAACTTCTTTGCCTTTTTGTATATAAAACCCCAGAACTGTATATTACTGTAATATAACACCAAATGCAAGTTATTTCTATATACAGTAACTATAAAAACGGCAAACAATGCAACGTTCGTTTCTACAAACTTATCGTAAACAGTGAACACAATAATGTACCCAAGCCATGTAGTGCTGATGCAAACTACGATGGCTTGTTAACATAGTAACGGGTAAGAAAAAGCTAAACAATGTCCATCGCCCAGACATTGCTTTCAAGAACCGCATTGAATTCCAATCGGAAATCTGGAAAATTTTCATAGCTGTCAGCAATATGTAGAACCTTTCCACATGTGTGACCCACCGGCCTTCTACTAAACTAAGTCATTTCCTGGAACTCCACAAGAATGGCGTTGGTTACAACAAGATCAGATCCAGTGCAAAACCGGAGAAACTTCTGAAGTTTGAATTCATCTAACTCTCTGAAGAACCTTTTCAGATGATTTATCACTTCCTTCTGCTTTGGAGTTAAATCAGTTGCAAATTTGAGCAGTTGGCAGACTTTTTTTGAGGTAGGTTGCAAGTCCGAGCACAACTTGTTCAGTGCTTCAAGACTGATGGGAGACACGGTGAAGAGTAACCTCCCTCCAGCAGTCAATCACAAACATGGGCTTTTGGATAAGCTCTTTGTGTGCCATTTCCTGCAGTATTGTGGGAAAGGTTTCAGCAGAGATTCTTTTTCTACACCCGTAGCTGTCAAGAACTTCCACAAGATCATCTAGGTTCACTTCTGAAAAGTCCTTCATTGCTTCCATCAAAACTTCACGTTCTTTGCTGCTCACAAACTGCAGAAAATGGGCTTTTAGATCACTACAGACACAGTTGAAAAGCACTTGCTCGAGGAAAAGAAATGCAAGTTTGTTTGGGAAGTAGCAACAATCTTGGTATCCCCTTAAAAGAATTCTGCCAACTGCTTTCCACTTTTCTGCAGGAAAATCATGGCGAATGAATGGTACTTTAATTGATGTACCAAGGGTGCATCGGTCATAGAATTCCTGCCAGAAGCAGCTGAGAACATCCCGCAGTACTCCAGATCCAACACCTGCTTCTTATGTATTATCTGGGAGTATGCGTTTCACATTGAGTGATTTGTTTAAGATTGCATTTTCAGAGAATGCTATGATCATATCATTCAATGCGTCAGTGTAGTGGACAGTTATTGTCATCATATCTTGTGGATCAGGTGGACCATCATAGATAAGTGTGATGTCTGCATCTCCCTCCGTGTTGTATGTGGGGCCAAAAGTAATTTCTGAATTAACAGAAATGTCGAATGCCGTGTAGATTTCATTTGAACATTCGACAGAGACCTATTCAATTTCAGAGTTGTAGTCACTGGCATCGTGTGACACAACCAATACTTCTTTGGACGCTGTGCTGCCATCATGGTGGTCGTCCTTTGGCCTTGTTGCAATGTAAAAGCGCAACAACGTGAGCTTTGCAGCCTCATACATATTGCCGATGGATTGGCAGGTTTCATCAGCGCTTTGTTACAGCTGCCGCTGTTGTGAAAGCGCTATATAAATCAGCATGTATTGTATTGTATTGTATTGTATTGTATCAGTTAGGAGGTTTTGTTTGAAATCCCACACCTCAAACTGAAAGTCCAATTCAGATCCTTTAGGAGAAATTCCATCGGGGAAAAATAGTTTCTTTCCTTCCTCGAGAATTTCTTTCAACCCAGCTTCTGTGGACATTTGAAGTTTTCTGGTCCCCCCTCCCTGCTTCTCCATAACCTGTTTTGTTATTTTTCCATCATTGTGTATCCATCCAATTGCAACATTTCTCATTGTTTTCTGCCTCTTCGTCTGTCTTGCTTGTTGTGTCTTTGAGGAAGTGTCTTCTTTCCCGCTTACTTTCCTGATTTTCATTTTTTCACGTAATTTTTCCAAAAGTCCATTTTTTTCTTTTTGGAAAAGCTGTTGAGTCTTGCAAAAATTGAAGAGTGCTATACGGTCTCCATAGCACGGGACATAATTGGCAAGGGTGGCATCGTCCATCAGTGCTATGACATCACTGTCAATCTGCACAATAAGACAAATAGAAAAAATATACACTCAATCACCGTAACACATAATCGCTTAATTTTAAAGTATGAAGCACAAATGTAATACTAATCTCTACAATTGTAAACCAAATACACAGGCAAACGTGTTGCAACTCTTCAATGTTGAAAACCGTTAAGAATGTACCAAGATAAATTTATGCTTGAAAATTACTCTAACCTATTTGTGTTAGAATATGCAACTATGATAATAAAGTCCCTATTCAGACAGCAATTCATCAACTGTTGACTTCATTTATGCGTGCGTGTGCACATACTTCAAATGATGTAGCCTTGAATTGCGGCACGTCACTACAGTACTTGCCACGACACGACCACAGGTGTGTTCAGTTCACGGCAATTAGGCTGCAACGATGCTCCAGACGGCCACTGTCATCCACACAAAGGGGTTCGATGTCGAGAGTGGTGTTGTTTTTAACAACGTTGTGTGGCGTCACAGGAACGTACCCATTTAAATTGGTTACGTTCTACGTATTCACGAATGTAAACTGGGTGCATCCATTCATGACATTCGGACTAGCAACGGAGCTACAAGCTTCATGGAGCACGTTAACTCCAAATGAAACAAACACGACGCACTGTTTACTCACCCTCTGCTCCTCCAAAAGTGAAAGGATGTCCTCCGACACTCCTAGGAGATTAAAGTCAGAATTCTCACTTTAAAGTCAGAATTCTGAGATTAAAGTCAGAATTCTCACTTTAAAGTCAGAATTCTCACTTTAAAGTCAGAATTCTGAGATTAAAATCAGAATTCTGACTTTAAAGTCAGAATCTTGCCAACCTTATTTTTTCTTTCTTCGTTGGCCCTAATCCTCTTCCGTACAAGTAGATCCGAAGAGTGTCGAGAAGAAAAATAAAACAAACAACCATTTCTGTGTCTTTGTACTTGTTAGTAATATATATTTTTGTATTAATGTACACTGTACCATAGTCATCCTATCAGTCTCCTTTTTACAAAATAAATATTTATAAAATAAAATAAAGCAGGTAAATCTTGAATTTATGGTGGCGCGTGATGACGTCACCGGAAGTTGTTTGCGCTCAGCAGTCTGCAATTGCAGCTTGTGATCACAGCTGTTGCGCTCTATTATCAACATTATTCTCATTCAGAGTTTGCTTTGTGTACAATTCACCGAGGGCACGGGCAAAGAATAGGAACCTAGGAGGGCCCAGGGAAGCACTTTAAAACGGTACGTGTGAGCTACGATAGTTAACAGGCTGCAAAAGTGCATCGTCTGCCTCCGTTTCAGGCTGTTTCTCATCATGGCGTGTGTGCGTGTGTGCTTGTGTGCGTGCGTGTGTGTGTGTGTGTGTGTCTGTGTGTGTGTGCGCGCGCGCGTGCGGGTAAGGGTAGTTCCCGTGAGGTTAGTTGATCGAAAAGTAGATCTTTGGTCCAAAAAGTTTGGGCACCCCTGCACGAGAACTTGGAGGGAAAGATCCAACACAAGAAATGCGCCAAGGGAGCTCTGCAGCAACAAGAGGAAGAGGCAAGAGAGGACAATATCTGTGGCAAAACTTAAAATTAGGCCCTTTCCAATGGCTTGGGTAACATTTAGGGGTACTGGTTAAAACTTGTTTTCATTCTTTGAACAAAAAATGTGAAATGGGATTGAAGTAAACCAAGAGTGTCCAACCTTAGATGATATATGCAGGTTATATCTAGGTTATGATGACTCATTGTAATTAAAGTTTCAATCAAAATTCAATCAATGAGACCACGACTGACTGAAAGAAAATAACAACAAAGTTGTGACTCTTCTACATGGAAACTAATTTATTTAGATAATGCAATCTGAAGGACTCTACACAAACATGAAACACATTCACAATATCCACTGGAATGTGAGTCTCCAAAGTGTAAAAAGACTATCTATCTATCTATACAGTAAATGTGTGTTTGGACCCACACACACACACACACACACACACACACACACATATATCTATATATATATATATATATTGCTCGTCGTCCCGCACGCGGTCTGTCCTTCCCTCTGTCCCTTTTCAAAACGTACCTACTTCACCGCGCCGCTGCGCGCCGCCACTGCGCGCCGCCACTGCGCCGCTCAGGCAGTGGCTCACTACGATCGCGCGGGCATCCTAGCGAAAAAATTTTGTCTACCCACAAGCATTGCAATAAAATTGTTAGTTATTTAGTAGAGCTAAACATCTCTTTATTTTCGTGATAAGCAATGAAGATGAACAAAAAGTTGAAACAAGCAACAACACTTTTGTGGGCCGAAGGCCCACTTTACCAGCCTTCCGCAGGAACTAGGTGATGAGCCGCCCGGAGGGCGGCGAACCACCACCTTACCAGCCTTCCGCAGGAACTAACTGATGAGCCGCCCGGAGGGCGGCGCACCAGCTAGTTCATCATAAAACAGCTCATCAAGCTGCCTTTGCAAAACAGTTTGGATTGATTGTCTTTCTTATTTGGTTGGACAGCACTTTTGCCCTCAGAGAAAAACAAATACATGAGCCAAGACAAATGCACACAAAGCACGCATGCACATTCAGAATGCGACTGTATTAGACAACATTTTCCCGACACTATTAACACAATATTTATGACTGAACTGAAAATGACAATGAAGACCACATACGCATGGCAAATTGATTCACATCTCAGCTGCACAAGCTCAGTTTATTTTTCCCACTGGAGATAAGTATAGATGCCTTGGGGCCATGGGCTTTTTGAACTGTGCTTTTCTCTCTTTCCAGTGTTTACTCAGTGAATGGAGAGTTGATCTATTTCAATTAAAATGGTGTACCGATTCACTACATATAGTATTCCTTAGGGCATCATCCGTTATGGCTCAGATGATTGTGTATCCAAGAATCCTAAGAGCTTAGGTGTCAGGGTCTTTTTGCCCCTGGTTGGGTCAACCAGGGAAAACAGATTGAAGGTGAGTGACCATACTATAGCTCAAGCAGCTCCTATAATGACAACAATCCATCCACGTAGTTTTCCCGTTCAAGTTTACAAGTCACCAGCGCCCAACTTGTGAGATGTACAATAGAGTCACTGCTCCTTTGCATCAAGAGGAGCGACTTGTGACTTAGGCTAACTTGAACTTTGAGTGGGATGATTCCTGGACATCTTTCCAGACCCAGGAACACCACCGAATGACCTCGTAAAAGTTGGACAAAGTGGGCGGCCCGGTTGTTCGTCTCTCTGTGTGCCCTGTGATTGGCTGGAAATCAGTTCAGGGTGTCCCTCGCCAACTGCCCAAAGACAGCTGGTATAGGCCCCAGCACACCCCGCGACCCTTGTGAAGATAAAGCGGATCGGAAAATGGATGGATGGATGGACAAAGTAGCTGGGGAAATTAAAGTCTGTGCCTCAACTGTTTTGGCCACCATCCGCGCAAAAATAATATTATGTATGCCTGTGAATATTGTTATGTCGTCCGCATGCGTTTTCTTCAGTTTTTGTGTTCATATACATTGCCTAAAGGGAAACAAAACCACCATATAGATTTTTTTTGTTGACCCGTCTGCCTATGATATTTCAAATTGTATTGTGGCGGATGCGACAGTATGTGGTTGTTGAAATAAACACCATGTAATTGTCTTTGTTTTGTGTTTGAAGTGTACCTGTGGTGGTCAGAAGGAAAAATCGGTCAGTGAACGCCCTCGTTATCGAGGAATGCGGCCCCCAGGACAGGGCGACAGCTCCCGGTGCTTGTGTCTCCGATGACTGTGGAGGCCCAGTCTTCCCCGAAAACTCCGCCCGCAGGATTGACAGAAGTGGCTTGGTGGGCCTTGCGGTTGCAGGGCCCTCTCCTTCCTCCGCACTAGCCGGTCCTCCTCCGCAGTGACGCGTCGAGTCTTGAAGACCCCGCCCCGCACAGCCCCACGCCAGGCCGCCCAATCAGCGGCCAGGTCAGCCCACTGTGCCGGGGGTATCCGGCACCGCTGAAGATGACCCTTTAGCTGGTCTTTGAAACGTCTTTTCGGGGCACCGCGGGGACGGGTGGCCTCCAGCAACTCCGCGTAGAGGAGCTGCTTAGGGAGACGGTCGTCACTCATCCGCTGCACGTGGCCGGCCCACCGCAGTTGGGCCAGGGTGATCATGGCCTCGATACTCGTGAGGCCAGCCCGGTTAAGGATCTCATTATTAGTCAATCTCTCCTCCCAGGAAACGTTGAGGAGAGATCGGAGTCGTCCTTGGTGGAACTTCTCGAGCCTCTTGATGCTGCGCCGATAGAGGGGCCAACATTCGGCGCCATAGAGAAGGGTTGGGAGGACGACAGACTTATACACCATGATCTTCGTGTTGGTGGAAATGGCGTGATTCCTGAAGACCCGACGACCGAGGCGTCCAAAGGTTGTGTGGGCTGCCTGGATACGGTGAGTGAGGTCCTCCGTGAGGCCGGCGTCCTGCTGGATAATGCTGCCCAGGTAAGGGAACGCCAAGACCTGCTCGATGGGTTCGTCGTCTATGGTGATTTGGGGTGGATGATGGTTCAGGTGGAGGGTCTTTGTCTTTTTGGTGTTGACGGAGGTCCTGTACGCCGCGGCGAAGCTGTCCGCGATGAGCTGGAGGCCCCCGGAGGAGTTGGAGACCGCAGCATTGTCATCAGCGTACTGCAGTTCACTGACGGTCGTTACCATGGTCCCCCGCTTGCTCCTCAAACGGCTGAGGTTGAAGAGCAACCCTTCAGTTTGGTTGTGTAGACTGATTCCGTGCTCCTGGACAGGGGTGACGTGGTGGATGAGCGCGGCGATGTAGAGGCAGAACAACGTCGGCGCCACCGTGTAGCCCTATTTGACACCGGTCCGAACCGGGAATGGGGTAGTCATTTCGCGCTGAGTCAGGACGCAACCCTTCATGCCGTCATGAAACATCCGGATGAGGGATATGAATTTGCCTTGACCTTCCAGCACTTTCCAGAGTGCTGCTCGGGGCACAGAATGAAACGCTTTGGCCAGATCATAAAAGATGGCGTGGAACTCCCTCCGCTGCTCCCAGCACTTCTCCAGGAGCTGTCTGGCGCAGAACACCATGTCTGCGGTTCCCCTGCCTGGACGGAAGCCCGCCTGGGACTCCGGAAGAACCCGCTCAGCGAGACAGGTGAGTCGGTCGGCCAGTATACGACAGATGAGTTTTCCAGCAGTTGACAGCAGGGGAAATTCCACTATAGTTTCCACAGTCGAGTTTGTCACCCTTCTTGAATATCGTGACGATGACGGAGTCCTTCAGTTCTCCCTGCACCGTCTCCTCGACCCAGCATTGATTTTGGATCCTCTGGATCTCTCTTTGTGCTTCACTCTTGGCCGCCCGGTAGGCTTCTTCAAGTCAAGAGGAAACACAGTTCTGCCATGCAATGCGAGCCTCTCTCTTTCTTGAAATCAGTGTCTCAATTTCTTCCAGGTTTTCGGCAAAACAATCCGGATTTCTCCTCTTCTGGATACCGAGGACCTCTTCCGCGGATTTGGTGAGCGCAGTTTTCAAGTGCTCCCAGTCTGAGTGGACAGTGGCAGGAAGCGTAAGAGGTTGAGTGTCCAGTTTGTCCGCGAGGGACGTCTGGTACTGTTCGAGGACTTCGGGATTCCTTAGCAGCCCAACATTGAAACGTATCCTCTTGGGGATCTTCTTCCTTCTTTTCGCAGGCGCGATCTTCAGCCTAAGTCTTGAGGCTACCAGCCTGTGATAGGACCATCCGTCATCCATGGAGCGGATTGCCCTTGTGACCATGACGTCCGCTCGGTCGCAGATGCGGGTAAGGACGTAATCGATCAGGTGCCAGTAGCCGGATCTTGGATGTTGCCAGGTGGTCTTGTGCTTGTTGGCCATCCGAAACAGTGTGTTGGTTATTACCATCTCCGTCTCTGCACAGAGACCAAGGAGTAGTTCTCCATTTTCGTTGCAGTTGCCAACGCCTTCCTTCCCCAGAATCCCTCCCCAAAGCTGATGGTCCCGGCCCACCCGCGCGTTGAAATCCCCCAGAACCAAGAGCTTATCCCAGGGCTTGACGCGAAGGATCAGGCCACGCAGCACGGCATAGAAGGACTCCTTCGCCTCCTCCGAGGCGTCCAGGGTAGGTGCATAGGCGCTGATGATCACAAGTGATTGGGATTGACACAGAGGTAGGGTGATGGAGTTGAGTCTCTCAGAAGTTCTTACGGGGATGATGTTGTGATCCCTAACCAGACGTGACTTAACGCAGAACCCTACACCGTGAATTCTCTCCTCCACAGCTCGTCCGCTCCAGAAGAAGGTGGACCTGTGCCGAGGGTCCTCGATCTGCCCGGCACCAGGGAGACGGGTCTCGGAGAGGGCCACAATGTCCAGGCCGAGCTTCTGAATCTCAAGGGCGATGAGGGCAGTCCTGCGCTCCTGTCTTTTTGCTCTTGCATTGTCCATCAGGGTTCGTACATTCCAAGCGCCGATTTCCAGGAAAGCAGTCCAGTTATTGTATTTGTATTTGTTTCGCCCGCACGAAGGATGAATCTGCTGGAGGCGGGTCTCCAGCCGATCGGTGGCGGTATTTTGTGTTTTGTATTAAATCTCCTTTTTTCTCTGACAAACATTTTTTCTGTGTCTGCTATTTCGGGGATCCACTTCCAGTTATTGTTGTGCTCGAAGCGATCATCAGAATCAGAATCAGAATCAGAATCATCTTTATTGGCCAAGTATGTAGAACACACAAGGAATTTGTCTCCGGTATAACACGCTGCACTAGTATCATCGTAAACAACAAAATCATTGAACCATTTTAGAGTATACCAGTAGTTTTGTAGTACCATTTTGTGGTGCAAGAAGAGTGACTAAGTCACTCTTAATGGCTAGAGGGAAGAAGCTGTTTAAGTGTCTACTGGATTTGGTGCCCATGGATCTGTAGCGTCTGCCTGAGGGGAGTGGCTGAAAAAGGTGGTGGGCAGGGTGCGGGGGATCCAGGAGGATTTTCCGTGCCCTTGTCTTGATTCTTGCAGTGTGCAAGTCCTTTAGAGTGGGTAGGGCGGTGCCAACGATTTTTTCTGCCGTCCTAACTGTCCGTTGAAGTCGGATTTTGTCCTTTTTTGTGGCGGCCCCAAACCAAACCGTGATGGAAGAACACAGGATTGATTCGATGACTGCCGTGTAGAACTGTTGTAGCACCTCCTGTGGCAGGCCATGCTTCCTCAGCAGCCTCAGGAAGTACATCCGCTGCCCGGCCCTTTTCAGGATGGAGATGGTGTTGACTTCCCACTTCATGTCCTGGGAGACTGTGATTCCCAGGAAATTGAAGGTCTCGACGGTTGACACAGGGCAGTTGGATAGTGTGAGGGGCAACTGAGGAGAAGAATGTTTCCTGAAGTCCACGATCATCTCTACAGTCTTGAGCGTGTTCAGCCCGAGGTTGTGTCGGCCGCGCCAGAGCTCATTCTGTCGCTTCGGGTGTAACGTGACAGAATACTCCGGCCACCATGGATCCCGCAGACGTAGAAAAAAATTTGTCCACTCTGTCCCGTCAAGAGCAACAGATGAGTCAGCAGGGCCAAGCCATTACGGAACTCCGCGGCGCGGTTTCCATGCTGGGTCATCGGTTCGATAATCTCGAACCCCGTATGATACAGTTGGAGGAACGGAGAATACCTCCCCCCGTGGTTCATCATACCACCACTGAGGCACCCGTTTCCTCCCCCACACTGATTAGGGAACCGTCGCTTCCACACCCCCCACGTTACGGGGGTGAGCACGGGCAGTGTGGGCACTTTCTCCATCAGTGCTTGCTCATCTTCGACCAGCAACCTTCCGTCTATGCCAATGACACCGCGAAGGTTGCATATATAATGAGCCTATTGACAGGTCCAGCAGCGTCATGGGCTATGGCGACGAGCGACGCAAAGCCGAGCCTCCGGTCATCTTACCACAACTTCGTATCGGCGTTTCGCCGGGTGTTCCACCATCCCGTACGGGGCAGAGAGGCTGAGGGCCGGTTACTTGAACTCCACCAGGGGAGGCGATCGGTAGCGGACTACTCGATCGAGTTACGGAATTTAGCCGCCCAGAGTGGCTACGATGACCGGGTGCTGTGTGGGCTCTTTTGTCGCGGGTTAAATACCCAGCTCAGGGATGAACTGGCGACCCGCGACAACAGTGCCGACCTGGAGGAGTTAATCGAGCTCGCCCTTCTGATGGACAACCGCCTGAGCGACCTACTGTATGGGTATGACGTTAAACTGCATCCAACTGGTCCTCCAGGTTGGGGGTTGGGCGTGAGGTTAACAACCTCAACCTGTAAAAACCTGCTGCCTTGTAGGTTGGGTCTCTTTAGACAAAGGCTAGGAGAAGGCAACTCTGAATCCAAATCCCCCTGCTGCCTCGCAGGGTCTGCCTCTGAGGCATTGGCTACGGTGGTACACCCTACCAGTGTACCCGGAGTGGAGCCCCGACAGGCAGGGTCAGACACGCAGTCAGCGACCCTGGCAACTCCTGCAGAAGACCCGGTCCCAAGTGTATTGGTTCATCCTCTCCCTTGGGCTCCGATCGGTGACGCCGAGAGGGGGACACTACAGCCTGGGCAACTCAGTGTCTCCATATCCCCCGCCCAAGCCTTCGACGCGCACTGGAGAGTGGTCTCCACCGTAGTCGCAAGACTTCGTAAAGCAACCACGGGAAGAGGCAGTTACCGGTTCATTAGAGCTCCGGCCAATTGGCGTGGAGCCGGAGCGCCAGGGGCCTCGCCCGACGGTGGGAGGAGTCATCGCACTCCATTGGCTAGCTACCGCCCGCCCCAAACTGGGCAGCCCCCGGTCAATAGGGTGCTAGCCCGTCACACTCGCCTGCTCTACTGGGTGCATAGAGAGCAGGGGAAACCCGGAAAGCGAGTGCCTCCATGCACCAGGCAAAACACGCAAGAGAAAGAAGTCCCCAGCACTCGCATAGCAAGCTGGAACGTCAGAACTATGTGCCCCGGAATGTCCCCCGACCCGACTCAGATCACTGACCTAAGAAAGACTGCCATCATTGGGAAGGAACTGGCCCACTTGAACATCGATGTGGCCTGCCTACAGGAGACACGCCTGCCAGACAGCGGATCCCTCAGGGAAGAAAACTACACCTTCTTCTGGCAGGGTCGGCCACAGAAGGAACCGCGCCAGCATGGCGTGGGCTTCGCAGTGAGGAACTCCCTGCTCCACGCAGTGGAAACACCGACCGGCGGCACGTCCCGTCTCCTCTCCCTGCGCATGAAGACCACAGCAGGGTATGCCAACATCATCTCAGCCTACGCCCCCACCCTGACGTCCTCCCCAGAAGCTAAGGATGAGTTCTACGAAAATCTCGAAAATGAAGTGAGACGTATCCCCAAGACCGAACTCCTCCGGATTCTCGGCGACTTCAACGCACGTGTGGGGGCCGATTGGCAGGCTTGGTCCTCTTGCCTCGGCCCACATGGAGTTGGCCGACTGAACGAGAATGGCCAACGCCTCCTCGAGCTGTGCTGCCACCACAGCCTCTGTATCACCAACACCTTCTTCGCAGGCAATGACCGCCACAAGGTGTCCTGGAGGCACCCTAGTTCCCACCATTGGCACCAGCTGGACCTAGCAATTACAAGAAGATCCAGCCTGAACGCCATCCTCCACACGAGGAGCTACCACAGCGCAGACTGCGACACCGACCACGCCCTAATCGCCAGTAAGGTGAGGCTGGAGCCTCGCAGAATCCACCACGCCAAGACCAAGTGCAAGCCGCGCATAAACACCTGTGGCACTGCCGACCCGGAAAAGGTGAACTGCTTCTCCACTACATTCAGAGATAAGCTGAAAGAGAAATATGACAACACCACAGAAGACCCCGTCCGTCTCTGGGACCAGCTCAGAAACGGCATCTACGACTCCGCAATGCTCGCCTTTGGGAAGGAGTGCGGAAAAACGCAGACTGGTTCGAGGCGCACTGGCTAGAAATGGAGCCTGCAACAGGAGCCAAGAGAAAGGCAATGCTTGAGCACAAGAACAACCCCTGCCCCAACACCCGAGACACCCTCCGTGCTGCCAGGAGTAAAGCCCAGCGGTCAGCCCGCCGTTGTGCTAACAAATACTGGCAGGACCTCTGCATGGAGATCCAGTCAGCTGCTGACCAGGGCAGGACCAGGAGCATGTATGAGGGGATCAAAACAGCAACGGGTCCATCATGCAACAAAACTGCCCCTCTCAAGTCCAAGACCGGTCACACGATCCAAGACCGAAGCAGGCAAATGGACAGGTGGGTCGAGCACTACCTAGAGCTATATGCAACTCAAAACACCGTCGCAGGAGCAGCCCTTGACTCCCTGCCTGACCTTCCCCTCATGGAGGAACTGGACAGCGCACCCTCGCCTAACGAGCTTGCGAAAGCAATCGACGCTCTAAACAATGGCAAAGCACCAGGCCAGGATGGCATCCCCCCTGAGGTACTGCGGCATGGGAAACACACGCTCCTGCAACCGCTGCACCAGCTTCTGAGCCTCTGCTGGGAAAAGGGCCACATCCCGCAAGACATGAGGGATGCCTCCATTGTCACCCTCTACAAGAACAAGGGGGACCGCAGCGACTGTAACAACTATCGGGGCATCTCTCTGCTCAGCACCGTTGGGAAGGTGTTCGCCCGCGTCGCCCTGAAACGGCTTCAGCGCCTCGCCTCACGAGTCTACCCCGAATCGCAGTGTGGCTTCAGGGCTAAAAGATCCACAGTGGACATGATATTCTCCCTCCGCCAGCTTCAAGAGAAGTGCCGCGAGCAGCAAAGACCTCTGTTCATTGCCTTCGTTGACCTGACCAAAGCGTTCGACTTGGTCAGCCGGAGCGGGCTATTTCAAAAACTGGAGAAGATAGGCTGTCCACCAAAACTGCTCACCGTTATCCGCTCCTTCCATCAAGACATGCAAAGCACAGTCCGCTTCAACGGCGCTACCTCCCAGCCATTCCCAGTCAGCAGTGGATTGAAGCAGGGGTGCGTCCTTGCACCAACCCTATTTGGAATCTTCTTTTCCATCCTCCTCCAGTATGCCTTCTCCGACTGCGAAGAGGGGGTATACCTCCGCACATGGCAAGATGGTAGCCTCTTTAACATGGCAAGACTGCGCGCCAAGTCTAAAACCTACAACAGTAAGAGAACTACTGTTTGCAGACGATGCTGCCCTCACTTCCCATAGTGAGGCAGGACTCCAGCACTTGGTGAACAGACTCTCGCGTGCGTGCAGGGACTTCGGGCTAACGATCAGCCTAAAGAAGACAAATATACTAGCCCAGGGAACCACCGTCGCCCCCTCTATCACCATCGAGGACACGCCGCTGAAAAATGTCGACTCCTTCACCTATCTAGGCTCAACCGTCACATGTGCAACAACACTCGACGCCGAGATCAGCTCGAGGATCGCCAAGGCTGCCGGTGTGATGGCGAAGCTGTCGAAACGCGTCTGGGAAAACAGCCTTCTCAGTGCAAAAACCAAGGTTATGGTGTACGAGGCCTGCGTCCTCTCCACCTTACTCTACGGCAGTGAGTCATGGACCACCTACGCTAGGCAGGAACGGCGACTAAACACCTTTCATCTACGTGCCCTCCGGCGGCTGCTGCGCATCAGGTGGCAGGATCTGATTCCAAACACCGCGGTCCTCCAACAAGCCGGCGTCCTAAGCATCCAATGCACCTTGATGAAGAGGAGGCTCCGCTGCCGCGGGAAATCCTCTATGGCGAGCTGCTTGAGGGACGCCGGAGTGTGGGCCGGCCCCTGCTGCGCTACAAGGACACTTGCAAACGTGACCTAAAGGCGGTCCGGGTGGATCCCAACAGATGGGAGAGTGCAGCAGCAGACCGAGCCACCTGGTGCAACACCATCCGCATAGGGGTTGCCGAGGCTGCGGCGGAGGAGCAGGACCGGGCCTCACAGAAGCGGGCAGCGAGAAAGTGCCGCGCAGCTGCTCCACGCACCACCCCACCATCCTCAACATTCACCTGCGTGAAATGCCAGCGGGAATGCCACTCAAGAATAGGGCTCTTCAGCCACTCGCGCTCATGCGTCCAGTACAGGACCTAATCCCCCCTACGCGTCGACCATCGCCTTTCGAGACGAGGATGCTATATAAATACCCAGCTCAAGGATGAACTGGCGACCCGCGACAACAGTGCCGACCTGGAGGAGTTAATCGAGCTCGCCCTTCTGATGGACAACCGCCTGAGAGACAGAAACCGGGAGCGTGGAGGTGATCGGTTCCTGTTCCGGCATGCCACGTACCGCGGGGAATACCGTGGGGCGCTTCGGGCAGCAGGGCCCGGAGATCACCATCGATCCCGGAATGTGGCCACCGCGGAGGAACCGATGCAGCTGGGTGGCGAAAGCTCTGGATCGGAGGGGAGAAGGCGCCGTTTCAATGACCGGCTCGGTCTGACAGCAGCCTACAAGGACCTCATGCTGCTCCCAGCCGTCCGGAACCTCAGCCATCTTCGTTCTCCGAGTACTGTTAGTCACGACCCCGCGCAGCGCCTCCCGAGCCTCGGCGAGTCGACTCCCGGCCGGGGCACCCCAAGAGACTGCAACTCGAAGGGGAGATATATGGGGGGTCCCGGTTGCGACGGGTTAGGGCCCTGATAGACTCGGGGGCTGATAATTGTTTTATTGACACAGACCTCGCCTCTGACTTAGGTTGTTTTATCGAGGAGTTGGCCGAGAAGAAGCGGGTTCATGATCTCGATGGGCGCCTCCTGGCTGTTGTAACACAAAGAACAGAACCACTAAAACTCCAAGTATCCGGAAACCATGTCGAGCATCGACGGTTTTATTTAATGCGGTCTCGAGCCGCTCCGGTTATTCTCGGTTTGCCCTGGCTCAAGACTCACAACCCCGTTATTTCCTGGGAGCACCCGGCAATAGAGAGCTGGAGCCGGTACTGTTACGAGCATTGTTTACAATCAGCCGTAGGGGAGCGCGAACGTGCCGTGACGACTCCCCTGAAACAATCTGCCTTGACTGAGTGCCAAATTGCTATCATGACCTACGACAAGTATTCAGCAAGGATCGCGCATGCTCGTTGCCCCCGTACCGCCCATTCGACTGCGCCATAGACCTGCAGGTGAACGCTCCGTTGCCGAATTCACGGCTATATCAGGTGTATCAACCAGAACGAGAGGCACTAACGGAGTGCATAAATAGCTCGCTCACTGCAGGTCTAATTAGACCGTCGCGATTACCGTTAGGGGCGGGATTCTTCTTTGTGGGGAAGAAGGACAAGTCGCTACGACCGTGTGTAGATTATCGTGGGCTGAATAACATCACAATCAAAAATAAGTATCCGCTGCCGTTGTTGGACTCCGCCTTAGCTCCTTTGCAATCAGCCACCATATTTTCAAAGTTAGATTTACGCAGTGCTTACCATTTGGTCCGCATTCGGGAAGGAGACGAATGGAAGACTGATTTTAAGACCCCGCTGGGTCATTTCGAATATTTAGTCATGCCCTTTGGGCTGACTAATGCTCCCGCTGTGTTCCAAAGTCTGATCAACGACGTGTTAAGGGACATGCTGAACATCTTCTGTTTCGTCTATCTTGACGATATTTTAATTTTCTCCTGGTCGTTACAAGAACACAAGCAACACGTCAGACTTGTTCTCCAGCGTTTGTTGGAAAATAGGCTCTTCGTCAAGGCAGAGAAATGTGAATTTCATGTACCCGTCATCTCTTTTCTGGGGTTTATTATTGAGCAGGGCAAGCTGAGAGCAGACCCCAACAAGACGAAGGCGGTGATGAACTGGCCAACACCGACTAACCGGAAGGAGTTACAGCGCTTCTTGGTGTTCGCTAATTTCTACCGTCGTTTTATTCGTAATTACAGCCAAAAGGCGTTCCCATTGACCCGACTGACATCCATCAAAGTCCCCTTCAGATGGGACTCAAATGCGGACTCGGCATTCGCAAGTTTAAAAGCAGCATTCACTAATCCTCCTGTACTGGAACATCCTAACCCTGACCTCCCTTTCATTGTAGAAGTGGACGCCTCGGATTCGGGAGTGGGGGCGGTGCTGTCCCAGCGTTCCCCGGTCGACCAGAAGCTGCACCCCTGCGCCTTTTTCTCTCGTCGACTCAGTGCAGCCGAGTCGAACTATGACGTGGGCAATCGCGAACTGCTGGCTGTGGTCGCAGCCTTGCAGGAATGGCGCCACTGGCTCGAGGGGGCTAAGGAACCATTCACTGTATACACGGACCATAAAAACCTGGAATACCTCGGCTCCGCCAAGAGACTAAACTCCCGTCAGGCCCGGTGGGCCCTACTATTGACCCGATTTAATTTCATTATCACATACTCTCCGGGGTCCAAGAACACCAAGCCCGACGCCCTTTCCCGTCTCCACGACCACGTGGAAAGGGACCGGACGCCGGAGGCCATTCTCCCGGCCCAATGCATCGTGGGGGCGTTGAGATGGGAGATTGAGCAGCGGATACAAGAAGCTCAGGATGGTGTCCAGGTCCCGGCGGAATGTCCCGCGGGGAAGCTGTTTGTGCCCCCACCGCTGCGTTCGGAGGTGTTGCAGTGGAGGCACGGGTCCAAGGTGGCTTGTCATCCTGGGGTGAACCGGACTGTGCATCTCATCACCCAGCGGTTCTGGTGGCCGGAGCTCCATCCTGTGGGCGGTCCGTCGTTCTCACAATCGTGGACAGATTCTCTAAGGCTGCCCATTTTGTTCCTCTGTCCAAGTTGCCGTCTTCATTGGAGACCGCCGACCTTCTCATCAAACACGTTTTCCGTCTCCCTGGCATCCCGTTGGACATTGTATCGGACCGGGGGCCCCAGTTCGTGTCGCGTGTATGGAAGCGGTTCTGCCGGTCCCTCGGGGCCACGGCCAGTCTGACCTCGGGATATCACCCACAGTCCAATGGACAAGCCGAACGTGCCTACCAGGATCTGGGGGCGGCCCTCCGCTATGTGTGTCTCCACAGTCCCTCCTCCTGGGCCGACCACCTGCCTTGGGTGGAGTATGCACACAACACCCTCGTCTCTTCAGCCACTGGCAGGTCCCCCTTCATGTCGGCATACGGGTACCAACCACCGCTGTTCCCGTCCCAGGAGGGACAAGTGGAGGTCCCATCTGTGCAGCACCACCTCAAGCGAGCCCACCGCGTGTGGAGGGAAGCCCGAGCTGCACTGTCCCGCACGGCGACCCGGAACCGGCAGATCGCGGACCGTCGTCGGCGCCCGGCACCTACCTATGTAGTGGGACAGGAGGTGTGGCTGGCGACGAGGGACCTTCGCCTGGCCGGCACATCCGCGAAACTGGGGCCCCTATTCACCGGACCGTTCGTGGTCGAATCCATCATCAGCCCCGTTGCGCTCAAGCTCCGGCTGCCGGCCACCATGAAGGTTCACCCCGTGTTCCACGTCTCCCTGCTCAAACCGGTGACAACCAGTCCTTTGGCTCCTTCTCCCACTCCGCCCCCTCCTCCGCGGGTCGTCGATGGTGACCCGGTGTACATGGTACGGGCCATCCTGGACTCTCGGCGCAGGGGAAAAGGACCCCCGCTCCTGGATCCTTGATCCGTCCCTTCTTCACGACTTCCACGCAGCTCATCCATCCAAACCAGGTATTCCAGCGGGAGGCGTCCGTTGAGGGGGGGGGGGGGGGGTACTGTCACGTCCCGTGTTTGTCAGCAGGGGGCAGGCTTCCTGCTTGCTGCCTGCACACCTGCCACCCATTTGTGGATAATTACACAGGCTTTATTTGGGCGCTCTGGCAGTCGACTCACTGCTGGAGTATTCCACGCCGTGCCATTACTCTCGCTGATTTCCTTCTCGATTTAATCATTGCCTTAAAGCCTAGTGGCTGTTATTGCGTGCCTTCTAACCCTCACGTATAAGATTATATCGTTCACCAAAATATTCTCCTTGCTATTTTTTCCGCGTTTTCTGTTGTCTCCTTATTTATTCCTGGTCCTTATTTTGACCAGCGCCTTCTGTTGTTCACCTGACGGGTATTTTGTGTTTTGCATTAAATCTCATTTTTTCTCTGACAAACATTTTTTCTGTGTCTGCTATTTCAGGAATCCACTTCCAGTTATTGTTGTGCTCGAAGCGATCATTTTGTCGCTTCGGGTGTAACGTGACAAAAATAATGCATCAAGCAAGGAAATCACAAAATAAATTATATATCCCCGTACAGAATTTATTTGGTGATTTCCTCGCTTGATTTTCTTCGTGGTTTCTTTGAAGTAAGAATTAAATTACGCTTTTCGTAGGCGGGCATGAACGCCGCTCGAGTGGAACGGAAGAAAGCACGGAGATGGACAAAGACGTACAGTACCTGTAATTGCTGAGACTATGAAAACCATTAATAAAGTCTGTAAAAAAAAATAAAACCACAACCACAGCTCTCATTTTTTCAACAAACTCAGGTGTATCTCCTTCCCTTCTTTTCTTCCGGTCAACTCGAGAGCCGTTCATGAACGCCTCCGAAAAACCCATTGGCATTTCCTTTATCATAGCTCCAAGAGTACAATCAGATAAGATAAAATAAGAAAACCTTTAATAGTCTCACAATTGAGAAATTCCCACTTCACAGCAGCAACGTGATGAGAGGAAGAAGTAGAAGAACAAAATAAATAGGAGCTGCTGGAAAGGCAGCTGCTGGAAAGGCAGCCACTCTCGCGGCGCCATCTTGAAGTCAAATAACACAACAAGATGTCAGTCATAATTATTTATTCCTTTGTTGTGTATTCACAAATGATGAAATCACAATATAAGTTCTGTGGGGGTGGGGCAATATAATTTATTTTGTGATATCCTCGCTTGCTTTTCAGTTTTGATGTATTCCATCCATCCATCCATCATCTACCGCTTATCCGGGGCCGGGTCGCGGGGGCAACAGCTTTAGCAGGGAAGCCCAGACTTCCCTCTCCCTAGCTACTTCTTCCAGCTCTCCCCGGGGGATCCCGAGGCGTTCCCAGGCCAGCTGGGTGACATAGTCTCTCCAGCGTGTCCTGGGTCTTCCTCTGGGTCTCCTCCCGGTGGGACATGACCGGAACACCTCACCGGGGAGGCGCTCAGGAGACATCCGAATCAGATGCCCAAGCCACCTCATCTGGCTCCTCTCGATGTGGAGGAGAAGCGGCTCGACTCTGAGCCCCTCCCGGATGACCGAGCTTCTAACCTTATCTCTAAGGGAGAGCCCGGACACCCTGCGAAGAAAACTCATTTCAGCCGCTTGTATCCGGGATCTCGTTCTTTCGGTCACGACCCATAGCTCGTGACCATAGGTGAGGGTTGGGACGTAGATCGACCGGTAAATTGAGAGCTTCGCCTTTTGGCTCAGCTCCTTCTTCACCACGACAGACCGATACAACGTCCGCATCACAGCAGACGCTGCACCGATCCGCCTGTCGATCTCCCGCTCCCTCCTACCCCCACTCGTGAACAAGACCCCAAGATACTTGAACTCCTCCACTTGGGGTAAGATCTCCTCCCCGACCCGGAGGGGGCACTCCACCCTTTTCCGACTGAGTACCATGGTTTCAGATTTGGAGGTGCTGATTTTCATCCCAACCGCTTCACACTCGGCTGCGAAACGCTCCAGTGAGAGTTGGAGAGCCCTGTTTGAAGGAGCCAACAGCACCACATCATCTGCAAAAAGCAGGGATGAAATACTGAGGCCCCCAAAACGGACCCCCTCAACGCTTCGGCTGCGCCTAGAAATTCTGTCCATAAAGGTTATGAACAGAATCGGCGACAAAGGGCAGCCTTGGCGGAGTCCTACCTCCACTGGAAACGATTCCGACTTACTGCCGGCAATGCGAACCAAACTCTGACATCGGTGGTATAGTGACCGAACAGCCCGTATCAGGGGATTCGGTACCCCATACCCACGAAGCACCCCCCACAGAACTCCCCGAGGGACACGGTCAAACGCCTTCTCCAAGTCCACAAAACACATGTAGACTGGTTGGGCGAATTCCCACATACCCTCAAGGACCCTGCTAAGGGTGTAGAGCTGGTCCACTGTTCCACGGCCGGGACGAAAACCACACTGCTCCTCCTCAATCTGAGGCTCGACTTCCTGACGGACCCTCCTCTCCAGCACCCCTGAATAGACCTTACCAGGGAGGCTGAGGAGTGTGATCCCTCTGTAGTTGGAACACACCCTCCGGTCCCCCTTTTTAAAAAGAGGGACTACCACCCCGGTCTGCCAATCCAGAGGCACTCTCCCTGTTGTCCACGCGATGTTGCAGAGGCGTGTCAACCAGGACAGCCCCACAACATCCAGAGCCTTGAGGAACTCCGGGCGGATCTCATCCACCCCCGGGGCCTTGCCACCGAGGAGCTTTTTAACCACATCGGTGACTTCAACCACAGAGATAGGAGAGCCCACCTCAGAGCCCCCGGGCTCTGCTTCCTCCAAGGAAGGCGTGTTGGTGGAGTTGAGGAGGTCTTCGAAGTACTCTGCCCACCGGTTCACAACGTCCCGAGTCGAAGTCAGCAGCGCCCCATCCCCACTGTACACAGTGTTAGTGGTGCACTGCTTCCCCCTCCTGAGACGTCGGATGGTGGACCAGAATTTCCTCGAAGCCGTCCGGAAGTCGGCTTCCATGGCCTCACCGAACTCTTCCCACGCTCGGGTTTTTGCCTCGGCGACCACCGAAGCCGCGGCCCGCTTGGCCAATCGATACCCGTCAGCTGCCTCTGGGGTCCCACAGGCCATAAAGGCTCGATAGGACTCCTTCTTCAGCTTGACGGCATCCCTTACTGCTGGTGTCCACCAGCGAGTACGGGGGTTGCCGCCACGACAGGCACCAACCACCTTACGGCCACAACTCAGATTGGCCGCCTCAACAATAGAGGCACGGAACACGGTCCACTCGGGCTCAATGTCCCCCGCCTCCCCCGGAACATGGGAAAAGCTCTGTCGGAGGTGGGAGTTGAAACTCCTTCTGACAGGGGATTCCGCCAGACGCTCCCAACAAACCCTCACTATACGTTTGGGTCTGCCAGGACGGACCGGCATCTTCCCCCACCATCGGAGCCTACTCACCACCAGGTGGTGATCAGTTGACAGCTCCGCCCCTCTCTTCACCCGAGTGTCCAGAACATGCGGCCGCAAATCCGATGATACAACAACAAAGTCGATCATCGAACTGTGACCTAAGGTGTCCTGGTGCCAAGTGCACATATGGACACCCTTATGTTTGAACAAGGTGTTCGTTATGGACAATCCGTGACGAGCACAGAAGTCCAATAACAAAACACCACTCGGGTTCAGATCGGGGGGGCCGTTCCTCCCAATCACGCCCCTCCAGGTCTCACTGTCATTGCCCACGTGAGCATTGAAGTCCCCCAGCAGAACAAGGGAGTCCCCAGCAGGAGTACTCTCCAGCACACCCTCCAAGGACTCCAAAAAGGGTGGGTATGCTGAGCTGCTGTTTGGTGCATATGCACAAACAACAGTCAGGACCCGTCCCCCCACCCGCAGGCGGAGGGAGGCAACCCTCTCGTCTGCCGGTGTGAACCCCAATGTACAGGCACTGAGCCAGGGGGCAATGAGTATGCCCACACCTGCTCTGCGCCTCTCACCGTGAGCAACTCCAGAGTGGAAGAGAGTCCAACCCCTCTCGAGAGAACTGGTACCAGAACCCAGGCTGTGTGTGGAGGCAAGTCCGACTATATCCAGTCGGAAATTCTCTGCCTCACACACCAGCTCGGGCTCCTTCCCTGCCAGAGAGGTGACATTCCATGTCCCAAGAGCTAGCTTCTGCAGCCGAGGATCGGACCGCCAGGGTCCCCGCCTTTGGCTGCCGCCCAGCTCACCTTTGCACCCGACCCCTTTGGCCCCTCTCATGGGTGGTGAGCCCATGGGAAGGGGGACCCACGTTGCCTCTTCGGGCTGTGCCCGGCCGGGCCCCATGGGTGTAGGCCCGGCCACCAGGCGCTTGCCAACGAGCCCCACCTCCAGGCCTGGCTCCAGAGGGGGGCCCCGGTGACCCGCGTCCGGGCAAGGGAAACCTTGGTCCATATATTTTGTTCATCATAAGGGGTCTTTGAGCCGTGCTTTGTCTGGCCCCTCACCTAGAACCTGTTTGCCATGGGTGACCCTGCCAGGGGCATAAAGCCCCAGACAACTTAGCTTCTAGGATCATTGGGACACACAAACCCCTCCACCACGGTAAGGTGACGACTCACGGAGGGGGTTTTGATGTATTATTTTCAATTTTTGTAGTTTCATTGAAGTAATCGTTAGTTTACGTTTTTCGGTGTTGGTCTTGAACGGCTCTCGAGTCAAACAGAAGAAAGCACGGAGACAGACAAAGTCGTACCTGTATTTGTTGAGAGTGTTTTAAAAAATTAACTCCACAGCCCTCCTTTTTTTGGAGCTGCAACACATACTTATTTAATTAAGCAGCGACACAGTTCACTGAACCATCAGCAAGTTATAACATTGGAAGAATGTCGAAGCATGTTTCCAGGAAGGAGCCATCTTGGAGTCGACGGATTCCCGTAATGACCATACAAAAGTTGCACCTGATTTTAAGGCGCTCGGTGAGCTTTTAAGAAAATGGAAGACTTTTTGGTGTGCCCAATAGTGCGGAAAATACGGAAGGTAATTAATTTTGACTTGGCCTTCAAGGTGCTCGCATGCTTAAAAAGTGTAAGCAACCCTATTTTTACAGTTCCTTATAAACGTACAGCGCGTGCTGATCTCCTGAATGGACTTTAGCAAGTCTGTTTCTTCTTGCGCAACGCAGACTGTGCGCATCACCTGCAGTGAATTTAAAGGGAATGAAATGAGCCCATTCGATTGGCCGGGAATCAAGTTGTCAGTATTCACTCCCACAATGGCACATAACGATCATTTCTGACAGTGCCCAGTGTTTTTTGTTATTGTAAAGTGTCCTTGGGTGTCTTGAAAGGCGCTTATAAATAAAATGTATTATTATTATTATAATTATTATCATGAAAAAACAAAAGACAACTGCACCCGTGCACATGGTTAGACTTGACTTTGCGCTAGACTTGGGCTGGGCATGAAAATCGAGCCCTAAAGGCTATCAAGCTATCCAATAGAGCCACCTCCTTATTATTGTGATAATCAAAGACAGAATTTATCATAAGTCTGCATCCCTGATGATCACTACACGACATGTGTACTTTAGCATTTGTGCTTGATAAACAAAGACTGGAGCGTGATTACAACCAGACCAGACAGCAGCAGGCTGGGAGCTGGGCTGCTCTTCAGGTGCTTAATAATTAACTCCATGCTACTCACAGGGCGATGCAGTGTGGTGGAGGAAGTCATGCAGAAGTTAAGAGCAGGCTGCGTGAACAGCATGAGTGCTGTGTTCATGTATTTGGGTTAAGAGAGGCAGTAGCGTGGAATACATTCTTCTTGTCAAATGACTTATTTGTTATGACATCTGATAATCACGCCCTTGTGCTCATTACTATGTCTTTTCGATGAAGACTGAGGGGTAACTGACCACGCCCTGTATACCATGTCACCTTTCGCTCTCTCCAAAACAAAGAGTGAGAAAGTCCCACAGCACATCTGTAAGGGAGATCAGCAGGAGCCTTCTTGTCACCATTAAAGTTTCAGGCCGCATGTGCCTGTTTTACATGGCGACCGATCCCCAGCTGATGCTGAACTGGAAAGCAGCCATAGGCAACTGCATGTCAGACATCAGATTGCTCGTCTCTTGGTGCCAGCGTGCCACAAACAAGTGTTGAATTAACCCCATTGGGGCTTAGAGCAACATACGCTAACATCACCGTGATGCTGTTAAAAAGGATGTCATACACCAGCTCTCGGTGATTACAATTAAGTTCATTTATATTCTACTTTTATTTTCTAATTTAACTGAATGTCATTTTTTCTTCATATTTTTGTTTTACCTGTTTTACCATTATCTCGACGTTTTTTTAAATTGTTCTTCAATGAAAAATTATTTTTCTGAAGTAATGTTTGAATTACTTTGGACTTGGGGACGGAATCTTAATTTATGTTCCAAAGTAGCCAACCATCCAAAGAGAAACCAGTTTCAAATTCTATATTCACATTGCTTGCGAGCTAGAGTACTGTATTCCATGTCTAACACAGAAGAACTTTAACTTTAATTTGTCCCTTGAGCATGCTAGTAAATCTAACCACGAGTATCACAACTCAACCTTACCCATTAAAATGAATAAATTGTGCAGAATGAGCACAAAAATGTTTATTGGTATGGCAGTATTCAAATGAATACGTCATTGAATGTCAAGGATTAAACAGTTTTTGCATCAAGACTTCATGCTAGATTTCAATGGGGATATATTTGTACATTTGATGATGAAAAACAAACATTGTTGCAATTAAGCTTTAGTGATTGGACTCATTTTTTACACCGCACTAAGAATATACCAAGCAGTAAGGTTACGAATATGCTCTGTCTGAATCTGACCTACCCACTCTGCAGTTAAGGGCTCATGGCTTGTGCTTGGCATTGGTGGGTCTTCCTCCTCAGTCTCACTGCCAGTATCACCTTGAGCTGCTGCTGCAGGGCAGGAGCAGGTCTTGGCCTCAGGCTTTTGTTTACTCAACGTGCTCTTGAATCCTCCGCCTACCTGGAGCAGGGCAGTCCTGTTTGCGGCTCCTCTTCCTGACAGCCCTCCATGACTGTGTTACTCCATTACGCTCTGTGTTCAACAATGTCTCAACAAATGTTAAGCATTTAATTTAAATACCGTATTTTCACGACTATTCGACGCATCGTACTAATGGCCGCAGTCTCATTAATGGGTGACATTTCTGTATTTTACACATACACAGGACGCATCGTACTAATGGCCGCAGTTTTACAGTGGTAAAACATACGCCAGCTTAAACATACGGCATGCATGCGCGCACTCTAACATGTTAGCTTGAAGCATACGGTAGCATGCCAAGACATACAGATAAGATAAAAACACGTTTTTAAAAAGGCAACGAAAGCAGAACTGAGTTCGGGTGTATTTTATTTAGCCATCGTACAATGTTCTCACGTTTATCGATCAATCATCACCCAGAAATCCATCAAAGTCCTCATCCTCTGTATCAGAAGCAGAGGACTGCACATCTCAGTTATCATTGAATGCATCACATGCTAGTGTGAGTTGCTACGCATTGCCGAGCGGAAAGAAGGAGTAGCAACAGCAAAGTCAACATTTCTCTCGTGTGAAGCTTTCCCACATTTGAAAGTAAAGAACAGAGCGAAACATGGTGGCAGCGCGTGTGTGTGTAGAAAGAATTGAACAATTGTGCAAGTACCGTAATCCATCAAAAACGCCGCGTTCCCTCTCGTTGTTGCGTATTGTGGCGTAACTCGCCAAGCGCTGCCTCTCACTCTTTGTAAAGTTGTGTTTGCCACCGATCATCCATTGTTCCCATGCCATTTGCAACTTTACTTTGAACGCCCGGTTGATGCCAATGTCCAGCGGTTGGAGTTCTTTAGTCAACCCTCCGGGAATAACGGCAAGCTCAGAGTTCATTTGCTTGACTTGTTTTTTTCACCGCTGCTGTGAGATGGGCACGCATGCCAAAAGCATGACCGGTAGCTTTAAGTTTGAACTGAGCTTCGTAGGCGTGTCTTTTTGTCGAATTTATTTTCAGGGGTTCTTAGAAACCAAAACCGGAGTTGTTTTGCAACAATGCACATTGCCACACTCTATACAAGTGTTGGTACTGGCTTGAGGCGTCCACTTACACGCCCACCCTTCACCATTGGCGGACTAGCTTGCCTGTCCTCTCTCTCCCTCTCTCTCTCTCTCCCTCTCCATATATGTATGTATACACGCCCACCCTTCCCTGATTGGCCGACTTCTTTCCCGCATGCTTGGCCACAGTCACTTCCGCCTTTTCTCTATATAAACAGCGTGTCGGCTGTCAGTCAGATTTTGGAACTCAGCGCATATAAAGGACGCTCCGCACCATAAGGCGTCCTGTCCATTTTGGAGAAAATTTAAGACTTTTAATGGCGCCTTATAGTCGTGAAAATACGGTACTTTTACAAAATGGTATTGGATGCCCCAGGGATCAGAGACTGCGGGTGGGCGTGGATCCTTTTGTTTGTGTCTTTTATCTGTTTTGAGAAGCGCTTTGCCTTGTTTTTAAGTATAGAGCTGAAGTGTGCAACTTTTTTTGACCGAAAATTGACGTTTCAAGCAACCGACCTCCCGCAATCGATCCGCTACTGCACATGCACACATACACACAGGTATTTCATGATGAGCAACAGCCATAACGACCCAGAACACGAACGAAACAGAAAAATTAAGTCAATACAAGAGATTGTGACTTTGTAAAAAGGAATGAGTGCCTACCTTAGTCAAGACCTGACGCGGCAGTACGGGGCACACCTTGACAGCATCTTCAGTGTGACGACGTCACTATCGTAGCTCAGGTGTATCGTTTTTAAATTTTTCTCTTGGCACTTCTGATTTCCATTTTTTGCCAGCATCCTAGGTGAATTGTACATGGAACAAACGCTGAATGAGAATAATAATAACAATGACAGATATAGCTCAAGAGCTCTGGTCGCGAACAACTTCCGGTGATGCAGGTCATGCGCCGCTGTCGGTTAAAAGTGACCTGCCTTGTTGTATGATTTTATTTTTTAAATACTTTTTTTGGTGAAAGTGAAACTGAGAGGATGCTTAGGGTGCTGTGTGCACTAACACAAAAATATAGAATATTAATAACACACACAGACACACATCAGTGTACA
Source organism: Hippocampus zosterae (assembly GCF_025434085.1). Taxonomy (NCBI): domain Eukaryota; kingdom Metazoa; phylum Chordata; class Actinopteri; order Syngnathiformes; family Syngnathidae; genus Hippocampus; species Hippocampus zosterae. Next base: position 25,266,595 of record NC_067456.1, on the reverse strand, counting down.
CTGACGTCAGTGGAAGAATGACAAAGTTAAAAGACAAACTCATTGAAGTGCTGGGTTTTTTCTTTTTTTTTTTTGCATGCTATTTTGACCAAAATAAATCTAAAGCTGTTTGTATAATATGTGTCGGGAGGTTGCTAATGGGTTTTTGAATAAAAGCAAAATATTTTTTGAATCAGCTAGGTGTTGGTTGGCAACACAGAGACCCCTTTTACTTGAGCTTATTAAAGCCAGGACCCGACAGCTCCTATCACTGGTTTGTAAGTCGTAGATGATGACCTGCTCAGTATTGATGCATGTCCACATCTAAAAATGATTTCATAAACCAAATCAAAGACTGGCTTCTTGTTGAATAGATCTATTGCTCTGCTGCTCCAGTCAGGGATCAGAGTAGCATGTCCACATAAAAGGCCCAGCGCATCAGAGCAAGGCTATTTTTTGTCTGGAAAAATGTTCTACACCCTGTTGGTTGAAAGGTGAGCCTCCCCAAAGAGAACATAAATCCAGCATAACATTCCCAGTATAGTCGTTGACAAGGAGTCTGTCCCAAAAACACTAACCTTTGACCTATGACAAATCTTCCAACTTAGATCGAGAGAATTCAAAATCTGTAGCTCTTTAAAGGCCTCAAATTACATTGTAAACCCACCTAAGCTTCAATAAAGAAACTAATTAATTCTTTTAAGTGATAGATTTTTTTTTCATTCATTGACTGAAAATATTGCATTTTCCAGTGAAAAAAAATATATTTGCGCTTTTTTTTTCTTCTGAAAAGGACATCAGTATTTAAAATGAGCTCCACAACCATGAGATGAAGGACATGAATTAAATTTGAATGTTTGGTTCTGAACTCTGCCAACATGACGTCAAGGCACAAACATTCTTAAATTTTGCTGCATTTCATGTGAAAAGAAAATACCGGGACTTTTTACAACACTTACAAACCTTTACATTGGTCCAATTGGGAAATTCATCCAAAATGCAGAAATGGCTTTCCTAATTTGTCATATTTTGTGTATAATAATAATGGCAAACGTGATTTGTATTATTTCATTTCCTCACCTAAGGAGTATTAATGATAAAATTGATACGGATTGGATTATTCAGCAATTTAAAGAACGGAATCAGAATTGCCAAATTCTTTAGTCCCACCTCTATCAAGGAACAACTGGGCCGATATGTCTGGCATGCTCAAGATGAGAATTGCAGAGCAACTTGTGATTTATCGTCTTCATTTTGCCAGATTCACATTGCAAAAATGTTGCAGAGGCGGAAAAAAAACCACAAAAACAAACACGTGTGTCTTTATGTGTATATATATTTTTGTGTTAGTAGCACTGCAACCTTAGCATCCTATCAGTCTCACTTTCACAAAAAGTATTTAACAAATAAAATGATATAAAAAAAAGTAGGTCACCTTTAACCTGCGGTGGCACTTGACCTGTATCACTGGAAATTGTTAGTGGTCAAATGTCGGCATTGTAGCTTGCGATCAGAGCTCTTGCGCAATATTTTTCATTGTTATTGTTATTCTCATTCAGAGTTTGTTTCATTTACAATTCACCAAGGGCGCTGGCAAAGAATGGGAATCTGGATGGCCGAGAGAAGTGCCCCATGCCCACGCCCCATGAATATGCCCACACCTGCTCTGCGCCTCGTACCGTGGGCAACTCCAGAGCGGAATAGAGTCCAACCCCTCTTGAGAGAACTGGTACCAGGACACAGGCTGTGTGTGGAGGTAAGTCCGACTATATCCAGTCGGAACTTTTCTACCTCGCACACCAGCTCGGGGTCCTTCCCTGCAAGAGAGGTGACATTCCATGTCCCTAGAGCCGGCTTCTGCAGCTGAGGATCGGACCGCCAGGGTCCCCGCCTTTGGCTGCCGCCCAGCTCACACTGAACCTGACCCCTTTGGCCCCTCCCATGGGTGGTGAGCCCATGAGAAGGGGGAACCACACACTGCACCCGACCCCTTTGGCTCCTCCCATGGGTGGTGAGCCCATGAGAAGGGGGAACCACGTTGCCTCTTCGGGCTGAGCTTGGCGGGCCCCATAGGTGCAGGCCCGGCCAGCAGGCGCTCGCCAATGAGCCCCACACCCAGGCCTGGCTCCAGAGGTGGGCCCCGGTGACCCACGTCCGGGCAAAGGAAACTGGGTTCCATTTATTTTGCTCGCGATAAGGGGTTTTGTAAGCTGTGCTTTGTCCGGTTCCTCACCGAGAACCTGTTTGCCATGGGTGACCATGCGAGGGGAATAAAGCCCCAGGCAACTTAGCTCCTAGGATCATTGGGACACACAAACCCCTCCACCATGGTAAGGTGATGGCTCACTGGTGAATATATTATATGTACTATATATATATCTATATATATAGATATATATATCTGGATGTACCTCTCGGGTATCGGCCTTTTCATCACACCTCTCTGGGCCTCCGCCTCTGGAAAGGCATATGGGAGAAGGAGGTTGCACATAACAGCAGTGCACAATGGCTGGTGACCCTGAGAGAGGAGCACAGCAACCTCCCTGAACAGAACCCAGTTACCATAACAGTGGCAGACATACAGGAACGAGTCTCAGATATGAAGAACTGGACAGCACCAGGCCCGGACATGGTCCACACCTACTGGCTAAAGAGACTCACAGCACTCCATGAGCGCCTAGCAGTACAAATGAACCAGCTGCTGAGGGATGGGACTCACCCAGAATGGCTAACCGAAGGGCGAACGATCCTGATCATGAAGGATCCCTCGAAGGGTGCAGCCCCATCCAACTATCGGCCAATAACCTGTCTCTCCACAACATGGAAGCTCATGTCAGGCATCATTGCGGCTAAGATAAGTGGACACATGGATCAATACATGAACGAAGCGCAGAAGGGCATTGGTAGAGATACCAGAGGAGCCAAACATCAGCTCCTGGTTGACAGAACAGTCGCACAAGACTGTAGGTCCCGACGTACCAACCTGTGCACAGCTTGGATTGATTACAATAAAGCCTATGACTCGATGCCACATACATGGATCACTGAATGCTTGGAGTTGTATAAGGTGAACAGGACCCTAAGAGCCTTCGTTGCGAACTCGATGAGGATGTGGAAAACCACACTTGAAGCCAATGGCAAGCCATTTACCCAAGTGTCCATCAAATGTGGCATATACCAAGGTGATGCACTCTCCCCACTGCTGTTCTGCATAGGACTGAACCCCCTAAGCCAAGTAATCACCAAGACAGGCTATGGATACCGCCTCAGAAATGGAGCTACAATCAGTCACCTCCTCTACATGGATGACATAAAGCTGTATGCTAAGAGCGAAAGGGACATAGATTCCCTGATCCACACAACCAGGATCTACAGCAGGGACATCGGGATGTCATTCGGGCTTGAGAAATGTAGTCGGATGGTGACTAAGAGAGGAAGGGTAGTCCGCACTGAAGGGGTCTCACTCCCTGAAGGAACAATAGCAGACATTGAGGACAGCTACAAGTACCTTGGTATACCACAAGCCAATGGCAACCTCGAACTGGCAACAAGGAAAGCGGCTACGGCCAAATACCTCCAGCGAGTGAGGCAAGTTCTAAGAAGCCAGCTCAATGGCAAGAATAAGACCCGGGCAATAAACAGCTATGCCCTGCCAGTGATCAGATACCCTGCAGGAATAATAAGGTGGCCAAAGGAAGAGATTCAGACCACGGACGTTAAGACCCGAAAGCTCCTAACCATGCATGGAGGGTTCCATCCCAAATCCAGCACCCTGAGACTGTACGCAAGCCGAAAGGAAGGAGGCCGGGGACTAGTGAGTGTGAGAGCCACTGTCCAGGATGAAACATCCAAGCTCCATGAATACATCAAGGAGAAGGCTCAAACAGATGACGTACTCAGAGAATGTCTCAGACAATGGGGAACAGAAGATGAGGCGCTGGAAGAGGGACCATCATGGGAGGACAAGCCCCTACACGGGATGTACCACCGGACCATAACTGAAGTGGCTGATCTCAAGAAGTCCTATCAGTGGCTAGAGAGGGCTGGCCTGAAGGACAGCACAGAGGCACTCATCCTGGCTGCTCAGGAGCAGGCCTTGAGCACCAGAGCCATCGAGGCCCAGATATACCACACCAGACAAGACCCAAGGTGTAGGTTGTGCAAAGAGGCACCTGAGACGATCCAACACATAACTGCAGGGTGTAAGATGCTGGCAGGGAAAGCCTACATGGAACGCCATAACCAGGTGGCTGGCATAGTCTACCGAAACATCTGTGCGGAGTATGGATTGGAAACCCCAAGGTCAAAATGGGAAACACCACAGAAGGTGGTGGAGAATGACAGAGCGAAGATCCTGTGGGACTTCCAGATCCAGACTGACAAGATGGTAATGGCGAACCAACCAGATATTGTGATCATAGATAAAGGGCAGAGGAAAGCCGTTGTAGTGGATGTAGCGGTCCCAAGTGATGGAAACATCAGGAAGAAGGAACATGAGGAACTCGAGAAATACCAAGGGCTCAGAGAGGAGCTGGAGAGAGCCTGGAAGGTAAAGGTGACAGTCGTGCCTGTGGTGGTCGGAGCACTCGGGGCAGTGACCCCCAAACTAGATGAGTGGTTGCAACAGATCCCGGGAACAACATCGGACATCTCAGTCCAGAAATGTGCAGTGCTGGGAACAGCAAGGATACTGCGCAGAACCCTCAAGCCCCACTCAAAACCCAAACTGTCTCCTTCAACCAAACAGCACCCTGGTTTACCCCTACGCTCAGACAACTTAAATCAAAAGGCCGTCAACTTGAAAGATTATATAGAAAAACTGGACTCGCCATTCATAAAGAAATGTACACTACCCACTTTCTTCGTTACAAGGACTCAATATCCAAAGCCAAATCAACCTTCTACTCTGGATTAATCAGTTCCAATGAAGGCAACCCCAGATCACTCTTTTCACTCATTTCTAAACTCACTAAACCTGCTGACACTCTTCCCTCACATCTCTATTCCACTGATTTTTGTAATACTCTGGCCTCATTTTTTACATCCAAAATCCAACTTATCCACCAGCAACTCACCCCTTCAGCTGCTCCTAACCCTCCTTCTCCATTCTCCCCGGTTCCTACCCACCTATTCTCTGCATTTACATCCCCATCTGTCCACCAAGTCTCCATCTTAATCCAGAAGTCCAAATCCTCTACTTGTCAACTTGACCCTCTCCCTACTGTTTTAGTCAAAGCTTCTATCCCGGCCCTCTCCCCTCTCATCACTAACATTATTCAAACTTCCCTCTCTACTGGTATTGTACCATCTCATCTCAAAACTGCTGCTGTCACTCCCATACTGAAGAAACCTGGCTCTGATCCCTGCGACTTGAACAACTTTTGTCCCATATCAAACCTTCCGTTCATCTCCAAACTTCTAGAGAAAACAGTAGCTGCTCAACTTCACACCCATCTTTCCTCCAATAAGCTCTACGAACAATTTCAATCTGGCTTCCGTCCCCTCCATAGTACCGAAACTGCCCTCCTCAAAATATGCAATGACCTTCTTCTCTCTGCTGACTCCGGTTCACTCGCCATCCTCCTCCTGCTTGACCTCAGTGCAGCCTTTGACACCATCTCTCACTCCATCCTCCTCGACAGACTCTCCTCCATTGGCATCACCAGCATCCCCCTCTCCTGGTTCCGCTCCTATCTTTCGGACCGCACCCAGTTTATCCAGCTCAAACGTTTTAGATCTCACCCCTTTCCCCTCACTTCAGGTGTTCCTCAGGGTTCTGTCCTTGGCCCATTGCTATTTCTAATCTATCTTCTTCCCCTTGGTAATTTCTTCAGGAAACATCACATTCATTTTCATTGCTACGCGGATGACACCCAGCTCTACATCTCTACCAAACCTAATACCATACTTCCACCATCCTCCCTAACCAACTGCCTGCAGGAATTAAAATCTTGGTTCACCTCAAATTTCCTCAAACTGAATAGCAATAAAACTGAATTCCTCCTTATTGGCACTAAATCCAATCTAAACAAAATAAACAACTTCTCCATTCCCTTTGAAAGCTCTTCCATCTCCCCCTCCCCTCAGGTCAAGAGTCTGGGTGTCATCCTTGATAGCACCCTCTCCTTCACCTCACATATAAACCACATCACTCGTTCTGCATATTATCATCTTCGAAACATCTACCGGCTCCGCTCTTTTCTCAGTCCACTGCTATACTTGTACACACCCTCGTCACCTCGTGACTCGATTACTGTAATTCCCTTCTGTTTGGTCTCCCTCAAAAAAACCTCCATAAGCTTCAGCTGGTCCAAAATTCGGCCGCCCGCATTATCACACTCACGCCAATCATAAACCATATTACACCTGTCCTTCAACATCTCCACTGGATCCCCATTTTACACCGCATTCAATATAAAATCCTGCTCCTCACATTCAAATCCATTCATGACCTAGCCCCTCCATACCTATCTGACCTCATCCATATTCCTACGCCTGTCCGCTCTCTTCGTTCCTCCTCCTCTGTCCTCCTCTCTGTCCCCCCTGCTCGCCTCGTCACCATGGGAAATAGAGCCTTCAGTCGCTCTGCTCCCCAGCTATGGAACTCACTCCCCGCTGACCTTTGTAATACAGCCTCATTAACACATTTCAAATCCCGCCTCAAAACACATCTGTTTCGACAAGCCTATTCACTCAGACCATAAAGCCATTATTTTATTTATTTATTTTTGTTGTATTTTTTTCTTATCTTATTTGATGTAGTTTTTAACATTGTACTCGTGATTTTAACTGCTTGTTGTAAGGTGTCCTTGAGTTTCTAGAAAGGCGCCCACAAATAAAATATATTATTATTATTATTATTATTATTATTATTTCTCAAGCCCGAATGACATCCCGATGTTGCTGCTGTAGATCCTGGTTGTGTGGATCAGGGAGTCTATGGCCCTTTTGCTCTTAGCATACAGCTTTATGTCATCCATGTAGAGGAGGTGGCTGATCGTAGCTCCATTTCTGAGGCGGTATCCATAGCCTGTCTTGGTGATTACTTGGCTTAGGGGGTTAAGTCCGATACAGAACAGCAGTGGGGAGAGTGCATCACCTAGGTATATGCCACATTTGATGGACACTTGGGTAAGTGGCTTGCCATTGGCTTCAAGTGTGGTTCTCCACATCCTCATTGAGTTTGCAATGAAGGCTCTTAGGGTCCACGTGTGTGGACATGTGTGCATCCACGTGTGTGGACATGACGTCTTTGGCTTTGAAGACTATAATGTTAAATTTTGGACTATAAGGGCCTGGCATCCACTTACGAGGACCTTTCATCAAGTAATACCTACCTAATAACTACCAATGCCCTTCTGTGCTTCGTTTATGTATTGATCCATGTATCCACTTATCTTAGCCGCAATGATGCCTGACATGAGCTTCCAAGTTGTGGAGAGATATTGGCCGATAGTTGTATGGGACTGCACCCTTCGAGGGATCCTTCATGATCAGGATCGTTCGCCATTCGGTTAGTCATTCTGGGTGAGTCTCATCCCTCAGGAGCTGGTTCATTTGTGCTGCTGGGTGGTCATGGAGTGCTTTGAGTTTCTTTAGCCAGTAGGTGTGGACCTTGTCCGGGCCTGGTGCTGTCCAGTTCTTCATATCTGAGACTCTTTCCTGTATGTCTGCCACTGTTATGGTAACTGGGTTCTGTTCAGGGAGGTTGCTGTGCTCCTCTCTCAGGGTCACCAGCCATTGTACACTGCTGTTATGTGCAACCTCCTTCTCCCATATGCATTTCCAGTACCTTTCAGTTTCCAGTCTTGGTGGGTCAGCTCTGTTGTTAGGACCCTGCCACTGAGTGTATACTTTCACAGGTTGTGTTGCGAACAGCCTGTTTATTCGTCTGGTCTCATTCTATTTCGTGTACCGCTTTAGGCGGCTGGACAAGGCTTGGAGCCTTTGTTTGGCAGTTTCGAGTGCTTCAGGCATGGTCATCTGGATGTACCTCTCGGGTATCGGCCTTTTCATCACACCTCCCTGGGCCTCTGTCAATTGACTCACATCTTTCTGAGCCGCCTTGATCTTAGCCTCCAACCGTCTTTTCCATGGTGGGTAACGTATCTCATGGCTTCCATTGTTGCTCTTATAGCCAAGAATCTCTAGGATCACTGATGCTGAAGCGTATATCAGCTCATTGGTTTCTGTGATCGTTAAGGTCGGGATCGCCCTCAGTGCTCCATTCACACTTTCTATGAGACTTTCAGATGGTACTTCACATAGCCGTTGTAATTGGTTTCTAGGTTGCCCAGCTTTCATTCTCGCCATGATCTTAGCTTTCAGCTCAGTTGCTGCCTTGCTCAGCATTTCATTCATTGGGGCTGGCCTCCCAATCTCATCATCTGCATTCATTGGGGCTTGCCTCCCAATCTCTGGTATGACCTCCTCTTCTGATCTGGCAGCCTGGGACCCTTCACCATGGAACCTGCGTTGGACCTCATTAATCTCAAGTTGTGACAGCAGTTGGCGTTTGTGGATGTTGGTACACTGAGCTACTAGTTGTTTCGTGGTCAAACAGTGCAGAGGTACCGGGTTCGATTCCAGCTCCGGCCTCCCTGTGTGGAGTTTGCATGTTCTCCCCGGGCCTGCGTGGGTTTTCTCCGGGTGCTCCAGTTTCCTCCCACATTCCAAAAACATGTGTGGCAGGCTGATTGAACACTCTAAATTGTCCCTAGGTGTGAGTGTGAGCGTGGTTGGTTGTTCGTCTCAGTGTGCCCTGCGATTGGCTGGCAACCGATTCAGGGTGTCCCCCGCCTACTGCCCGAAGACAGCTGAGATAGGCTCCAGCACCCCCCGCGACCCTAGTGAGGATCAAGCGGCTCGGAAGATGAATGAATGAATGAATGAATTAATTAATATATATATATGAGCATTCACAACTCATCTTTGAAGTAGAGTCTCAAGAAAATTTATCAAAATGTACTTCAGATATTGCCAGCAAATCAACATACTGTACCTCTCATGTGCACACTTACAGTCGTTTCTGGGAACTAATTTCATGCAACAATGCAAAAATGTCTGAGAATGAATAATTGACTGATGCACAAAAACTTTATTTCATAAGTTAAGTAGGCAACTATCAAATGAACTACGGAGCCAGCCATGAAAGAAAGGTGATCAGGTAGTGACTGTGTAACGTGCATTCTAAAACATACTGTAAATATTTCACATTTCTTTATTTAGATGGACATTAATGACCCCCACACAAGAAGTCGGAGTTGCGTAGCTTTCGAACCCCGGTCCCATCGATTCAGTTTGCAAATCTATGCTCTCTGGCCAACAAAGTGGCCGAACATCTTCTCACAAGGTCCAAAAAAGACTTTGCACGCTCTGCCGCTCTCTGATTCTTGGTCGAAACTTGGTCCAACGAACGCATCCTGGGTGACGCGCTTCACCTTCTCGGCTTCCATCTTCACCAGCCGGAACTTGTCACGGAGCTACTGTATTAGGAAGTCAAAAGTCGACAGTGGAATATGCTTGTATATCAGCGAGGAATTGTGCACTGATGTCATGGAGCTCTACACAATGAATGAAGAAAACTGCACTAAAACACGGAAAACACAGAAGCTTGAGTTGGTCATTTTCTGTGGGGTTTTTGTCGCTTTCCAGGTGCCGACTCAGAAAGAGCTGGAGGGAAACACCCTTCCCTCCAGCTGGGGTTGAGAACAAAACAGACAGACATGACAACAAAAAATAACAAGAGTGAGGATGATGGACAGGTGCCCAGACCGTTGACAGATGATGGACCAGCAAAAATTTGTAAATTGAGCACTTCAGTGTGTGTGTAAGTCTTGCATTCTCAACCTCAAGAAAATGATTGGAATTCAAATTCTTGTTTCAGTTTATCTGTCCGTTATTGAGTTGTTTTCCTATTTCAATTTGATCCCAGTCATTGAAGCCTCCAAATGCACAAATCTATTCATCCGTAAGAGAAATAGTCAACTGTTCCTATCAATGACTCTCATCCCTCTACCTTGACCCACCGAGTCATGAAGTGCGTCAAGAGGCTGCTTTATGTCAGTGCTACAACATGTCCATCCTCGCACCCCACCGGTTTGGAATACACAGCCACTCTTTCCAAAGGCATCGTCATCTCCACCGTAACCCTGCACTCAAGCATCTAGAAAATAAAGACTCGAATGTTTGGATAATGTCCATTGCTCAACATCAAACAACTTTATCCCACAAATCATGAATTGTTCATTTCTTCATAAATTTTCAAAAGGTTGAGAATACTTTTTGGAGCCACTGTCCATGCGTGTGCTATTAATAGAGAACATTAAGCATTTTTTTATGCAGAAAACTTATTCCCAGTTCTCTTCTTGGGACTTTATTCAAAGTATGTTGCACAAAGTGCAAGCATCCTTGTTCTTTAGTTTTTTTCGTGCTGTTCACAAACATGGAACGTGCTGACACTAAGCAACCCATTTTTCACATCTGTGGTATAAAAGCTTTCTTCGTACTTGTCAGAGAGTGATGTCTCATATGAGCAGTCACATTTTCAGTCACATTTTTAGAATTTGGAAAACTCACATATACGTACTAAGCAGCCACCCACATAAGCAACAATCGAGGAAGGAGAGAGTTTTGAGTTTTCAAGCTGGAACTGAAGTCACTTCTGTGACTTAGTGTAAGCCCAAAATGAAAATATTAAGGTTCAATGTTCTTAAAACATTATTTTAAAATAATTTAATCTATCTGTTTATTTATTCACAATGTATTATAAAAAGCTAAATGTTTCCATTTTGCACTTCAATGTCCAAGTGGAGGAGTTCAAGTATCTTGGGGTCTTGTTCACTAGTGGGGGAAGGAGGGAGCGGGAGATCGACAGGCGGATCGGTTCAGCGTCTGCTGTGATGCGGACGTTGTATCGGTCTGTCGTGCTGAAGAAGGAGCTGAGCCAAAGGGCGAAGCTCTCAATTTACCAGTCGATCTACGTCCCAACCCTCACCTATGGTCACGAGCTATGGGTCGTGACCGAAAGAACGAGATCCCGGATACAAGCGGCTGAAATGAGTTTTCTCCGCAGGGTGTCCGGGCTCTCCCTTAGAGATAAGGTGAGAAGCTCAGTCATCCGGGAGGGGCTCAGAGTCGAGCCGCTTCTCCTCCACATCGAGAGGAGCCAGATGAGGTGGCTTGGGCATCTGATTCGGATGCCTCCTGAGCGCCTCCCCGGTGAGGTGTTACGGTCATGTCCCACAGGAAGGAGACCCCGAGGAAGACCCAGGACATGCTGGAGAGACTATGTCACCCAGCTTGCCTGGGAACGACTCGGGATCCCCCGGGGAGAGCTGGAAGAAGTAGCTAGGGAGAGGGAAGTCTGGGCTTCCCTGCTAAAGCTGTTGCCCCCGCGACCTGGCCCCGGATAAGCGGTAGATGATGGATGGATGGATGGATGGATAGACTTCAATGTCAGGTCAAAAACAACTTATTACTTTTTACATGTAAAAGTTGTTTTTAAGTGAAGGCTAGAAAGACTGTCTTTATTATTATATGTATTTATATATATCAAAACAAGTACCCAATTTATGTTGTCAATTTCAGAAAACTTCCTTATGTTTTTAATAAAAAGAAGTACTGTGAAGCAAAAACAAAGGCTGTCTTTATTTCATTTGTCATGAAAAAATGTAATTCCAAGTTATAAGAAAATGTACTTTGAATAAAGTTTGGCAAAACTGGTTGTCATTTATGTTTAGTGGGGTTGTCGGCATCCACTAAATGTAACTAATAGGGTAACTTGCAATTTCACGTGGTTTTCAAATTGAATAACCCTTGCAGTAAATAACAGTAAGTACAGTTACTTTTCAAGGGAACTGTGGCAACACTTGTGCCAAGTTATTAAAATGGATATTGTCTACAAACGGCAGTAAAAATAAATAAATAAACTTTAAACTTTTGTACTTCAGTACGTTTCAGCCTGTATTTTTTACTGTAACTCAAGTACAGGAGTTGATTGTCTTTTCTTAAATAGAAAGACAGATATTTATCTAAGCACAGTGATTACTTCTACCACTTCAACTCTGCTCAACACTAATGCTTGGACGTGTGCATTTGCACAATTTTATTGCCTTTGTAATTTTTTTTAATGTTTTTGTATTTTTACTTTTTATCTACCATTGTTCGTTTCGGAGGAAAAAAAACTTAAATTCACTGTATGTCTATTTCAAATCTATAGCATACATAGACAGTGCAACTTCTTTATTCCCAAATCATGTTAACCGAATGAAAAAAAACAAAAGGAATTAATGTGAGTGCAGTGGTACAATCGCCTGACTTGTGTGCAGGCAGCTTGGGATCGGTTTCCACTCAGTGACGGTGTGGACGTGAGGGTGATTTTATTTATTTATTTATTTATTTATTTGTTTTTTGTCACTATATGTCCCCTGTGACTAACTGGCGACCAGTTCAGGATGTCAGGGTGCAGTCTGCCTTCTGCCCGAAGTGAGCTGGGGACAGGTTCCAGCAACTCACTGCGACCCTGTTCAGGATAAGCAGTGTTGAAAATGTGATTGTGAAGGCTATCAACAATGACTACAGTTGTGTTTTGTTTATCCATTCGGCTATGTATTTATATAGCAACACTTCTGCAAGAACGTTCATTGTAACTATGTGCAGACGTATTTCGTGATAAAATACGTAGAGCTCGGAAATAAGTCACAGCCACTCTTCCCTGTTGAACCTTGCACGGGGGGAGGAGTGTAGGGTGGGTTCAATCTGGGATCTCGGATGGAGCGTCATTGCCACCTAGCGATTGCAGGCTAACATCGTTTGGCCACTTTTATGGACCTGAACAAAATTTGATCTTTCCAGTTTCGCCTTCTATTCGACTAAATTATGGGAACCACAGTACACAATTTAAAAGGTAAAACTGTCGTCTTACTGTTGTGCAGGAAGACTAGTTCAACGAGATCAGTTTTTAGGAGCATTTTGTGCCAATCTTTAAATTTCATGTTGGTAAAAATATGTAAAATCATGTTTGGAACATTTATTTTGAACGTTAGTTTAGTGTTTAAGAAACATTTTTAATGCCTCCTCCCGTGTTGGACGGTAGGTTTTCATAAACCAGGAATGACAACATTTTTTGGTTTTGCTGACCTCTGGTGGGGAAAAAAGGCCGTTGCAGTTAAGGAGGACTGTACTGCTGTTTCACACATCAGCTGTCCCTTTTATTATTTTCGCCATGTGCCGGTTTTACGCCAAGCAATATTTTGACGGAAACGCACCAAAAAAATATATTTGAATTAAAAACAATAAGAACACAACCTACCACTACGCTGAATGTAGTACTGTAGTTGAAATTATTGGAAACCCATCACTTATTGCTTTTCAACGAAAAACCGACAAGTTCGTTCGCAATGCACTTGCGTTTGTTAATGTGGTGGTCGTCCGAAAATGCTTTTGGCATTCCCATTCATCCATTTTCACAACTGCTTACCCTGAACAATGTCACTGGGTTGCTGGTGAGCCCTGATGGTGATCTTTTAGCTAGAGTGACCGTGAGACGAAAACAGCCATTCATGTACTGGAAATATTTTTTACTGGTGGGATCGGTGGCGCTGCCCAATTTACCACCTCAGGCGGACGGCTCCTCTGACCTGCGGGTCGACCTACAGTGCCGGGGCGGACATGCCTGTGCCCAACTATGGCGCCATCTTGGATTCTTGGATATGTGCCTCTGTGTGTGTGCCCTCCCAAACCCCACATTTCCTGACCTCCAATTGTTGTGCCACACAGTCAGGAAATACTATTGAGATGCTGATGATTATAATGCATTCTTTGAATTAATTTGTACCATGATTCAGAGGGATTGTCCTATGTTGTTTTTATGTTTGGAAATGGATGACATGCACCACATAAGTCTAAGGAGTGTTGAATCCGTCTTCCTTGGCCTCGATCGAAACCACCAAAATTATTTTACACCACCTGCACTGCACAATCGACCTCCTTTTAGATTTAGTCTAAAATGTTTGGGCCGGTGAATGACTGGTTAGCTTGTTGACCTCACGGTGTAGAGGTACCAGGTTCAATTTCAGCTCCGGCCTCCCTGTGTAGGGTTTGCATGTTCTCCCCGGGCCTGTGTGGGTTTTCTCCGGGTACTCCGGTTTCCTCCCACATTCCAAAAACATGCATGGCAGGCTGATTGAACACTCTAAATTGTCCCTCGGTGTGAGTGTGAGCGTGGATGGTTGTTTTTCTCTGTTTTGCCCGGCTGGCAAACATTTCATGGTGTACCGTGGTGTACCCGCCTACTGCCCAAAGATGGCTGGGATTGGCCAGGGGGATTGGTAGCACATTGTTTTAGGGAATACGAGGTGAGACAAAGATGGGAACACCAGATATTTCTCAAACTTTGCTTCCCTCATCAATACCTCAAAACGGGTTAGCGGAGGTACACTTTATAAGAAACAAACTCCCCTAAATAACCTGACCCTTTTCTTCACCTTTCGCTTCCATTCTGAAAGGATCTTGCAATGGGTACCGATGCAGAGGGCGAGAAAATAAAAGATCCCATGATATATAATATATATTTATATTTAAAATTTGGTTGTATGTCTCTGTGTGCCCTGCGATTAGCTGGCAACCGGTTCAGGGTGTTCCCCGCCTACTGCCTGAAGATTGCTGGGATAGGCTCCAGCACCCCCCGCCACCCTTGTGAGGATAAAGCGGATCGGAAAATGGATGGATAGACATTTGGCACCAAATTGCAAGATGCTGGGAGCTGATGTTGGGTTCCATAAACGTTCATCATGGGAACCCATTTTTCTATTTTGACTGATATTCATAATTCTGACACTCAAAAGTATAACGTTTCAAGGCTAAATGTTTGAAAACTATGCATTAACAATGAACATTACATCAGTAACTGTGTACTCCAGGTTTATTCCAAAAAATAAATGGATCAAAAACTGGTGTACCCATGTGGCATCATCAGAGTATTTTTTCCAATCTCACACTGCAAAGATAAATTGACAGGTAATCATTAATACAGGTAAGTATTGATGTTTGACATCCTCTTCCCAAGACGATGCATGTGTAATCTACGATCAATTTGACGAAAGAATTTAACACAGGTCATCATGAGTTCTACCAACAGTGAACATTAGCATTACTACACCTTGTGACGAATGTTTTATTCATAAAGTTGCCATGCTACAACCAGTAAATTAGAGAATACCCAATACTGTTTCATCATATTTTTCATAACGATTCGCCTACAAATCTAATGACCAACTTGCCTCGTAATCGTGCCTCTCGTCGTATCTCACTCTCGTGTTCTGTGCATACATCCCAGGTGAGTTCAGTGATACGCCCTTTGGACGGTTCATACGAAAAATCAGACTGGCATTCCCATTTCTTAAATGTCACAATGAGTAGACCTTAATGTGTTTTTATCGCCGCCATCTCAAACTTTCATCCGCGCGATTCCTTTTTTTGCGGACTAAAATAGCAATCCGCATGCGCACATAACGTCATCTGTTGTGTTCCCCCCCCACTCAAAACAAAACGAAAGTAAATTAGAAGAAACACACTCACACACCACACCACATCACAAACACACATACAAGTGCAGTGAAATAGCGACGACTGACTACTGCCTGAAGATTGCTGGGATAGGCTCCAGCACCCCCCGCAACCGTTGTGAGGATAAAGCGGATCGGAAAATGGATGAATAGACATTTGGCACCAAATTGCAAGATGCACCGGGGAGCTGATGTTGGGTTCCGTAAACGTTCATCATGGGAACCCATTTTCACAGCTGGAATCGAGCAAAAGGACTCCCAATCCCAACGGCCATACCCGGAAGTGAACCGACGACATTATTGACTGCGGCTGTAACGCAAATTACTTGGTTCAAACAAACATTCTGGTCCGACCACACAAACATGATCACTGTGAAAAAAATAACTAAATAAAAGACACCGCTGTTACAGAAAGGCTTTACACGCTATTTAAACTGCCGATCGCGAACGGAACAAACCGTGATTAAAATTAACTGTGATGCCGCTCTTTACACGTTGCACTGACTGTCACCTGTCAGTGGCAACCCCGTCCCTCTTAAAGCGCCAGATAAAGTCATCAAAATGGGTTTCCCTGGATTGACTTTGTTTGATTTCTTCATGATTCTTTCGGTCCTCTGGCCCACTTTATATCTGTGGATGAAGGATTAGAAGCTCAAATCCTTTGTAGTGTACAAGGACCGTCAGGTCAAGGACTTGACTCCAAAGCCAAGGATCAAGGACCGCTCAAATCGGGCCTCAGTCCAAGGACCAGCTCGAGTAACTCATCACTGGCGTCTACCAAATTCACAAACACGCAATACTCCACTTAACCTGGAACAATAACGTAGATGCACCAAGCAGTCTAATTCCTGTGATGAAATTAGCCGGTGTGTCAGGGCCAAGGTCGCTCTAGGTAGCACCATGGTCCCCAACACGCTAGGCTAGACTTGCACCGGCACCAAAATGAAGTTCCGCCAAGCGCACGGTTACCAGTTTACCAAAACAGGGCGGTGGGTATGTGACAATACAGCCCCAGCCCAGTTAAGCAGGTGAGTGTGCTTTGCTTTTCAATGAATATTTGTGTGATGTATACTGGGGTATGTGTGATTTGGGGTCTTTTTTTATACAACATAGAAGAGATTATTTTAATTTCCCTAAAATAATGAAAATAAAATTAATGTGTGACGACTGAAATCATGGAGAGTCCCCATGTGTACAAACCCCTGGTGCACAGGCAACCAACTGTGACCAGAATGGTCAAGAAATGGTCATCGGAAGCTGAAGATGCTCTGCGAGACTGCTTCGCGACAACCAGGTGGGAACTCTTCAGCGAGGTTCATGGGGAGGACATTGATGCACTCACTGACACCATCACGGATTATATAAACTTCTGTGAGGAGAACACTGTACCCACCAGAACTCTGCGGTGTTTTTCCAACAACAAACCATGGATTAATCCTGACATAAAGACCCTGCTGAAGGAGAAGAAGAGAGCTTTTCAGTCGAGAAACAGAGAGGAGCTGAAGGCCGTGCAGATTCGGCTGAGAAGAAAGATCAGGGAGGGGAAGAAGTTATACAGGATGAAATTGGAGGACCAGTTACAGGCCAGCAATGTCACTGGTGTCTGGAGGGGCCTGAAAACCATCTCAGGCCATGACAGCCCAAGGACAGTGGTCGAGAAGGACAAGGACTGGGCAGATGGACTGAACCATTTTTTCAACCGTTTCGACCAGTCGTCTGTCCCTTCCCCCAACCACAAACTGCAACCTCTCTCACTGAGGACTTCTTCTCCTCCCCCTCCTCTTTCGACCAGCTCTCATCAACCCAGTATGTCACCTGGTTCCTGCCTGTCCATCACAACAGAGCAGGTAAGGAACCAACTGAGGAAGATGAATGTGAGGAAGGCAGCAGGTCCGGACAAGATCAGTTCCCGGCTCCTCAGGACCTGCTCTGACCAGCTGTGTAACATTGTCCAGCACATCTTCAACCTGAGCCTGAAGCTGGGCAGAGCTCCACAGCTGTGGAAAACTTCGTGCCTGGTCCCAGTGCCCAAGACCCCCCACCCTAAGGAGCTGAACAGCTACAGACCGGTGGCGCTGACGTCTCACCTGATGAAGACGCTGGAGAGACTCATCCTCGCCCACCTTCGACCGCTGGTGAGCCCGTCACTGGACCCGCTGCAGTTTGCCTATCAGCCTGGCATCGGCGTGGAAGACGCCATTATCTACCTCCTCCACTCAGTGCTGTCACACTTGGAGAAGGCTGGGAGCACTGTGAGAATCATGTTCTTTGATTTCTCCAGTGCCTTCAACACCATCCAGCCCAATTTGCTGGGAGGCAAACTGCAGAACGCCGGAGTGGACCACCATCTCACAGCATGGATCATAGATTACCTCACAAATCGGCCGCAGTACGTGAGATTGCAGAGCTGTGAGTCGGACCAGCTTCTCTGCAGCACTGGAGCACCGCAGGGGACTATTCTGGCTCCATTCCTGTTCATCCTCTACACCTCGGACTTCAGACATGACACTCCAAACTGCCACCTTCAGAAGTTCTCCGATGACTCTGCGATTGTTGGCCTCATTACAGAAGGGGATGATCGGGAGTACAGGGGACTGACAAAGGACTTTGTGGACTGGTGCCAGCAGAATCTCCTCCAGATCAACCCGAGGAAAACTAAGGAGTTGGTTGTGGATTTCTGCAGGAAAAAGTCCTCACCAGCACCGATGAACATCCAGTGTATGGACATAGAGAGGGTGACCTCCTACAAGTACCTTGGTGTTCTTCTCAACGACAAACTGGACTGGTCCACAAACACGGACACCCTGATTAGGAAAGGACAGAGCCGGGACAGAAAGAGACTGGAGCGACTGGTCAGGAAGGCCAGTTCTGTCCTGGGTTGCTCCCTTGACACTCTGGAGGAGGTGGGCAACAGACGGATGCTAACTAAGCTAAAAGCTATGATGGCCAGTCCCTCCCACCCCCTCCAGCCCGCCCTGACAGCACTTGGTAGCTCCTTCAGCCAGAGACTGTTACACCCACGCTGCAAGAAGGAGAGATACCGACGCTCGTTCCTACCGACTGCTGTCAGGCTGATGAATAAAAAATAACAATCATAATAATAATAATAATTAAATGATGTGAAGGTAAATTGTAAATAGTACTGCGATTTATCCATTTGTGTTCATATTTAATTGAATTTATTTATTTATTTAATTGAAAGATGTTTGTTGTTGTTGTTTTTTTTCTCTTCTTCTTTCTACATACATTCTTGCTGCTGGAGGCTGTAAATTTCCCCATTGTGGGACAAATAAAGGATATCTTATCTTATCTTATCTTATGATTTAAGTCGTCATGTCCTCATATTTCTTTAGACCTGAAAAACCTGAGTGTGTTTCAGGTGACATGACTTTTGTCTTAACCTAACTCTGGAGAGCCTGTGTTCGAATGTCCCCATATTGCTGTTACTCAGAGCTGAACCGTGTCAACTTTCTATCGTGTGGTAAATTAATCCCAAACCCTCCTGTGAGCGATGTTCAATGAGAAATAATGTTTCTTCATTTATTAACTGGTCAGAACGAAGAATGCTGAATATTTTGATGTTGTTTAAACATCATTTTTAAAACATCTAACATTCTGCATTTACCCTGAAACAAACGCATTTTGTCCTGTCTGTTTTTTCTTCTTTTTTTTAACCCAACCAGATGAAGTAACCACGAGCGATGATGATTTGAGCAAAGAAACCAATGGTGACCTTAATCAAGAAATAGCGATTCTCACTTACACAGAAAATGGTAATGTCCTCAAGTTATGACACAAGACAGAGTTAATTGGTGCCTGATAATCTCAGTCTTTATGCACAACTATGTATGAATTAGAGACAATTTACTACAGTATTTGAAAAAGGTGTTGAAAGATGGAAAATGTGCAGGTTGAAAACTCATTAGGCCTCGACAGCCGAAAGAAAATTGAGAAATTAGGAGACGATTTGGAACATATAAGAAAGCAATGGTGAAAAGCCACCTTCAACTATTTTTGTATTATTTTTCAAAGGCTCATGCTCTGAGACCTCTGGGAACCCAAGCCATGCATATATGCCATCCACATCGGACAACATGGAAGGCACTTCTGCTTCAACCACCTTTGACAACACTGAAGACAGTTTTGTCGCAACGCTGGAAAACATTTCTGCTCCAACCCATGTAGAGAACATGGACGACACTTCCTTCTCAAACACACGGGACAACAAAAACACCAGTTAAAGTTAAACAAAAATGGCAAAAATTAACATATCTTAATTGAAGTTGAAGTACTTTTGATGAACAAAAAGTCAAAGTGCTCCAATGAAAAGCAAGGTTAAAGAGCATTTTTTCAAAATTCTCATTATTTCCTGGAATATCTTATTTTGCATTTTTAACATTTGCAATGCCATTTTTAATAAATAATGCCTTCTTTTACAGGTGGGAATAAGTAACGCGCGTGGACAGATGATAAAGTGAAGGCTGTTGAGCGACATATGTTTGATTTCATAACAAGCCATAAAGTTCCAGGTAAAATGAGCTGTGAGTCCTGTCTCCACGCAGAGCCAGCAGCTCTGAAGAGACTGGGTGTCCATCAAAAACTACATCCACAACAGGATAACGGCATTAAAAAGGGAAATGAATAGATAGTCCATTGAAATGCGAGCACGTCTGGGTACATTTCAGTTCAAGTTAAATAAAGCAATAGCAATGGTGCATTTAGGTTGGGATGGTCAATTACGGATTTCATATTTGTTGCTGAATACTGTGTTTCACGTTTGTTGTTTCATGATCTTCAAGAGCAATTTGGAAAATCCTTGGAGATGTATGAACATGTAAGGTATACTGTGTATCAGGCATGTCCCGATCTGGGCCTGGAGGGCCTCTGTCGTGCCTGTTTTCCACCTCTCCCGGCTGCATCACACCTGTTTCAGATGATCAGTTAATCAGTCAGCTCTGATGCAGCATTAGAACATCCTGGGAGAGCTGGAAAACAAAAAGACAGCGGTCCTTGAGGACCGACCTTGGACACCCCTGCTGTATATAAACGTACGTACGATATACAAACTTCTCACAAAAGATAGGCTTATTAGGTTTGACGTGATCTTTCGGAAAAAACCTAAAACTTTTGAATTCATCAATTTCAATAGTTTTTGAAAAGTTGCTTTTGTCTAACAGGTAGCTAAAGACGTTGCTACACACATGGCACAATATATGGCAAGATTCATTAAAAATTCTTCATCACAGTATTCACATTTTGACATGATCGTCTTCAGTTCAAACAACCCTCATCTATTGCACTGCCTTGTGTCATTGAGAGGAGGTGGCATGTTTTCTGTGTTCATAATTTCACATTTGTCAGCAATTAAAAAATAAGAAAGTGGACTGACCACATATTTAACTGCCTCTTCTTCTTCACAGCTTAGTTTTACTGTCTTGTATTATTAATGTGAATATCTGAGGGATGACGGGTGTGTTGTGTACATACATCTACTGATGCCTAGTCTGGACACATCATCAGTGATGTTCCTGGATTCACTGGACGTTTCGGGTCTTTCAACTATCAGACGCCCTCCTCCAGGTGACCCAGCCGGGGTTGATCAAGTCCCGGCTTGTGTCCAGACAGCTAGCTAGCTACCATGACTCCATGGATCTCCTCTTTTGAGCCACAGCCATCTTGAGGCTCTTTCTGCCGCTTCAGTGGTATTGCGGATGGCTCTCCTTTTCCTCTCTCCATCGATGCCTAAACTACAGTAGGCTCTGGCCAAGGAACGGGCTGCAAATCCTCTGCAACTAACCTCCACAGGGAAACACCTTGCTCTCCAACCAGCCAGCTGGCAGTCGCTGACCAGTCCTGCGTACTTGGAGAGCTTCCTCTCAAAGGCTTCTTCCAAGCGATCTTCCCACGGCACTGTCAGCTCCAGCAGCACTGCTTTTTTGGTGGACTCCGATACGAGGACAATGTCAGGTCGTATTGTGGTAACTGCAATATGGCTGGGGAACTTCAGCTTTTTTTCAAGATCCACCAACAACTTCCAGTCTCTTGCAGATGTCAGGATGCCTGCAGATGATGTTCTGCTGGCCGCGGTAGGCTTGTCCCCAGCTCTGACAAAGGCGATGGTTTTATTGGGGTGGCGGAACTGTTTAGCCCATGCCAGCCCTGCGGTAATGGCTTCCGCGATAGTCTTAAGGACTTGATCATGCCTCCACCTGTACCGTCCATCTCCAAGTGCCCTTGTGCAGCCACTGAGGATGTGTTCCAGGGTTCCTCGCTTGGAGCACATTGGGCATGCCGGTGTCTCTGCTATGCCCCGTGTGTGCAGATTTGACGGGCTTGGGAGCACATCATAAACTGCCTGGATGAGGAATTTAATGCGTTGAGGCTCTGCTTTCCAAAGCTCTGCCCAGGTCACTTTTCTCTCATAGCTTGTAGCTTCCCGTCGGCGTGTCCCTTCGCCATAGCCTCCAGAATTTGGTTGACATCGGTGTAAGGACTGTTTGGCACATTCGCCTCACAGTTCAGCAATTGATAGTTTGAATCTGGGCTTCCTTCCTTTGTAGAGTCTCCCCATGCCCGAGCATGACAATTGGACACATGTGCCTAACATATACTGTTGGTATGTAACAGGAGTCAATTTAAAAATACACACTTTACTCTTAGCTGGTCTTCATAAGTCATATATACTTGAAAATGATGTGTATCTAGGGGGCTCAAAATTCACAAAACATGAAATGGCATTGTGTTTGAGGTGACTGTCTCCATAATACACAAAAACCTGTCAATGTCCTCATATGTGGTAGTTTTGTTATAAATAAATAAATAAAAAACGTAGCCAAAATCTGAATAGATGGGTGTTTTCCTGATTTTTTTTCATGGTTACTATATTTTTTGGAGCCTGTAGGACCACGGGAAAGGCATGTACCCATATGTCGGATGAACAATCGGACGTCCTGAAAATGCACCAAAACACGTCTGTGTGTGTGCGCGCGTGTGTGTCGTAGTTTTTTTGTTGTTTTGTTTTGACTGAGAAATTTCCTTGAGTCCCAAAGGGAGGCAGAGGTAAGGAGATGTCTGTTTTATATATATATTAATCCTCATCTCACCCCTCGGGTGGTGTCCGTCCCTCATTCAGCTCGGGTCCTCGACCAGAGGCCAGGAAGCTTGAGGGTTCTGCGCAGGATCCTTGCTGTTCCCAGCACTGCACATTTCTGGACTGAGATGTCCGATGTTGTTCCCGGGATCTGTTGCAACCACTCATCTAGTTTGGGGGTCACTGCCCCGAGTGCTCCGACCACCACAGGCACGACTGTCACCTTTACCTTCCAGGCTCTCTCCAGCTCCTCTCTGAGCCCTTGGTATTTCTCGAGTTTCTCATGTTCCTTCTTCCTGATGTTTCCATCACTTGGGACCGCTACATCCACTACAACGGCTTTCCTATGACCTTTATCTATGATCACGATATCTGGTTGGTTCGCCATTACCATCTTGTCAGTCTGGATCTGGAAGTCCCACAGGATCTTCGCTCTGTCATTCTCCACCACCTTCGGAGGTGTTTCCCATTTTGACCTTGGGGTTTCCAGTCCATACTCCGCACAGATGTTTCGGTAGATTAACTGATTACAACGGCTATGTGAAGTACCACCTGAAAGTCTCATGGAAAGTGTGAGTGCAGCACTGAGGGCAATCCCTACCATAACGATCACGGAAACCAATGAGCTGATATACGCTTCAGCATCAGTGATCCTTGAGATGCTTGGCTATGAGAGCAACCATGGAAGCCATGAGATACGTTACCCACCATAGAAAAGACGGTTGGAGGCCAAGATCAAGGCGGCTCGGAAAGATGTGAGTCAATTGACGGAGGCCCAGGGAGGTGTGATGAAAAGGCCGATACCCGAGAGGTACATCCAGATGACCATACCTGAAGCACTCGAAACTGCCAAATAATCAGAATCAGAATCAGAATCATTTTTATTGGCCAAGTATGTAGAACACACAAGGAATTTGTCTCCAGTATAACACGCTGCACTAGTATCATCGTAAACAACAAAATCATTGAACCATTTTAGAGTAACCACTAGTTTTGAAGTACCATTTTGTGGTGCAAGAAGAGTGACTGTCAGTGACTGTTTAAGGAGTTAATGGCTAGAGGGAAGAAGCTGTTTAAGTGTCTACTGTATTTGGTGCGCATGGATCTGTAGCGTCTGCCTGAGGGGAGTGGCTGAAAAAGGTGGTGGGCAGGGTGCGGGGGATCCAGGAGGATTTTCCGTGCCCTTGTCTTGATTCTTGCAGTGTGCAAGTCCTCAAGAGTGGGTAGGGCGGTGCCAACGATTTTTTCTGCCGTCCTAACTGTCCGTTGAAGTCGGATTTTGTCCTTTTTTGTGGCGGCCCCAAACCAAACCGTGATGGAAGAACACAGGATTGATTCGATGACTGCCGTGTAGAACTGTCGTAGCACCTCCTGTGGCAGGCCATGCTTCCTCAGCAGCCTCAGGAAGTACATCCGCTGCCGGGCCCTTTTCAGGATGGAGATGGTGTTGACTTCCCACTTCATGTCCTGGGAGACTGTGATTCCCAGGAACTTGAAGGTCTCGACGGTTGACACAGGGCAGTTGGATAGTGTGAGGGGCAACTGAGGAGAAGAATGTTTCCTGAAGTCCACGATCATCTCTACAGTTTTGAGCGTGTTCAGCCCGAGGTTGTGTCGGCCGCACCAAAGCTCCAGCTGCTCCACTTGTTGCCGGTACGCAGACTCGTCGCCGTCTTTGATGAGACCGATGACCGTGGTGTCGTCTGCGAACTTTATGAGTTTGACAGCTGGATCTGTTGAGGTGCAATCGTTTGTGTAGAGAGAGAAGAGCAGTGGCGAGAGGACACATCCCTGTGGGGCACCAGTGCTGGTAGTGCGTATTGATGATGTTGTTGCTCCCAGTCTCACCTGTTGTGTCCGTTCCGTCAGGAAGCTGAGGATCCACTGGCAGATCGTAGGGGACACACCGAGGTGGAGTAGTTTGGGGGTGAGGAGTTCCGGGATGATGGTGTTGAACGCAGAGCTGAAATCCACAAACAGAATCCTTGCGTAGGTCCCTGTGCTGTCGAGGTGCTCGAGGATGTAGTGCAGACCTATGTTGACTGCGTCTTCCACAGACCTGTTTGCCCGGTAGGCAAACTGGAGAGGGTCCAGCAGGGGTCCAGTGACGTTCTTTAGGTGGTTCAGCACAAGGCGTTCAAAGGACTTCATGACCACAGACGTCAGGGCGACAGGCCTGTAGTCGTTCAGTTCCGATGTTGCCGATTTCTTGGGAACTGGGATGATGGTAGACTGTTTGAAGCAGGATGGGACCTCACACAGCTCCAGGGATCTGTTGAAGATTTGTGTGAAGACCGGAGCCAGCTGGTCAGCGCAGACTTTCAGGCAGGAGGGGGACACTTTGTCGGGCCCCGGAGCTTTCTTGATCTTTTGCTGCTTGAAGAGCCGTCTCACGTCCTGTTCGTGGATCTGTAGTGGCGAAAAAGAGGGTGGGGGGGGGGGGGTAGGTAGAGTGGTTTCTGGTAGAGGTGGGTGTGTGTGGGAAATGGGGGTGTCCTTTTCAAATCGGCAGAAAAACATGTTTAGTTCATTAGCAAGACCCTTATTGATCACTGTTTGGGGGGATGGCATTCTATAGTTAGTGATTGCTTTCAGGCCATTCCATACAGATGCAGAGTCGTTAGCAGAGAACTGGTTTTTCAGCCTCTCTGCATCGCTTCTCTTTGCGATGTTAATTTCCTTTGTCAATTGGTTTCGGGCATGTTTGTACAGTGGCGAATCTACACTTCTAAATGCGGCCTCTTTCTCTTTCCTGAGTTGCCTGAGTTTGGGAGTAAACCATGGCTTTTTATTGTTGAAGGAGCAGAACGACTTCGTTGGTACACACATGTCCTCACAGAAGCTGACGTATGATTTTACAGTGTCTGTGTATTCATCCAGTGTGCCCGTTGAAGTTTCAAAGACGCCCCAATCAGTGCAGTCTAAGCATTCTTGTAGAGCTAGCTTTGCTTCATCTGTCCATTTTTTCACAGCCTTAACAACCGGTTTAACACATTTGAGTTTCTGTCTGTATGTAGGTATTAAGTGGATTAAATTGTGGTCAGAAAGACCCAATGCTGCCCGGGTGACCGATCGGTATGAATTTTTCATTGTTGTATAGCAGTGGTCTAGAATGTTGCCTTCTCTGGTGAAACAGCCGATGTGCTGCTTATATCTGGGAAGTTCACGGTTAAGATGTGCTCTATTAAAATCGCCCAAAATGATCAGGGGTGACTCTGGGTATTTTAGTTCGAGTTTGTTTACTTGTTCGCCTAGCGTTTGTATCGCTACGTTAGCGTTAGCTTGTGGCGCAATGCAAACACCGACTAGTAAAAAGGAGGTGAACTCATGTGGCGAGTAGAATGGCTTGCACTTTAAAGACATCGACTCCAGGTCCGGGCTGCAGTGTGCGTCGAGCTTCGTGACATCAGTGCACCATTCTTCGTTGATATAGAAACAAATCCCACCACCTTTCGATTTCCCTGATAGCTCCGTGTCGCGGTCGGCTCGGAGAAGGCGGAACCCGAGCTGAATGAGGGACAGACACCACCCGAGAGGGGGTGAGACGAGAATGTTTTTTATTTATTACAGTACAGTGCACTCCGCTTAATAGAACACCATTGGGCCGAAGCGCTTCTGTTCTACTAAGCGGGGTTTCTATTAACCGGAGACACTTTATTAGGTACACCTTCAGACACGTCGACGACCAAGTTATGCACGCAGAAAAACCCCTGCTGACGAGTTAGAAGAGATATTTCGACTGTGGACGTCCATATCTTTAATCAAACAACAACTTTAATCAACTTCAGTCAAACATCTCAAATCACGAGAAAAAATTCGTTACTTTTGTCTGGAAACAGGAGTCCGTAATTTTGCGGTTGACTTCCCTCTCAATGCGCTGGATAAGAGGGAAGTCCTGGAAACCGCGGGCGTACCTTCTGAGAATCCGGCAATGCATCGTATCGTCTGAGTATGTCCTTCTTATCTGCAGGTGATGGCCCTCGTCTCTTGAATGACGTTGAAGCCATTGTGACGTGCGTGTGTCTATGTGTGGAGTGACGCGTGCTACCTGTTACTGTATACGGCTAGAACTACCGCGTTTTCTCGCGATAGTGGTACAGTATCGCGATAGCTACACTTCGTCTCTCTCTCGTCTCTTGAATGAAGTTGAAGCCATTGTGACGTGCGTGTGTCTATGTGTGGAGTGACGCGTGCTACCTGTTACTGTATACGGCTAGAACTACCGCGTTTTCTCGCGATAGTGGTACAGTATCGCGATAGCTACACTTCGAAAACCACTAGTTTACAATGTTCATTGCTTACGGCCTGTTCTATTAAACGGAGATCTGTTCTACTAAGCGGAGTATCTTTATAGGAAATTGCATTAGGCAAATCTGTTCCAGAGCCTTTTGCTCTATTAAGCGGATTACTCTATTAACCGGTGTTCTATTAAGCGGAGTGCACTGTATATATACGTATGTATGTATGTATGTATGTATGTATGTATGTATGTATGTATGTATGTATGTATGTATGTATGTATGTATGTATGTATACACATCATTGAAGAGATTCATTTATTTTCCCAAAGATTAAAATTAGTTACATTAAAATTAAAATTTAATAAACATGATCAAAATATTCAATTTTCTACAACAGTTGATAGTTTAACAGTGACAAAGATGTCGAAGTCCCATAATTCCACTGGCCTGTACACTGTATACAATAGCTTTTTGTTTTCAAAGACAATGCCGACGTTTATTATGGAAATCTAATCACGCTCTTGCCTGGGATGGCCTCCCCAGTTACCAGCATTTTTCTCCCTCTTTCAAAATGGCATCTTTGTTTTTGTCAAACCTACATAACTACATTATTTTTACAGAAACAATTCACTGTTTCGAAAAAATTATGCTCAAATGCAACTTGGATTGGACTAAGTGAGATTTTCTTTAGATATATGCTGCATTGAATGTTTCGTAATTGGAACATACCGGCACACTCGGATAAAAACCACGCAGTTATGGAGAGAACATGCAAACTCCACACAGGAAGGCCGGAGCCGGAATTGAATCCTGCACCTCTGCACTTTGAGGCAGATGTGCTCACCACTCGCCGACCAGGCCGCCCACATTGAAGTTTAAACTGTGTGATTTTTCAGCAATCAGTCATGTATTTCTTTAGCTATACATTTAGCTATGTCTTCAGCAAATTTGTTCTTCGTCATGTCATCCATTTTCTTAGCTTTGAAATGATCCATAGCTGTCTGTCTGAGATGAAGGGGCGGAGTACTCACGTCACAGGTTGGGCATTAAGTGGGATTTCTGACTCAACGTGCTATGATGATAGCTCATTTTACAAATTTTGGTTTTATCAGTGGAACAATCTGGCAACTTTTTAAAATTAAACTTTCCATTCATAAACTCTTTAAGTATCCTTTTTTGGTGTCTTGCGCTGCCGTGGCTGGCAAAACAAACGTGCGCTATGCAGCGCACGTGTTGTTTTGTTTCTGGTTTATTTATAGAGCAACGTAACATATGCTGTGACGTGGTCCGTGTTAATCTCGCGAGAAAAAAATTAATCCCGTTAAAATTCATTTAAATTAATGCCGATAAAAACGCGCTGAAGTGTCAGCTCTAATGTATGCATACATATTGTTTTTGAAAAGTGAATTCAACAAAATATCAGTATAAGCCTCTGAATGTACTATTTTCAATAATTTTGTGATAATACTCATCATTAATGTGAATGGTTTTCCGTTCCTCACGATTGCTAAAACTCTAGTGGAATTCTAGTCAGCTTCCGAGTCCATACGCGGAGTTGCTGCTGGTTGGCGAACATAGCATGGTGCGAGTCTAAGGGCCGCTTTACGTTCGACCGCTTCATTGATGGTATTTTGTCATTGCAAATCAGATACACCGCAGAACCTGTTCTCTCCACAAAGGCAAATCCTTCAGTCCATTCGTCCTGAAGTGTACCATACTCGTCATCTTTTTTTCTTTTCGCCATCTTATTCGTTTAGGATTAGCTATGAGCTAAAGACCGAGCGGGATGATTCAAAAGGGGGCGTTTACCTATTTCCACAGCAACGGCCAACATAGGGCAGTATTATAATAATAATAATCCAATCAAAATTGCTCCTGGAGCCAACTGCAGCCCTGAACAGGAAATTAGCAATTCAAAAATTGATGGCTGGATTAAACAAACGAGAATATTTTGTTTTATCTGCGAGCCAGATGCAATCATCAAAAGAGCCACATATAGCTCGTCAGCCAGAGGTTCCTGACCCCTGGCCTAAATGGTACTTGAAGGCACTGTTGTATTGGGATTTAATTCTTTGCAACAACATTTTGATTGGAAACCTTTTCTGGCCACAAGATATTTTTTCTTTTATTTTAGTTGTGTTTTTATTTTTATTTTTTAATTCGTTTGATTGTATGTTCTCCAGCAGACTTATGTCCCCAAACTTATGTGTGTCATGGAGCAGTTGAGACAAGTCCGTGCTGTTTGCGAACCGGCAACCATTTTTTCCATTGCTTTCAAATGACTCGTTTTAAAGCAGAGGTACTGCCAATGAAGATAATTACAGAGCAATTAAACATTTTCTTAACATGGATTTGTTTCATTTCATTTCAAACAGTGTTATTGTACTGTACAACAAATATAGAATAAAATAAAATAACACTGTGAACTACCTTATTAAGAAATGAACCAATCAGAAATAATAATTACGCCTTGTAATGTAAACACAATCATTTTAAGTCTATGGTGATGGCATTATTGCTATTTGCGAATGTGATCAATCAAAAGATGGTACGATGATTGCTGCTTTCATCCAGTGGCTGCTGGCTCGGTATTTGCGCCTAAACTGCTAATGTTGGTGATTCTGCGCACTGTTCGCATTTTCACGCTTTCCACGTGATCCCATAGGTGCTACGTGTTCAAATGATTACACAAGTTTCTCGTATTGCCTTGTTTTTGATGTCATACTATTCATAACAGCTTCTTCCTCCACTTCGCTCCGGAGACCGCTAAGGGACCTCTCTTGTCAAAATTGCTTAATCTTTTGAAGTCATGGCTGCCCGTCAACCTGTGCGTTTAGCAGTACGGTTGGTCAATTTGTTCCTATAACTTTCTATTGACTGCTTCTTATCCCATTTGGTTTGTGGATTCTGTTTATTTGAACTTGCAAACCAATGTTAGAAGGTTGAATGGAGTCGCGCACATTTTCCCCATGTCTGAAATTTGCTAATGTACTTACAGCTCGCAGGTCAGTCTTTGTGTTGACCAGTCCCAAATGGGACGAGGCCCAGTATTGCTTCGCAGACCGGTGGTTGGCGACACTACGTTCTACAATCATTTATTAATTTTCCGATCCGCTTTCTCCTCACAAGGGTCGCGGGGGGTGCTGGAGCCTATCCCCGCTGTCTTCGGGCAGTAGGTGGGGGAAAACCTGAACCAGTTGAATTTGGAGTGTTCCATCAGCTTTCCATGTATGTTTTTGGAATGTGGGAGGAAACCGGGGGACCCAGAGAAAACACACGCATGCAACATGCAAACTCCACACAGGGAGGCCGGAGCTGGAATTGAACCTGGTACCTCTGCACTGTGAGGTCAATACGCTAACTACTGGACCACCAGGCCGCCCACTCCGTTCTACAGTGAGTCTATAAAGTCGGGACATAGAGATAAACAAAATTCATCAATAAATATAATGAAGTCAACAACACGTTGCTTTTTCTGATTGGGGCGTCTTTGAAACATCAACGGGCACACTGCATGAATACACAGACACTGTAACATCATACATCAGTTTCTGTGAGGACATGTGTGTACCAACGAAGTCCTTCCGCTCCTTCAACAATAACAAGCCATGGTTTACTCCCAAACTCAGGCAACTCAGGAAAGAGAAAGAGGCCGCATTTAGAAGTGGAGATCGGGCACTGTACAAACATGCCCGAAACCAATTGACAAAGGAAATTAACATCGCTAAGGGAAGCTGTGCAGAGAGGCTGAAAAAACAGTTCTCTGCTAACGACTCTGCATCTGTATGGAATGGCCTGGCTCCGGTCTTCACACAAATCTTCAACAGATCCCTGGAGCTGTGTGAGGTCCCATCCTGCTTCAAACAGTCTACCATCATCCCAGTTCCCAAGAAATCGGCAACATCGGACCTGAACAACTATAGGCCTGTCGCCCTGACGTCTGTGGTCATGAAGTCCTTTGAACGCCTTGTGCTGAACCACCTTAAAGAACGTCACTGGACCCTTGCTGGACCCTCTCCAGTTTACCTACCGGGCAAACAGGTCTGTGGAAGACGCAGTCAACATAGGTCTGCACTACATCCTCAAGCACCTCGACAGCACAGGGACCTACGCAAGGATTCTGTTTGTGGATTTCAGCTCTGCGTTCAACACCATCATCCTGGAACTCCTCACCCCCAAACTACTCCACCTCGGTGTGTCCCCTACGATCTGCCAGTGGATCCTCAGCTTCCTGACGGGACGGACACAACAGGTGAGACTGGGAGCAACAACATCATCAATACGCACCACCAGCACTGGAGCCCCACAGGGATGTGTCCTCTCGCCACTGCTCTTCTCTCTCTACACAAACAATTGCACCTCAACAGATCCAGCTGTCAAACTCATAAAGTTCGCAGACGACACCACGGTCATCGGTCTCATCAAAGACGGCGACGAGTCTGCGTACCACCAACAAGTGGAGCAGCTGGAGCTCAGGTGCAGCCGACACAACCTCGGGCTGAACACGCTCAAGACTGTAGAGATGATCGTGGACTTCAGGAAACATTCTTCTCCACGGTTGCCCCTCACACTATCTAACTGCCCTGTGTCAACCGTTGAGACCTTCAAGTTCCTGTGAATCACAGTCTCCCAGGACATGAAGTGGGAAGTCAACACCATCTCCATCCTGAAAAGGGCCTGGCAGCGGATGTACTTCCTGAGGCTGCGGAGGAAGCATGGCCTGCCACAGGAGGTGCTACGACAGTTCTACACAGCAGTCATCGAATCAATCCTGTGTTCTTCCATCACGGTTTGGTTTGGGGCCGCCACAAAAAAGGACAAAATCCGACTTCAACGGACAGTTAGGACGGCAGAAAAAAATCATTGGCACCGCCCTACCCACTCTTGAGGACTTGCACACTGCAAGAATCAAGACAAGGGGACGGAAAATCCTCCTGGATCCCCCGCACCCTGCCCACCACCTTTTTCAGCCACTCCCCTCAGGCAGACGCTACAGATCCATGCGCACCAAATCCAGTAGACACTTAAACAGCTTCTTCCCTCTAGCCATTAACTCCTTAAACAGTCACTGACGTAGTCACTCTTCTTGCACCACAAAATGGTACTACAAAACTACCGGTTACTCTAAAATGGTTCAATGATTTTGTTGTTTACGATGATACTAGTGCAGCGTGTTATACCGGAGACAAATTCCTTGTGTGTTCTACATACTTGGCCAATAAAGATGATTCTGATTCTGATTCAAATGTATATAATTGTCTTTTAATTCTGAATTACTTTCGTTATCTTTTATCATCAACTAGCTGGTTCGCCGCCCTCCGGGCGGCTCATCAGCTAGTTCCTGCGGAAGGCTGGTAAGGTGGGCCTTTGGCCCACAAAAGTGTTGTTGCTTGGTTCAACTTTTTGTTCATCTTCATTGCTTATCGCGAAAATAAAGAGATGTTTAGCTCTACTAAATAACTAACAATTTCATTGCAATGCTTGTGGGTAGACAACATTTTTTTGCTAAGATGCACGCGCGATCGTAGTGAGCCACTGCCTGAGCGGCGCAGTGGTGGCGCGCAGCGGCGCGGTGAATTAGGTACGTTTTGAAAAGGGACAGACGGAAGGACAGACCGCGTGCGGGACGACGCGCAATATATATATAGATTACTTTATTAAGTATCATTTATTATGACTCTTGATATTTATCATTTGTTATTTAGCATTATAGCCCTTCTGTATTTGGTTTTTAATTCGCCACGTACAGTAGACCCTGTGCTTGCAGTGATTAAATGACGAGTTCTGTTTATATCCTCTGCTATGAGCATCACTTTTCGGCAAAAGTTACAGGCCAGCAATGTCACTGGTGTCTGGAGGGGCCTGAAAACCATCTCAGGCCATGACAGCCCAAAGACAGTGATCGAGAAGGACAAGGACTGGGCAGATGGACTGAACCATTTTTTCAACCGTTTCGACCAGTCGTCTGTCCCTTCCCCCAACCACAAACTGCAACCTCTCTCACTGAGGACTTCTTCTCCTCTCCCTCCTCTTTCGACCAGCTCTCATCAACCCAGTATGTCACCTGATTCCTGCCTGTCGTCACAACAGAGCAGGTAAGGAACCAACTGAGGAAGATGAATGTGAGGAAGGCAGAAGGTTCCCGGCTCCTCAGGACCTGCTCTGACCAGCTGTGTAACATTGTCCAGCACATCTTCAACCTGAGCCTGAAGCTGGGCAGAGCTCCACAGCTGTGGAAAACTTCGTGCCTGGTCCCAGTGCCCAAGACCCCCCACCCTAAGGAGCTGAACAGCTCCAGACCGGTGGCACTGACGTCTCACCTGATGAAGACGCTGGAGAGACTCATCCTCGCCCACCTTCGACCGCTGGTGAGCCCGTCACTGGACCCGCTGCAGTTTGCCTATCAGCCTGGCATCGGCGTGGAAGACGCCATTATCTACCTCCTCCACTCAGTGCTGTCACACTTGGAGAAGGCTGGGAGCACTGTGAGAATCATGTTCTTTGATTTCTCCAGTGCCTTCAACACCATCCAGCCCAATTTGCTGGGAGGCAAACTGCAGAACGCCGGAGTGGACCACCATCTCACAGAATGGATCAAAGACTACCTCACAAATCGGCCGCAGTACGTGAGATTGCAGAGCTATGAGTCGGACCGGCTTCTCTGCAGCACTGGAGCGCCGCAGGGGACTGTTCTGGCTCCATTCCTGTTCATCCTCTACACCTCGGACTTCAGACACGACACTCCAAACTGCCACCTTCAGAAGTTCTCCGATGACTCTGCGATTGTTGGCCTCATTACAGAAGGGGACGATCAGGAGTACAGGGGACTGACAAAGGACTTTGTGGACTGGTGCCAGCAGAATCTCCTCCAGATCAACCCTAGGAAAACTAAGGAGTTGGTTTTGGATTTCTGCAGGAAAAAGTCCTCACCAGCACCGATGAACATCTAGGGTATGGACATAGAGAGGGTGACCTCCTACAAGTACCTTGGTGTTCTTCTGAACGACAAACTGGACTGGTCTACAAACACGGACACCCTGATTAGGAAAGGACAGAGCCGACTCTTCCTACTCAGGAAACTGAGGTCTTTTTGGGTTCAGGGGTCACTCCTTAAGACGTTCTATAACTCGGTGGTGGCCTCGGCCATCCATTATGGCATTGTCTGCTGGTCAGGCAGCATCTCAGCCCAGGACAGAAAGAGACTGGAGCGACTGGTCAGGAAGGCCAGTTCTGTCCTGGGTTGCTCCCTTGACACTCTGGAGGAGGTGGGCAACAGAAGGATGCTAACTACCGTATTTTCACGACTATAAGGCGCCATTAAAAGTCTTAAATTTTCTCCAAAATGGACAGGACGCCTTATGGTGCGGAGCGTCCTTTATATGCGCTGAGTTCCAAAATCTGACTGAGAGCCGACACGCTGTTTATATAGAGAAAAGGCGGAAGTGACTGTGGCCAGGCATGCGGGAAGAAGTTGGCCAATCAGGGAAGGGTGGGCGTGTATATATACATATATGGAGAGGGAGAGAGAGAAAGAGAGGGAGAGAGAGGACAGGCAAGCTAGTCCGCCAATGGTGAAGTGTGGGCGTGTTGGACGCTAAAGGGACGTCTCAAGCCAGTACCAACACTTGTATAGAGTGTGGCAATGTGCATTGTTGCAAAACAGCTCCGGTTTTGGTTTCGAAGAACCCCTGATAATAAATTCGACAAAAAGACACGCCTACGAAGCTCAGTTCAGACTTAAAGCCACCGGTTATGCTTTTGGCATGCGTGCCCATCTCACAGCAGCGGTGAAAAAAAACAAGTCAAGCAAATGAACTCTGAGCTTGCCGTTATTCCCGGAGGCTTGACTAAAGAACTCCAACCGCTGGACATTGGCATCAACCGGGCGTTCAAAGTAAAGTTGCAAACGGCATGGGAACAATGGATGATCGGTGGCAAACACAACTTTACAAAGAGTGAGAGGCAGCACTTGGCGAGTTACGCCACAATACGCAACAACGAGGGGGAACGCGGCGTTTTTGATGGATTACGGTACTTGCACAATTGTTCAATTCTTTCTACACACACACGCGCTGCCACCATGTTTCGCTCTGTTCTTTACTTTCAAATGTGGGAAAGCTTCACACGAGAGAAATGTTGACTTTGCTGTTGCTACTCCTTCTTTCCGCTCGGCAATGCGTAGCAACTCACACTAGCATGTGATGCATTCATTGACAACTGAGATGTCCAGTCCTCTGCTTCTGATACAGAGGATGAGGACTTTGATGGATTTCTGGGTGATGATTGATCGATAAACGTGAGAACATTGTACGATGGCTAAATAAAATACACCCGAACTCAGTTCTGCTTTCGTTGCCTTTTTAAAAACGTGTTTTTAGCTTATCTGTATATCTTGGCATGCTACCGTATGCTTCATGCTAACGTGTTAGAGTGCGCGCATGCATGCCGTATGTTTAAGCTGGCGTATGTTTTACCACTGTAAAACTGCGGCTATTCGTACGATGCGTCCTGTGTATGTGTAAAATACAGAAATGTCACGCATTAATGAGACTGCGGCCATTAGTACGATGCGTCGAATAGTCGTGAAAATACGGTAAGCTAAAAGCTATGATGGCCAGTCCCTCCCACCCCCTCCAGCCCGCCCTGACAGCACTTGGTAGCTCCTTCAGCCAGAGACTGTTACACCCGCGCTGCAAGAAGGAGAGATACCGACGCTTGTTCCTACCGACTGCTGTCAGGCTGATGAATAAAAAATAACAATCATAATAATAATAATAATTAAATGATGTGAAGGAAAATTGTAAATAGTACTGCGATTTATCCATTTGTGTTCATATTGTATTTAATTGAAAGATGTTTGTTGTTTTTTTTTCTCTTTCTCCTTTCTTCTTTCTACATACATTCTTGCTGCTGTAGGCTGTAAATATCCCCAGTGTGGGACGAATAAAGGATATCTTATCTTATCTTATCTTAATACTGTTGACTTGACTCGACTTGATAATTAAATGATGTGATGTGTGTGATGTGAAAAACAACTGTAAATAGCACTGCGATTTATCCATTTTGTATTTATATTGCACTTACTGGACGGTGTTTGTTTGTTTTTTCTTCTTTCTTCTTTCTACCCACATTCTTGCTGCTGGAGGCTGTAAATTTCCCCAGTGTGGGACAAATAAAGGATATCTCTTCAAGCTCTTCAAGAGCCTTGCTTTTTTGTTCTTTTTTGCTGTTTTTGTCTTTTGTTTTGTCACATGTTGTTTGTTGTTTCATTGTGTGGACCTGATGTGGACTGTTTTCAGCGCTTTTTGGCCACGACATTCGTCAAAGGAGCAGTATCTGTGCTTGGTGGTTGCGCCTTCTCGGCAGCACGCCTGTACCAGCACAGATTTTTGATTGGGAGGAATGTCGGCGCCATTGACTGTCGGTGCTGGATAGACCTGGGGCGCTTGTGTTTTTTGCGCCAGTAATGGGCAGCATTTTTCACAACCCCGATTTGTTCAGTGGCTATGTCAGCGCTGTTGGACAGTTGGCGTTGGTGCGGCTGGATGGATGGCCGCTGAAGTTGAGGATGAGGAGAGAGGAGCGTTGGCGAAGAGCGCCGATGCGTATTTGGAACCGTGAGTTGCCGCTTGGAATTGAAATGGATTTCCATGGGACAGGAGAAGTGAACCAATCTCTTTTTTCGTCAATGGATGCTACAGCTTCTTGTTGACTTTGAAACTTAGCTTGTAGCCGACGTGTGCACATTTTGAGCATGACGTCTCTGATCCACTGGTTAAAGGACACTTTGATTCTCTCCTCTTTCATCTCAAACCGCTTCAAACAACAAAGCGTGTGACGGAAAAGTGGTTAGGACTGCACGACTGTCCGTGTTTTATGTTATGTGTTGTGTTTATTATTTTACTTTATGTACTTTATTATTTTACTGTTTTGTAAAGCGCTTTGTTACAGCTGCCGCTGTTGTGAAAGCGCTATATAAATCAGCATGTATTGTATTGTATATCTAACTTACTTTTTTTGTCAATGGATGGTACAGCTTCTTGTTGACTTTGAAGCTTAGCTTGTAGCCAACGTGTGCACATTTTGAACATGACATCTCTGATCCACTGGTTAAAGGACACTTTGATTCTCTCCTCTTTCATCTCAAACTGCTTCAAAAAACAAAGTGTGTGACGGAAAAGTGGTTAGGATTGCACGACTGTCAGTGTTTTATGTTATGTGTTTTGTTTATTATTTTACTTTATGTTTTGTTAAGCGCTTTGTTACAGCTGTCGCTGTTGTGAAAGCTCTATATAAATCAGCATGTATTGTATTGTATTGTATAAGATTAAAAAAAACTTTATTTGACTCACAATGGAGAAATTCCCAATTTACAGCAGAAACATTAATAGAGGGAGAAAGTTTTGTAAATACTTTACCTACATATTAATGTTTTAATTGTTCTGATTAGCATTAGAAGCTAATCATTCTACTCAATTTACACTTATTTTAATACAGTGAAATGAAAAAAAAAAAAGACAGATATGAGTTTGTCCAGTCGCAGCCACTTAGATGTTATCAAGATCTGCAATGGAGTATAAATAGAGCAATGTACAGTACTCTTACTGGAGTATATAGACAGAGAGCTATGCAGTCGATGGACTGCGGTCATTCTGTTAGATTGTTGAGGACATTTGCATAGATCTTTGCGACACCACAAATGAATGACTGCTGATTAATGATTGAAGAATATTGACCTCACTTTGATAAGTGTTGATAAATGATTTGCCTGTACGGTTCATTCCCAGAATTACTATACGGTGGACATATTTGACGACAAATTAAAAGCATGCTCCCCATTGAGTATCATGGGCAGTGTAAACACATCTTTGTATCAGCATTGGTAAGTAGTGAATGTCGTAATGAGTAAATTAGCTATTTATCCGTTTTTAAACCTTTAAAAAAATTATAAAGTTGAAAACAATTGGATGAAATTGTGATTATGGCAGATGAATAAGAAATATTTGTTCTGTTTACTGGATTCAGAATGTGGACATTTCTTTCAACATGATGACTCCACCCAGACAGAGTTACATAAAGGGACGATTGGTTTGTCCCTTGAATAGAGTTCCTTTCACTTGTGGCGTATTTCAAGCTGAGGGACGGACCGTGAACAACAAGCCTCAGTCTGTTACTCAACAAAGCTGCTGCCCATTGGACATCGGATCTTCTTTCTGATAAGATCTCTTCTGTCGTTCCCTTTCCACAGTCCGCAGAAAGACAGATGATCTGACTTCCATTAAGGTAAGTTTCACTTGGCTGAATAAAATTTGAATGCTTCATGTCCGTCTCACGGTGTAGAGGTTGTGGGTTTGAATCCGGCCTCGGCCTTCTCCTGTGTGGAGTTTGCATGTTCTCTCCGTTGCCTTCGTGGGTTTGCTCTGGGCACTCTGGTTTGCTACCGCATTCCAAAAACATGCCTGGTAAGGTTAAGCGGTTGAGATCATGGATGGATGATTTATGTTGAAATTCCTTTTTTATTTACGTTTTTTTTAATCTTACACATTTGTTACGATAACTCAATATTCTCAACACAAAATTATGCTTCCAATATTTGGATTGCAAAAGAGTACATACATAAAATCAGGCGCAACTGAATTGTCGTGCCAACTATATCCATAGTACACCAGTGATGGGACAATTAATTTTGCAAAGCGGCTACATGAGAAACTGGAGTGCTTCCCGATTTTGAATTTCTATTTAAAAACAGCATACATTTCTACGAGTGTAGATATGGTACGTAATGTTAAAATTAGGAACTAGACTTGCCGGCAGCTACGTTGCAGTTCAGGCACATTGGATTGCTGGTACATTGGAAGTTTTTTTTTTTTTTTTTTTTTACATCAAGTACATCAGATTAAAATCTACTTTGATAAAATATGTCCTCTAGAAAAAAGCGAAAAATAAGGCAAAATTTGAACTTTGTTGAGTTTAGAGTAGGGCTACAGAAACGTTTGTTGGGTTTGGAGTGTTATATATTCCAACTTTTGGTAGATCCTGGTAAAATATTCAATTGGAGCTGTGACATTACAAATTTGTAGGGGGCACAATTAAGTCATGTTTTTTTTAAACCGCACAATAAATTAATATAATTTTGATCACTTTGCCAGGTGTGAAGTGTGTGCAAAATAGGACCATCAAAATCAGCATAATTTTTCTTGAATTTAGGTGACATGGGACACAGCGCATCATCACGACATCAGCATTCGACAAAATAAAAAACTTTGATCTTGACCTTTCATCTTGAACATCTTTAGATGAAACTCCCAACAGTTTCAAAACTTGTTGTAGATCTTGATGAAATGCATAACCGCAGCTCCATAAAAACCTTTTAGGGAGCACAACTGAGTCATTTTGTAAAAAACGCACAATAAACAAGATATTTATTATGTCATCAGGTGAGATCTGTGTGATGTATGATACGTGCAAAATGTCATGTTTTCACAAATGCTGTGACCACCAAATTGTTGTAGACTGAGGTGAAAAATACACCCAGGATGCATTGTTAAAAAATTGTAGGGAACTCGAATGAGCCATCTTTTGAAAAATATTTAAATGAAAAAAAATATATTGGGGATTTTGGCAGGTTTGATGTGTGTGCAAAGTTTCAAGAGTTTTTAAGCAGGTTTAGAAACTCTAAAAGAGTGTTGTGTTATTGGTGAAGGTACACAACATCACACCAACATCGTTTCGCAAGACTGTATTTTAACATCATGAAAGCTTTAACACTCTTCTGAGCAAATATGAGACCTGGTTCACCTGCAAATGGAAAATATCAAAGAATAAAACATATATGTCCTTTAACCTGTTGGCGGCAGGATCACTCACCTGTGAAATTGTAAATTGTATTTCGAAAACTGAAGATTTGTTGCGCTGTTGGTTTCCCAGGGCTGATGATGGCATAGCTCAAGTCTGACTATTGCACCCTTGAGGATAAGGGTGCAAAAGTATGAACCACGGCCAAAATTAGACATTCAAAAATTAATATCTCAATTTTCGTAGCCCGAGGGCAAACTGACTTGGATCTGATTTTGTTTTTCCACTTTAGTTGGTGCTACAGATCCATTTTGTTTGTAACGCTGAAGACAACTTTAAAATATCGACATTTTCAACAGGCGCAAAGGGTATGCAAAATGTGGTGAGTTTTCATGTATGATGAGTGTATGCAATGAATTAGCTGAGATATATACAGTATATATAATGAAAAAAAATCCTCGTCTAACCCCCCCTCGGGTGGTGTCCGTCCCTCATTCAACTCGAGTCCTCTACCAGAGGCCAGGAAGCTTGAGGGTTTTGCGCAGTATCCTTGCTGTTCCCAGCACTGCACATTTCTGGACTGTTGTTGTTCCTGGGATATGTTGCAACCACTCATCGAGTTTGGGGGTCACTGCCCCGAGTGCTCCGACCACCACAAGCACGACTGTCACCTTTACCTTCCAGGCTCTCTCCAGCTCCTCTCTGAGCCCTTGGTATTTATCGAGTTTCTCGTGTTCCTTCTTTCTGATGTTTCCATCACTTGGGACCGCGACATCCACTTTCCTCTGCCCTTTATTTTTGATCACGATATCTGGTTGGTACACCATTACCATCTTGTCAGTCTGGATCTGGAAGTCCCACAGGATCTTCGCTCTGGCATTCTCCACCACCTTCGGAGGTGTTTCCCATTTTGACCTTGGGGTTTGCAGTCCATACTCCGCACAGATGTTTCGGTAGACTATACCAGCCACCTGGTTATGGCGTTCCATGCAGGCTTTCCCTGCCAGCATCTTACACCCTGCAGTTATGTGTTGGATCGTCTCAGGTGCCTCTTTGCACAACCTACACCTTGGGTCTTGTCTGGTGTGGTATATCTGGGCCTCAATGGCTCTGGTGCTCAGGGCCTGCTCCTGAGCAGCCAGGATGAGTGCCTCTGTGCTGTCTTTCAGGCCAGCCCTCTCTAGCCACTGATAGGACTTCTTGAGATCGGCCACTTCAGTTATGGTCCGGTGGTACATCCCACGTATGGGCTTGTCCTCCCATGATGGTTCCTCTTCCAGCTCCTCATCCTCTGTTCCCCATTGTCTGAGACATTCTCTGAGTACGTCATCCGTTACAGTCTTCTCCTTGATGTATTCATGGAGCTTAGATGTTTCATCCTGGATAGTGGCTCTCACACTTACTAGTCCCCGGCCTCCTTCATTTCGGCTTGCGTACAGTCTCAGGGTGCTGGATTTGGGATGGAACCCTCCATGCATGGTTAGGAGCTTTCGGGTCTTAACGTCCGTGGTCTGAATCTATTCCTTTGGCCACCTTATTATTCCTGCAGGGTATCTGATCACTGGCAGGGCATAGCTGTTTATTGCCCGGGTCTTATTCTTGCCATTGAGCTGGCTTCTTAGGACTTCCCTCACTCGCTGGAGGTATTTGGCCGTAGCTGCTTTCCTTGTTGCCAGTTTGAGGTTGCCACTGGCTTGTGGTATACCGAGGTACTTGTAGCTGTCCTTAACGTCTGCTATTTTTCCTTCAGGGAGTGAGACCCCTTCAGTGCGGACAACCTTTCCTCTCCTAGTCACCATCCGACTACATTTCTCAAGCCCGAATGACATCCCGATGTCGCTGCTGTAGATCCTGGTTGTGTGCATCAGGGAGTCGATGTCCCTTCCGCTCTTAGCATACAGCTTTATGTCATCCATGGAGAGGAGGTGACTGATCGTAGCTCCATTTCTGAGGCGGTATCCATGGCCTGTCTTAGTGATTACTTGGCTTAGGGGGTTCAGTCCTATGCAGAACAGCAGTGGGGAGAGTGCATCACCTTGGTATATGCCACATTTGATGGACACTTGGGTAAGTGGCTTGCCATTGGCTTCAAGTGTGGTTTTCCACATCCTCATTGAGTTCGCAACGAAGGCTCTTAGGGTCCTGTTCACCTTATACAACTCCAAGCATTCAGTGATCCATGTATGTAGCATCGAGTCAAAGGCTTTCTTGTAATCAATCCAGGCTGTGCACAGGTTGGTACGTCGGGACAATAGTTGGATGGGACTGCACCCTTTGAGGGATCCTTCCTGATCAGGATCGTTCGCCCTTCGGTTAGCCATCCTGGGTGAGTCCCATCCCTCAGCAGTTGGTTCATTTGTGCTGCTAGGCGCTCATGGAGTGCTGTGAGTTTCTTTAGCCAGTAGGTGTGGACCATGC
Organism: Hippocampus zosterae; assembly: GCF_025434085.1. Classification (NCBI taxonomy): domain Eukaryota; kingdom Metazoa; phylum Chordata; class Actinopteri; order Syngnathiformes; family Syngnathidae; genus Hippocampus; species Hippocampus zosterae. Next base: position 25,224,506 of record NC_067456.1, on the reverse strand, counting down.
CCAGGCCTGGTGCTGTCCAGTTCTTCATATCTGAGACTCTTTCCTGTATGTCTGCCACTGTTATGGTAACTGGGTTCTGTTCAGGGAGGTTGCTGTGCTCCTCTCTCAGGGTCACCAGCCATTGTGCATTGCTGTTATGTGCAACCTCCTTCTCCCATATGCCTTTCCAGTACCTTTCAGTTTCCAGTCTTGGTGGGTCAGCTCTGTTGTTAGGACCCTGCCACTGAGCGTACACTTTCGCAGGTTGTGTTGCAAACAGCCTGTTTATTCGTCTGGCCTCATTCTCTTTTGTGTACTGCTTTAGGCGGCTGGACAAGGCTTGGAGCCTTTGTTTGGCAGTTTCGAGTGCTTCGGGTATGGTCATATGGATGTACCTCTCGGGTATCGGCCTTTTCATCACACCTCTCTGGGCCTCCGTCAATTGACTCACATCTTTCCGAGCCGCCTTGATCTTCACCTCCAACCGTCTTTTCTATGGTGGGTAACGTATCTCATGGCTTCCATGGTTGCTCTCATAGCCAAGCATCTCAAGGATCACTGATGCTGAAGCGTATATCACCTCATTGGTTTCCGTGATCGATATATATATAAGGCATCGGTTTAATGCCATATAAGGCATCGGTTTGGCGTACGGGGTTACATACAGAGAATGTGGGCTAAATGGTTACTTCGAAACCCACAGTCACGGTTGACCACGAAACAACTAGTAGCTAGTAGCCCGTAATGTAACGGGGCACCAATTTTGAAAAGCGACGCATAAATATGCTCCCGTATATGCTCAAACAGTTTGTGCACAAACCGAAAGTCGCACAAACCTACCTAAATATAGCCCGCAAAACGCGCTTGTTTATATCTAGATTCCTCCCTTCGCCCGTTAAACCGAGATGTACCCAAAAAAACGACCCATCACTATATGAAGCAATACATTCAGTCATTCAATGTCCGATCCGCTTTTATCCTCACGAGGTTCGCGGGCGTGAGTGGAGCTCATCCAACTCCGGGCAGCAGGATGGGGACAACCCGAACCGGTCGCCAACCAATTACAGGGCACACAGACACAAGCACAACCACCCAAGCCCATGCTCACACCTAGGGACAATTTAGAGTTTCCAATCAGGCAGTCATGCAGGTCATCGCAATATTAATATGAAACAAATCAACACACACACAAAACGGGAGATAAGATGAGATGAGTTTGTTGTACTTCCTCCTACAACCTCTCAAATCACTATTACCTGTTCACATTCCAACAAACAAACAAACACCCATCAGGAAGCCACAACCTAGTAGCACGGTTAAGCATTGTGCATTTTTCCAGCGTTAAAGGGGATCGACATAACAACATAGACACACAAAATAAATGCCAACCATGCAACAAAAAAACGTCATGCTAGTGTGCAACAGCTCATCCCTTTATCTTTGTTTTTTTTTTTTTTTCTAGCACTCTTCCAGCATGCAGAGTTCACACCATACACTGCTGCCAAAAGGCTTATCTATGCCACAACTGTCTTTGGTAAACACCACCTAGGGTGCGTGATACTCAAAAATGCCACTGTTGACCTTAAAACGTGCAGTCATACTAAGTTAACGAAGCCAATTGTAAATTATTCACACGTGACCCTGAAACGTGCTGATTAAAGCTGGAAGATTTTGCTCTTGTGACAAACGAAATTAGAAATCTAGCCTGTGTATGCACAAATGAGATGTGTCGTAAAATCTGACGGGTTTTTTTTATGACTCAAACCAACAAGAATTTGTATGTTCGACGATAGCTTCAACTCTAGTCATTAAATTTCATAATGACGGAAGGCACAACACAATCCACGGATAGCAAAGTTGTAACAGAATTTTCCAAATTCATGAGACAAGACCATCATTCCTCCCACATCAGGAGCCGTGATGGCTCTTCTCAGGTTTCAAGAGAAATGTGCATCTTATGAACGTAATCTAAAAAAAACATTGGAACATAATCGGAACATCCTGGCAATTAGCAGCATAACAGAAGCATTTATAAAACAAATAAGATAACTGAAACCCACAGACATTAACATTCACAAATCATCCAGATCAAGGCCTTCACTGTATACTTACACATTCTAACTCCTCCCAGAAAGTTAACAACGTCCCACACACGTCCACTGTTTACGACTTACAAACAACCATCTAAGCATCTCGTGACCTTCCGGCCCTTTTCAACCTAAACACACGGTGACCTCCTCATTCGTAGCATCACTGTGTCAAACCTCACCTGCCTGTGCCTTTCTTTATTCTCAACATACTCAACTTCCATCATCACCTTACGTCTCACCATCAATATTTTCACTTGCCTGTCACCCAGTATAAGTATCCAAAACTCTCTGTGTCACCACACCCATACTCAACCATTTTATTTCTTTACCTGATTTACACATACTTCATGTAGCGCCGGTTGAAATTATGAAGCTGAAGTGGTGTTAGGAATTATAATAAAAACAGTTTCAATTACAAGTACCGGTAATTATAGTAGATGCCATACAAACCTTCTACACTGCAAAAGCCAGAAAAAAAAACAAACAAGACTCCATGAGTCGCACCAAGAGTCACGCATATCTACACACCCACACGCAAAGACTAATCCAACACATATTCGCAGACACAACCCTACAGACAAACCAAAATATTCACCTTACTACCGCTCACAACCAAGTTAAGCACATCCAAACTTTTAATTTTGTCATCCGCGAGAAGACTTCCCTGCATCCAAATATCGATACAGTATACACCATCAATTTACTGTCAAACAAGCCGCCATCCAAACTTGTTGCTCCTCAGCTCCATTTAGATGATATGATTTTCGCAGATCCTCCATTTCCTGGACAAATTGTACCACGTCAATTTTATGTGATGTAATGCCGTCTACGGCTTTTTTTACATCTTCTTGTGTCCATGTTCTATAAACAAGAATGACAGGCGACTCATCTTTTATGTCTGGATTTGCAACTTCAATCATGGGAAAAGCGTCTCGTACCTCACTCCCGGATGAGTCAACCTTCGTCGCAGCAGGGGAAAAAACACTACTCCAATTTTTTGAAAATTCCACTCCCAAATCTCCTTTTCCCCTGGTGGCCATCGGATGGCCCCCTCTGTAAGAGGGTGGAGAGGAGGGTGGAAAAGGAGGAGATGTCGGAAGAGTCGGATCTAACGGTGGTGTATTTTTCTATCCACGTATCTAAATGTTTTATCTTCTAAGGACATTGGCTCTCTACGAATCTCCAGTCCTTACATGTTAACTTCTTTTTGGAATCACCTCTCTCCACGGTCTTACTATTATGAACCCTCATTTGCGAATTAGGGGGTGGAACTTTGAGAATTTGAGAATTTTTTGTTTAGAGTCAGCGATTTACCTAGGGTAACTAGGCTGACTATTCCCTTGAACAGGGTGGCAATTTCTCCGACTGAGGTAATTTCCAACCTTCTACCACCAAGGTGGCGGGAAATTCTTGCCTCTGCTTCCTCAGACAGTTGCCACAACAAATGTCCTGTTCAGATGAGGTAGCGAACCTCCACTCACACAGTTACACAGTCATACATTTATGCGCATTTAATTTGGTTTTATCCTATTACCTTGACCAGAGGTAACGCACTATATAGACATTATTATTATAAATGTCCCCACTGTGGGACGAATAAAGGATATCTTATCTTATTTATACCCGGGGTTTAACACACATTATTTACACACGGAGTTTAAGCACGTGCAGGACACCGTCGCCCTCATCAGTTTAGAGACTTGCACGGTCTGTATGCCTGATAGGGACTAGTATGGCTCAGGGCTTTGCGGCTTAAAAAGACCTCGTCTTTTTGCCGGCGCGCAAACACTCAATCACCGTTGAAAGAGTTCCTTCTCAACAAACCCCTCTCAGGCTCACACAGGGTCTCGAACCAAGCGTTCGAACCAAACTACAACACCTGCCCTGAGAGTGTTTCAATTGAAAACAGGTTTAAAGACCCCGACCTCCGTCTTTACAAACCCGGCGCGCAAACACTCCTCGAGTGTCGATGCGGAGTTTAAGTACGTACAGGACACCGCCGCCCTACTTACCAAGAGTAGTCCTCTCTCCTCTGGGATTCGCTTCAACCCTCAGCCCCCAGACGAGGAGCCGAAACCCAGTCCCAGAAAGGGTGTCTTTGCCGTGGCCACGGTCTTCCTGGCCGTCGACTCAGCGTCTGGAGGCGTCAGGTATGTTGCGATCCCGGACGAGCCCCCAAAAATGTCAGGTTGGTCCAAATTGACACTCAAGAATAACCAAAAGGAGGAGACAGGAGACTCGATTCTGGTACCAGGAGGGAACGAGGAGAAGCGTTCGGTTTCAGTTCTCCACACGGAACCCTAACGATCTCCCCCTTCACCTCCTCATTTATTGGGAAAAGCTACTACATAGGTGTGTCCAACCTAAAGGGTGGAGGCTGTTGAACACACACTGAACTTGTTTGACTATGTGTGTGTATGTGAGTGCAATTTACGTACATGTGTGCAAATAGACATAAACATCCCGTTGCAGCTGGTGTTGATGTCTCCATTCACGGTTCAGCCTTGCTCGCTGTTTAGTCTTAACAGTTATCTCTTCCCAGCCACGTCCTCGGAAAGGTGGTTGCGACCCTAACTTCTCACACAGTACAGCAAGCAAAAGTGAGCAAATAATGAAGAACATATAATGATTATAGATGTGAGTAAATAATAAAGGATAAATCTTTATTGAAAGCATAAGCGTTCTTCATTGCAGGCAAAGCCAACTAATGATTGCAAGCATAAGCGTTCTTCTTTGCAAGCAAAATCAAACTATACTGACAGGCAGAAGCATTCTTCATTGCGAGCATAAAATGACGACACGAGAATCAACCGAATAATACGTGAATGTATGATTACTAAACAATAATAAATCCAACAGTGTTCCAACATCCACAAACGGCAACTGCTGTCACAACTTGAGATTGGTGATGTACAACGCAGGTTCCATTGTGAAGGGCCCCAGGCTGCCAGATTAGAGGAGGAGGTCATACCAGAGATTGGGAGGCAAGCTCCAATGAATGCAGATGATGAGATTGGGAGGCCAAACCCAATGAATGAAATGCTGAGCGAGGCAGCAACTGACCTGAAAGCTAAGATCATGGCGAGAATGAAACCTGGGCAACCTAGAAACCGATTACAACGGCTATGTGAAGTACCACCTGAAAGTCTCATGGAAAGTGTGAATGCAGCACTGAGGGCGATCCCTACCGTAACGATCACGGAAACCAATGAGCTGATATACGCTTCAGCATCGAAGCTGTATATATATATATATATACATATATACATATATACATATATACATATATATTATTTGGGGTCTGTAATTAATCTTAAATTAATGACTCGCTGTGGCAACCCCTTGAAAAGGGACAAGCCAAAAGAAGAAGAAGACGAGTGAATCTAATTAATCTATATTTTAATCTCATATAAAAATGCTGAGAAAACCCATATTTTCATTTTAAATTTGTTACATTATTGAGGAAGATCAAAAGATAAAAGAAAAAGTGGCATTATAACGTATTTCATTTATCTTCAGCAGACTTGGACAGATGTCCTCGCCATTTACTTCCTGCTGTATTTGTTTTGTTTGGTTTGTAAATCTCCAAAGAATTTCAAAATAAAAATGAAAAAGAACATCAGGTCCTTAGAAAGTGCTTAGGTTAACATCAAAAACAGTAAGAACAATTATCTGAGCAATACAAGTGTAAGTTGAGGGGTTAGTTGTTTTTAGTGGATAGCATAAGTAATCAACACTGAATTTGCTTCAGATAATAAACAATAAATAAAACAGACCCTTAAATCACAGTGCTGTAAATTTGCACTTCAGAAATAACACTGTTCATCATGACAAACTAAAAGTGCTGAAAACAAATCCATCACTTCTAGTCGTCTATAGAGGACACATCAACATGCCTCGTACGTCGGGTTTTCTCAAATTTAATTTGCTGAAGAGCTTTGCTTTGTATGGCTCGCTCGCTATATTTGCTAATGCTTTTGGTGCTAACGTTAGCTGTGGCTGCACTTGCGCCTGGGTGCCTTGCATTGATGTGGGAGGCTAAATTTGAGCTGCCTTGGTGGTAAGCAAACTCCTCCTTACAAATTAGGCACAACGCTCTTCCTTCATCACTTGTGTCATCATGGCGTTTTTGGAATGTAAATTGTCCATTAATTGTGCCGAGAACTCTCACACACTCCTCCATCTAGTAGACGAGCGACATGGGTACGTTAGCACAGTGCCGAGCACTCAAGAGTGAAACCCCCTATTGGTGCATGTATTGCAGGAACTGAATCGTTTGAATTTGCTGCGCCAAAGTGTGTTTATAAGGACACAAACTGTATCAACATGTCGTGGGTTTTTTGGCTGGAGTTTTGCGAAATTATGGCTTGTTCTATTAAGTTTTCTCCGGTGTGGAATAATTTTGATCTTGGTAAATCTTTTTCTCCTTTGAGCATTGTTTACTGTGATATACAATTTTTTTATACCGTGGCGCATTGCACCCACTTTATCGGTTTATCAAGTGAATGACCTGTTATACATATGATCGTCAATTAAAGAGCCTTACAGTTGCTTTATTCGTTTTATCTTATAATTGCAAGATGCTCCATAATTGAAGTTCAAGGCTGCCTGTCAGAAGCAAACACACCCAGAAACCAAAGACCCTTTACAATATTGGAAATGGAACCGAAAAACATATCCACACCTGCATCAACTTTCGTTGAAAACTCTCTGCTCACTATCATCATCTGAACCATGTGAAAGAGTATTTTCTGAGGCTGGAGAGCTGGTGTCGAAGAGGAGAAATCGCCTTGGAGCAGAGACATTCCAAAAAAATGTTTGTTCCTCAATAGAAATTCATAAACGAATCACTTTTGTCTTTTATTTCACATGATTTAACCACAATTTTCTACATAACTTAAAAATCTGAATTGTAACTCAAATGTGCTATATTTTACATACCAACTCAGTTTAGCATTTACACAAACAAGGAATTTCTTTACCTGCAATGATTTTATAACTACTGCAGGGGTCACTGTTGGGTGACCAACACAGTGTCAATATAGTGCTGACACAGTTTGTGAGGTGGGTCAATACACTCCTTGAGGTATCATCGTCCCATCACTACCTCCATTTTTCACCTCTTCACTCCTCACTGCTGCTTAATAAGCCCACCCAACTCCAATGAGAGCCCACCAGCTTCAGCTAAACAAGCCCCAACATAACATAATGGCAGCCAATCAATGTCCGCTTCAGGCTGTGACTGACAGCTGTTTCCCCACCCTCAACAACTCAAACACAGGAAGCCAACGCATAAAAAGGGCTATTAGAAAAAGGCAACCCACCTACAAAAACAATAAAGGCAGAGATTTAAATGTAGATTAACACAATTTAAAAAATAACCTTCCGCAAACTGGACCGCTGATAAGAGAGAAGGAGAGCTATGGCACAAACTATGGGCATCGAGAACTTTGAAGCATTCCGTGGTTGGGTTCAAAAGTTGGTTGCATGACATCAGCTCATCGACATTGTCTTTGGTGGTGATTGCGGGGAGGTCAAGTTAGAGACAGTTGAGTGAATGGAAAGAAAAGCGACTAAGGTCTGTTACTAGTCTCATTTTGTAGCCAATAGTCCTAATTTTTTTAGACTATATTTTGTTCATATACCTGTCCTGTATACTGCAGTTCTTGTGTTATAAACAGTTTTTGGCCAATATATTATTGCACTTCGTTGCTTGTGTTGTCACACATATACGTTGTTAACATACTTGGACGTTCATACAGGCATCTAACATTAGTTGTTTCCCACAGAAGGAAATTCTGTGACAATGAAAGATCGGACACCGCAAATATGATTCCTTAACTAGAAAATACTGCATCGCTCTACTTCTACTGGTCAGATCACAACCCATCGGCAGCAATGCACTGGCTAAAATGGGTGATCAGCAACACTGTTCTCAAAAGCATTAAAGTATAACATGCTTGAATGCTTTTGTTCTGTTGATGTTTGATATGGACTGTCAACAAATGCCGTTTTTTTTTTGGTAGCAAGTATCAAGGACAACTTTATTGTCAAATGTGCTGTATCATACAGCACAGATGAAATGTCTTCCCTCTCACAACATACAACAAGAGGAGCCGCTCCGGGTGCCTGCGCCACCATCAAAAGAAAAGTTAACATAAAATGACAAAATAATACAAGACAACACATTAGACACAGACAATTGTGCAATCTTACCACTTTCCTGCATACACTTTGTTGTCTGAAGCAGTTATAGATGAAAGAGGAGTGAATCAAAGTGTCCTTTTCACCAGCGGATCGAAGACTGTATGTATGTAGCGTATCTTGTGCTGACCCGGCCCATTTGTCAAATTTTAAAATCAATGTGGCCCCAGAGCCAAAAAGTTTGTCCACTCCTGATTGTAGTGGGTTTCTATTTGTTTCTACTCTCTCTCATGCAAGAAGAACAAGTCTCTTCTCTCCTTCTTTTTCTCATTCTCTTCTACACTCTACCACCCCCGCGCTCGTGGAGGTCACAAGCATGCATACATTTCAAAAGTACAGAAGACAAATCTTCCCACTTTTAAAAAAAGCCAACAACTTCCATCACCATTCGCATAACCTAATTAATCAACAATGCGCAAAACAGCAACAGCAGCATTTTTTTTCCCCTGGTGTGGCGCGTCCTCAGCCCATCACAGTTGCCTGGACATAGAATGCTTGCATTGTTCATCCTTCTCTGTGTGAGCATGGATCCCAGGATGAGAATTCCTCACTTCAATGTCCACATCCAAATCTACATCCGGTGGCGGAAATGCAGACAGTTGTGATGCTTTCCAGGTACAACCATCATCCGGCAGGTGTGAGTTGGGACCTTCCTGCCTCACCACCATTCGTGGTTCGGTGAACTTTTTGTTCCCCTTTTCTTACTTTTCACGGCTTATTGATTCTAACCTGGTCTCCAAGGTGGATCTGCTGGTGTTTTGCACCTCTCCTCACATCTGTGGACTGCTTTACCTTGTCCTGTATGCCTTTCACCCTTTCTCTGTCAGGTCCATGCCAGTTTCAGGGAGTGGCAGTCTAGATAAGCAATCAGCAAAATCATTCTCTGAAACAGGCCTGTATTTGATGCCATAATCAAATTCAATGAAACGAGCAGACCACGTGGCTTTCCGAAGGCCAGAATTTATTCCTGCTGAGTTCAAGGACTTCCTGAAACAGAGAAAAATTGTACACCTGAAAACGTGGGTCTCCTATCCCCGTGCTAATGGAGAAGTTGAACAGTTCAACAGGGTGCTGAAGGGCTGTGTGCAGACTGCCTCAATACAAGGTCTCCCTTAGAAATATTTTTTCCCTTCTCTTTCTCCTTCTCTTTTACACTCTACCAGCCCCTAGCTAACGGAGGCTGCAAGCATGTAAACATTAAGACAGCACAGTAGACACAACAAACGTCGTCACATTTCAAAACATTTATAATTGAACCATTGTCAATGTTTTTTGTTATGTGTTCTGTTGTATGATTGTTTTATTATGTTAAACATTCTGCAAAGTGCTTTGTTTGGGCTGTTGTGGAAGTGCTACATAACTAAACACATATGTTATTGTATTGGTATTGTCCAACAGTCGCTCTGGCAACAGTGTTTAATAAAATAAAACCCTTTGCTCATTCCAATCATCTGAACATGTTAAAATGAACCACTCACAGTTTCAAGACAACTGAATGAAATCGCTCATGTTTTTTTTTTAATATCAGAATTAGAATCAGAATCAGAATCATCTTTATTGGCCAAGTATGTAGAACACACAAGGAATTTGTCTCCGGTATAACACGCTGCACTAGTATCATCGTAAACAACAAAATCATTGAACCATTTTAGAGTAACCAGTAGTTTTGTAGTACCATTTTGTGGTGCAAGAAGAGTGACTATGTCAGTGACTGTTTAAGGAGTTAATGGCTAGAGGGAAGAAGCTGTTTGAGTGTCTACTGGATTTGGTGCACATGGATCTGTAGCGTCTGCCTGAGGGGAGTGGCTGAAAAAGGTGGTGGGCAGGGTGCGGGGGATCCAGGAGGATTTTCCGTGCCCTTGTCTTGATTCTTGCAGTGTGCAAGTCCTCAAGAGTGGGTAGGGCGGTGCCAACGATTTTTTCTGCCGTCCTAACTGTCCGTTGAAGTCGGATTTTGTCCTTTTTTGTGGCGGCCCCAAACCAAACCGTGATGGAAGAACACAGGATTGATTCGTTGACTGCCGTGTAGAACTGTCGTAGCACCTCCTGTGGCAGGCCATGCTTCCTCAGCAGCCTCAGGAAGTACATCCGCTGCCCGGCCCTTTTCAGGATGGAGCCTCTATATATGACCTCTATAAAAGGCCAAAAAAATGTCCCCAAATGTGTAAGAAAATTCAAAATGCAGGCAGACTTCCTGTTAGCTTTCACATATGGTTCCGGAAGACTTTTTTGTAGCGAGATGCCTTGACAACAGCTTTTCGCAAAAATTGACAAACTTGATGTTGCATCATCGTGAAGACCTAGTCACACTTCCAAGCCAATAGGAGGGAAATCAACCTGCTGGGAGAAAAACAACAGACGAAACATAAATTTCCTTCTGCCTCAATGATAAAAATAAGATTGTAAATGTCTTCAGGCCAGACTCGCGAAGTGTGTCGGGCCTTTAGACATTTACAACCGACAGTGTGTTGGTGACAAAATAAGATCACGAGTGTAAAGTAAATTCAAAATGGTGGACTTCCTATTCAGTGAGTACATGCCTCCAAGAGATTTTGTTGTAGGTCTTGAGCAGTTATACAGTACATACCACCAAATTTTCATCGTGCAAGGTGAAATATGCAACTGGGGCTGCTTTGTTAAAACTTTGTAGGGAGCGCTACTGACCAATTTTTAAAAAACTGCACAATGAATCTCAGAAAGTATTTATGATTTTGCCAGACCTGAGTGCGTGTCGAAAATTTCATAAATTATGTTTAGACCCTCAAAATTAGTATTGTTTTCTTGGTGAACTGCAGGTCGCCCTGGCAACAGTGTTACAACGCAAATGTCATGTTTTCAGATAATGAAGGTAGATTGACAATATTAACAAGATTGATTTTGCAGGTGAAGTTACAACAGCTTTTGTAGTCAAGGTGACACCATATTTGAAATCAAATTTAAAATGACAGATTTCTGTTAGATTGAGCATATGGCTCCAAAGGCTCTGTTGTAGATTTTGGGCGGTTCCATCCATCCATCCATTTTCTAATCCGATTATCCTCATGAGGGTCGTGGGCATGCTGGAGCCTCCCCCAGGCATCTTTGGGCAGTCGGCGGCAGACATCCTGAACTGGTTGCCAGCCAATCGCAGGGCACACTGAGACGACAGAAACAACCATACACACTCACACGAAGGGACAATGTGGTGTTCCATTTACCTGCCAAAACAAAAATATTGAATTTCATATATACTGGCTTGACAACATCATTTGGTGATTCAATTACAAATGTCTGAATCATCCATCAGCTCCTTCTGAGGTGCTCAGATTTATTATTTCAAATGATCATGTCCACAACATAATCTATTTCTCTTTTCTTTGCTGTTTATACTACCTGAGGTGATGGAGAGGCAGGTTATTCAGTGTGCCCGGGAGGCCTTTGGGAGTGGAAGAACACGTCCTCTTGAGTTCAGGCTGCACCAGCTTCAGGCCCTGCAGAAGATGATGAGTGAAAGGGAGGTTGAAATCATCACAGCTCTAAAACAGGATATTAACAGGGTGAGTAAAGACACATGACAAACTGTGTCTATACTGCAATCTCTGTGCCATGTTTTTTTTTCTGGCGCTGCACTTTTATATATTGTGTTGTATGCTCTACAGAGCCAGTATGACACATCACTTTTGGAGTTGATTGGAATAAATAATGAGATTAATCTGGCTCTGGGAAAACTGCGAGAGTGGGCAGCCCCTCGGCTGGTGGAGAAGAATCTCTTGACGATGTCAGACGAGGCTTACATCCAGCCAGAACCTCTGGGAGTGGTGTTGATCATTGGAGCCTGGAATTACCCGTGGGCCGTAACGTTGGTACCCCTTGTAGGAGCTATTGCTGCAGGTACAGACAGATCAGTCACCCGCACCCTGTAGCTGTGAAGGGTGGGAACGTATTTCAACCCAGGGTCCGCCATATTTTCAGTTTCAGTTTCTGCATTCTCAGCAAGTTACGTGAATAACACAGCTTAACCCTTCCACGCATCCTGTAACCTGATATCATGGTAAACTGTCACCTGTAGTAACTGCTGTCCGTGAAAGGGTTAATGTTGAGCACTAGGACTATGCAAAATCAATGATCAACAACTACAATTAAAATTTGTATTTGAAATATTTGACTGTCTACATTTAGTCACAGTCTTCCACAGCATCTACATTTATCAGATATTCATAATTTTAGACAGTTATTAAGGACAGGTATTATGGTTGCCAGCAAAAATATGTAGGCCTATCATTTGCACATGAGGTGCCCACTAATCGCATTAGTGTGTGTTTCTATGTCATTTGTCCGATTCTTGAGCGTCTTGGTATTTTATTTCCAATGCTAACCCCGCTGTATGGTTTATTTCAAATGAAAAGTATTTTGGTCACTAGCGAGCAATACAAGACAATGCCAGGTTAATGGAACACTGTGAATTGTCCCAAGGTGTGATTGTGAACCCAAGCGGTTGTTTGTCTATGTGTGCCCTGCAATTGGCTGGCAACTGGTTCAGGGTCTCCCCCGCCGACTGCCTGAAGACAGCTAGGAGAGGCTCCAGCACGCCCGTGACCCTCATGAAGATGAGAAGATTAGAAAATAGATGCATGGATAATAAATCAGCGTGGTAAAAACATGAATTTGATTCCTCAGTTGACTTAAGATCAAGCTGAATAGATTACTTCAAATCATAACGTGCTTAGTCACGTTAGGAGAGGCGACTTTTTTGCACTACAGTGGATAAGATTTCTGCACTGTGAAGCGGGTGTGCGAACCGGTCGACCACTGTATTGCCCTTTAATTAACATATCATGCATATTTGTGGAACACATGCGGAAGCTGAATATTCTAAGATAATACCCACACAAACATGGGGAGAACACAACATTTCTATATAGAGAGGCAAGAGCTAAAGTTCAACCGTAGAAACTTTAACTGAGGCAGTGAACAATGTAGTCTGGCACAGGCAGTGACTCAGTGTTTTTTTTTTAATCATTTTGAATAATTTACATATTGAAGATTACCAAACTAACTCATATTTCTAAAATGTGAGTACAGTATGTTTAAGCAGATGTTGTCTTTCCAAACCTATTCAAAAGTTGTATTTCAGTCTCAAAAATCTCACTAAACTCACTAAATTGCTCACTGAAGAACCTGTTCAAAGAATTTGATTAATTGCGAGATATTTTTTGTCACATTATGATTGTTTAAATGCACTTATTTTTCACTTGAGCAAAAGTATTAGAATAAGTGACCTGTGTGTGTGTGTGTGCGTGTGTGTGTGTGTGTGTGTGTGTGTGTGCGTGTGTGTGTGTGTGTGTGTGTGTGTGGGTGGGTGTGTGTGTGTCCTGGTGCCATATTCAAAGAAAAAAAATCAAGGGAAAATACAAAAAATATGTGGGTATTTTATCCCAATTTAAAGCCATTTTAACAGGACCACAATTATGTGAAAAAAATCAAGTGTCCCATCCAATATATTAAGTCATTTGCTGTACGTAGGTTGTCCATCTATTACTGATAGTCACCTTACATCACTCATTAAGAAATTTGTTTTTAATAATAAGTAGCACTGAGTGGATAGGCTCAGTTTCAGATATGGGTCATGCTTGTGAAGAGTGCATTTGCACTTGCTAGCTGTCAAACCAACACGCGAAGGCAGAGAGCTCTCTATGGATGAAAAACAAGCAATTGTGAAGCTGAGCAAAGACATTTAGCTCTGTTTATCATTCCAGCAATCCAATCATCTACTCCCAGTTATCTGCTCTTCCCTATTGACTAGCTTCTATGTCAAAACCCTACAGGCAACGGAGCTGTGGTGAAACCCTCAGAGATTAGTGGCTACTCATCTCTTCTCCTCGCAACACTGCTGCCTCTCTATCTGGATAAGGTTTGATTCCCACCTCTTCTTGTTCTTTTACCCGTGATTGCACACAGGAAAAACATAAAATAAATGACTCCAGCATGTTTTTCTTTGAATAAATACAGCGCAGGTAAAAATAATGGTAAAATGTGGTATTTATCTGCACCTTTCTGGACACCTCATAGAACATAAATATACCAGAACAAAAAAATACCAGAAACAAAAATAAAGAAACAATAAAAGGAATGCAATATAAAAACAATCCTCATCTCACCCCTCGGGTGGTGTCCGTCCCTCATTCAGCTCGGGTCCTCTACCAGAGGCCAGGAAGCTTGCATACACTATGCATCTATAGCTATGCATCAGTATGCCCCTAGTGCATCTCAGTCCAGAAATGTGCAGTGCTGGGAACTGCAAGGATACTGCGCAGAACCCACAAGCTTCCTGGCCTCTGGTAGAGGACCCGAGCTGAATGAGGGACGGACACCACCCGATGGGTGAGACGAGGATTTATAATTATGTCAAATTAATGTGTTGATGTGCATGAATCTGGTTTGTTGTAACCTTTGCTTTAACAATAAAATTCAATAGGTAAAACCATGTACAGTGGTACTTCTACTTACGAAATGAAATGGTTCCGGAAGAAATTTCTTATATATATTATATATATGATTATATATATATGAATCATAGGAAGCAATTAAAAAGGTGAGACAAAATTCATGGTTGAAGTTTGATGGAGCAAAATGCATGGGATAAGTATGCTTAAAGCCTGGATCTGAAAATATTGAATTATTTGCCACTGTGGAAGTCCATTGATAAAGTGTTCCAAAAGTATGGTGCAAAGCGGTGATGGCTCATGGGGTAGAGTAGTCATCTCCCAACCCAGAGGTTGTGGGTTTGATCCTCACCCCTTGTGATCACGTCAAAGTGTTCTTGAGCAAGATACTGAACCGTCAGTTGCTCCTGATCCTGCGTCATCAGTAGATAAAATGAGGAGATAGTGTTAAATTGCTTTGAGTACCTAAGGTAGAGAAGTGCAAAATAAGTCAAAGCCTATTTACCATCTGAAGAAAATAATACAAGAAATACGACAAAAACAAATATCAATCATATGAGGTCAATTCAAAAAGTGAGTGTATGGATGGGTTTAAATGGAGAAAAATGTTTTGTCTAGGTATATTTTAAATCCAGAAACGGAAAATGACTCAGTAGTGCGGAGGTCAAATGGTAATGAATTCCAAAGTTGGGGTGCAGAGTAGTTGAAGGCTGCACTCCATGGTGGACAGACAAGCGGAGGGGAAAGTGAGATCAAGGTTGGAAGCTAAACAGAGTGCATAAGTGTCAGGCTTTATGAGGAGAATGAAATATATGGTTGAGTGGGGTTATGGACAGCTTTATACATCATGATCAGTATTTTAAATTAATATTAATGTGTGATAATTTAGATCTGTTTCATGTCTTTTATTTTCAGGATCTGTACCCGGTGGTGACGGGTGGAGTGCCAGAGACACAGGAATTGTTGAAGCAGAGATTTGACCACATCTTCTATACTGGAAGTAGTGCAGTTGGCAAATTGGTGATGGAGGCTGCAGCACGACATATCACCCCGGTGACTCTGGAGTTGGGAGGGAAGAGTCCTTGCTACATCGACAAGAATTGTGACATCAGAGTTGCCTGCCGGTAAAATTTGTGTGAATGACAGCAGTCATGCAAAACCACTGTCAAATTAATGTGTTGATGTGCATGAATCTGGTTTGTTGTAACCTTTGCTTTAACAATAAAATTCAATAGGTATTTTGCCAAAACCATGTACACTGGTACTTCTACTTACGAAATGAAATGGTTCCGGAAGAAATTTCTTAACTGGAAAATTTTGTAAGTAAAGTTTTCCATGTTAATGGCCTAACCCGTTCCAAGCCCCACAACATTCATTTTATAAAGCAGAAAAATGCATCAAAATATGTAGCAAACAAATTTTACAATTTAGACTGTTGCACAATAAATGAAAATTGTGCATAATCTAAAAAAAAAACAATAGAGTAAAGAATAAAAATGATGGTCTTTTAACTTTTTGCCCTCTTTCGTCCATGTTCTCTCTCTGAAGTGGTTTTTGCCTGGCGTTTTGTAAAGAACTGAGCAGAGGACGTCTGCTTTTGTCGGCTTTTAACAATCCTTTGAAAATGTCCAAGGTAAACATCAGAGTAGTGAGCGATCGCCGGACTGGTGAACACTTTTTCTGGGGATTCACATTTATGTAAAACTATCAGAGCACCTCATAGGACAGGTGAATGACGAGGGAGCAGCATAATATCTATCGATCTACACGCTTACCGGTAGAGGTCCCTTTTAGCCAATGGGATGCCAGGATGATGATGGGAATAGCCAATGGAAGAGCAGCTATAAGTATGGTCCGTTCATGAAACTCAGACCTGTGACTATACTGTATTTTTACCTTTTGTATCTTGCAATTTATTTCACAGCTAGAGGCAATATTTTCCTGTTGAGGCGTTTCATAACATGAAAATTTCGTTTGAAGAGACGTTCGTAGGTAGAGGTACCACTGTATATTACCACTCTTTCACGGTGGAAGATGTTGCTGGTGTTCGTTGAGCACGCACGCACGCACGCACACACACACACACACACACACACACACACACACACACACTCCCACACACACACACGCACGCACGCACGCACGCACGCACACAAACGTGCACTCGCGCACATTTGCATGCACGCCACGACGAGCAAGAGCCGAAGCGCCCGAACATAAATGAAACCGAAAGTGACAAAAACATATCTATTTTTCCGCCCAATTCTTCCTCCCGCCGCTCACGGTCGACTTGGGACCAGTCCGCTGGCTCTTGGTCGATTGCGATCGACGTATTGTGCACCACTGCCTTAAAAACAGAGGTAAATCGCTGACTAGCTTAGCATTTAGCGCCTTGTCTGCGGATGAGCGGTGATTCAGTTATCTGATTGGTTGCCCTCTATGTCAATCATATTACGGGATTGCTGATTGGCTGCCGTAGTACGAACTGTGTATTCAGCACTGTTGTTCATAGTGATGGGAATTCCGGCTCCTTTTGGAGAGCCGGCTCTTTTGGATCGGCTCCCTAAAAAGAGCCGGCTCTTTCGGCTCCCAATGGCTCCTCAGTTTTTTTGTTGCTTAAATTAATTTACTACCAAAAATAACGTAATTTTATGTGTAAAATGAATTACTAATGCAAAAAATAGAGAGTATATCAAATATTTATTTATACTCAACATGGAGTACAACATGGAGTGCTACAAAAATAAAAACAAAGTACAAAGACCCACCTCAAAACAAGGTCAACAAAAAGTTCCAATCTCTGAATATTTATATTTATAAGCTTTTAACTGTTTACAGTAAAACAACAAGTAAGCATTGAATACAACACAACAAATTCATCCATCCATCCATCCATCATCTACCGCTTATCCGGGGCCGGGTCGCGGGGGCAACAGCTTTAGCAGGGAAGCCCAGACTTCCCTCTCCCTAGCTACTTCTTCCAGCTCTCCCCGGGGGATTCCGAGGCGTTCCCAAGCCAGCTGGGTGACATAGTCTCTCCAGCGTGTCCTGGGTCTTCCTCGGGGTCTCCTCCCGGTGGGACATGCCCGGAACACCTCCCCAGGGAGGCGCTCAGGAGGCATCCGAATCAGATGCCCAAGCCACCTCATCTGGCTCCTCTCGATGTGGAGGAGAAGCGGCTCGACTCTGAGCCCCTCCCGGATGACCGAGCTCCTCACCTTATCTCTAAGGGAGAGCCCGGACACCCTGCGGAGAAAACTCATTTCGGCCGCTTGTATCCGGGATCTCGTTCTTTCGGTCACGACCCATAGCTCGTGGCCATAGATGAGGGTTGGGACGTAGATCGACCGGTAAATTGAGAGCTTCGCCCTTTGGCTCAGCTCCTTCTTTACCACGACAGACCGATACAACGTCCGCATCACAGCAGACGCTGCACCGATCCGCCTGTCGATCTCTCGCTCCCTCCTGCCCTCACTCGTGAACAAGACCCCAAGATACTTAAACTCCTCCACTTGGGGTAATATCTCCTCCCCGACCCGGAGGGGGCAATCCACCCTTTTCCGACTGAGGACCATGGTTTCAGATTTGGAGGTGCTGATTTTCATCCCAACCGCTTCACACTCGGCTGCGAAACGCTCCAGTGAGAGTTGTAGAGCCCCGTTTGAAGGAGCCAACAGCACCACATCATCTGCAAAAAGCAGGGATGTAATACTGAGGCCCCCAAAACAGACTCCCTCAACGCTTCGGCTGCGCCTAGAAATTCTGTCCATAAAGGTTATGAACAGAATCGGCGACAAAGGGCAGCCTTGGCGGAGTCCTACCCCCACTGGAACCGGTTCCGACTTACTGCCGGCAATGCGAACCAAACTCTGACATCGGTGGATAGTGACCGAACAGCCCGTATCAGGGGGTTCGGTACGCCATACCCACGAAGCACCCCCCACAGAACTCCCCGAGGGACACGTGCCTTCTCCAAGTCCACAAAACACATGTAGACTGGTTGGGCGAATTCCCACATACCCTCAAGGACCCTGCTAAGGGTGTAGAGCTGGTCCACTGTTCCACGGCCGGGACGAAAACCACACTGCTCCTCCTCAATCTGAGGCTCGACTTCCTGACGGACCCTCCTCTCCAGCACCCCTGAATAGACCTTACCAGGGAGGCTGAGGAGTGTGATCCCTCTGTAGTTGGAACACACCCTCCGGTCCCCCTTTTTAAAAAGAGGGACTACCACCCCGGTCTGCCAATCCAGAGGCACTCTCCCTGTTGACCACGCGATGTTGTAGAGGCGTGTCAACCAGGACAGCCCCACAACATCCAGAGCCTTGAGGAACTCCGGGCGGATCTCATCCACCCCTGGGGCCTTGCCACCGAGGAGCTTTTTAACCACATCGGTGACTTCAACCACAGAGATAGGAGAGCCCACCTCAGAGTCCCCAGGCTCTGTTTCCTCAAAGGAAGGCGTGTTGGTGGAGTTGAGGAGGTCTTCGAGGTACTCTGCCCACCGGTTCACAACGTCCCGAGTCGAAGTCAGCAGCGCCCCATCCCTACTGTACACAGTGTTAGTGGTGCACTGCTTCCCCCTCCTGAGACGTCGGATGGTGGACCAGAATTTCCTCGAAGCCGTCCGGAAGTCGGCTTCCATGGCCTCACCGAACTCTTCCCACGCTCGGGTTTTTGCCTCGGCGACCTCCGAAGCCGCGGTCCGCTTGGCCAGTCGATACCCGTCAGCTGCCTCTGGGGTCCCACAGGCCATAAAGGCTCGATAGGACTCCTTCTTCAGCTTGACGGCATCCCTTACTGCTGGTGTCCACCAGCGAGTACGAGGATTGCCGCCACGACAGGCACCAACCACCTTACGGCCACAACTCAGATTGGCCGCCTCAACAATAGAGGCACGGAACATGGTCCACTCGGACTCAATGTCCCCCGTCTCCCCCGGAACATGGGAAAAGCTCTGTCGGAGGTGGGAGTTGAAACTCCTTCTGACAGGGGATTCCGCCAGACGCTCCCAACAAACCCTCACTATACGTTTGGGTCTGCCAGGACGGACCGGCATCTTCCCCCACCATCGGAGCCTACTCACCACCAGGTGGTGATCAGTTGACAGCTCCGCCCCTCTCTTCACCCGAGTGTCCAGAACATGCGGCCGCAAATCCGATGATACAACTACAAAGTCGATCATCGAACTGCGGCCTTGGGTGTCCTGGTGCCAAGTGCACATATGGACACCCTTATGTTTGAACAAGGTGTTCGTTATGGACAATCCGTGGCGAGCACAGAAGTCCAATAACAAAACACCACTCGGGTTTTGATCGGGGGGGCCGTTCCTCCCAATCACGCCCCTCCAGGTATCACTGTCATTGCCCACGTGAGCATTGAAGTCCCCCAGCAGAACAATGGAGTCCCCAGCAGGAGTACTCTCCAGCACACCCTCCAAGGACTCCAAAAAGGGTGGGTATGCTGAGCTGCTGTTTGGTGCATATGCACAAACAACAGTCAGGACCCGTCCACCCACCCGAAGGCGGAGGGAGGCAACCCTCTCGTCTACCGGTGTGAACCCCAATGTACAGGCACTGAGCCGGGGGGCAATGAGTATGCCCACACCTGCTCTGCGCCTCTCACCGTGAGCAACTCCAGAGTGGAAGAGAGTCCAACCCCTCTCGAGAGAACTGGTACCAGAACCCAGGCTGTGTGTGGAGGCAAGTCCGACTATATCCAGTCGGAAATTCTCTGCCTCACACACCAGCTCGGGCTCCTTCCCTGCCAGAGAGGTGACATTCCATGTCCCAAGAGCTAGCTTATGCAGCCGAGGATCGGACCGCCAGGGTCCCCGCCTTTGGCTGCCGCCCAGCTCGCATTGCACCCGACCCCTTTGGCCCCTCTCATGGGTGGTGAGCCCATGGGAAGGGGGACCCACGTTGCCTCTTCGGGCTGTGCCCGGCCGGGCTCCATGGGTGTAAGCCCGGCCACCAGGCGCCTGCCAACGAGCCCCACCTCCAGGCCTGGCTCCAGAGGGGGGCCCCGGTGACCCGCGTCCGGGCAAGGGAAACCTAGATCCATTTATTTTTGTCGTCATTGGGGTCTTTTGAGCCGTGCTTTGTCTGGCCCCTCACCTAGAACCTGTTTGCCATGGGTGACCCTGCCAGGGGCATAAAGCCCCAGACAACTTAGCTTCTAGGATCATTGGGACACACAAACCCCTCCACCACGGTAAGGTGACGACTCACAACAAATTATAACTTAAAATTTGTAAAACAAAAAGAAAAAAGCAGCATCCAGGTAAAAGTTTTAATATGTCTTTAGTGAAGATTGGCATTAAGAAAAACCAAGTGCCTCAGCTTTGAGGGGTTGATCCTGTTTCTCCTTTCTTTTAACATTTGCCCTGTTTTGGAAAAGATTATTTCTGAGGGCACAGATGTTGCGACAACACACAGCCTCCGTGTCATCACATGTGTAAGACGTGTGTCACGTTCTGCTCGAGGGGAAAAAATCGCTCCGAGCAGAACAATGAATTAAATAAGTTGGATCCCAGGTAAAGCAGACAAGAGAGAGTATTGTCACAAAATAAGGTGTCTTTAATGACAGAACGAAAAAACAACAGAAAGAGCCCGACAGGGAAAAACGGTAACAGAAAACGCTGATCAAATAAGGATCAGGAAATTAACAGAAAACGCTGATCAAATAAGGATCAGGAAACAAACAGAAAACGCTCGCGGCTAAAGCAAACGCGAGGAGATAATCGCGCTGGTGGTAATAGTAGAAAAATACGAAATATCGAAAGTCGAAATAAGTGGGCAACAAGTATAGGTCGTAAGGCAAGTATGCAACGAGGCAAATAGCAATAGCGCAAATAGAGAACGAGAGCGAATAATGGCTCGGCGAGGAATTCTCCGGCAGTGAGATGACTGCCGGAGTCTCTAAATAAAGGGGGGTAATCAGCCCGAAATTACGGGCAGGTGTGTCGATGGCGGAGGAGAAAACCCGCCACCTGCTGGCGGACACGCGACGTGACAGTACCCCCCCCTCAACGGACGCCTCCCGGCGGACTACCCGGTTTGGAAGGGTGTGCAGCGTGGAAGTCGCGCAAAAGGGACGGATCAAGGATCCAGGAGCGAGGCACCCACTGCCGCTCCTCAGGCCCGTAGCCCTCCCAGTCGACCAGATACTGGAACCCCTTTCCCCTGCGCCGAGAGTCCAGGATGGCACGAACCGTGTACACCGGGTCACCGTCGACGACCCGCGGAGGGGGCGGCGGCGTGGGAGGAGGAGCCAAGTCACTGGAAGAAACAGGTTTGAGAAGGGAGACGTGGAAGACGGGGTGCACCTTCATGGTAGGAGGTAGACGGAGCCTGACAGCAGCCGGGTTGATGACGGCCTCGACCTCGAAGGGACCAGTGAATCGAGGACCCAGTTTCGCCGAGGAGCCGGCCAGGCGAAGGTCTCGAGTAGCCAGCCATACCTTCTGCCCCACCACATAGGAGGGGGCCGGGCGCCGACGACGATCCGCGATTTGACGATTTCGGGACGCCGTGCGGGACAATGCCGCCCGGGCCTCCCTCCACATGCGATGGGCCCGCTTGAGGTGGTGTTGAACGGAAGGGACCTCCACCTGCCCCTCCTGCGACGGGAACAGCGGCGGCTGGTAACCGTACGCCGTCATGAACGGGGATCGGCCGGTTGCGGAGGAGACGAGGGTGTTGTGTGCGTACTCCACCCATGGCAAGTGGTCGACCCATGTCGCGGGTTGGTGGAGGCACACACAGCGGAGGGCCGACCCCAGATCTTGGTTGGCGCGCTCGGCCTGTCCGTTGGACTGGGGGTGGTAGCCGGACGTCAGGCTGGCCGTGGCTCCGAGGGACCGGCAGAACCGCTTCCAGACGCGTGACACAAACTGGGGGCCCCGGTCCGACACAATATCTGTAGGGAGGCCGTGGAGACGAAAAACGTGTTTAACCAGGAGGTCGGCGGTCTCCAATGCCGACGGCAACCCGGACAATGGCACGAAGTGGGCCGCTTTGGAGAAGCGGTCCACGATAGTGAGCACGACTGTGTGACCTCGGGAGGAGGGAAGACCCGTCACGAAGTCCAGCGCGATGTGTGACCAGGGGCGAGGTGGAATGGGCAACGGCTGGAGCAATCCGGCCGGGGGTCGATGGGAGGACTTGCCGCATGCGCAGGAGGTGCAGGCCCTGACGAACTCCGTCACGTCGTTCCGGAGTTCCGGCCACCAGAATCGCTGGGCGACAAGTTGTACCGTCCGGTTCACCCCTGGATGGCATGCCACCTTGGACCCGTGTCCCCACTGAAGAACCTCCGACCGCAGGGACGGAGGCACGAACAGTCTCCCCGCCGGACACCCCGCCGGTACCTGCACCCCCTCCAGGGCGGTCTGGATCCGCTGCTCCACCTCCCATTGAACGGCCCCCACGATGCACTGAGCCGGGAGGATGGTCTCTGGGGGTCGGTCCACTTCCGGGGGGTCGTGGAGACGGGAAAGAGCGTCGGGCTTGGTGTTCTTGGAGGCTGGGGAGTATGTGAGTAAGAAGTTGAATCGGGTCAGGAACAAGGCCCACCGGGCTTGACGGGAGTTGAGCCTCTTGGCGGTACGGAGGTAAGCGAGGTTCTTGTGGTCCGTGTAAACCGTGAATTGTTCTTTTGCCCCTTCGAGCCAGTGTCTCCATTCCTGCAGAGCCGAGACAACCGCCAACAGTTCACGGTTGCCAACGTCATAATTGGCTTCGGCAGCAGAGAGTCGACGGGAGAAGAAGGCACAGGGGTGCAGCTTCTGGTCGACTGGAGAGCGTTGGGACAATACCGCCCCCACCCCTGAATCCGAGGCGTCCACTTCTACAACGAAGGGAAGATCAGGGTCAGGATGTTGAAGGACGGGGGGACTGGTAAACGCCGCCTTTAGGCTAACGAATGCGGCCTCCGCGGTAGAGTCCCACTTAAAGGGAGTCTTAGTTGACGTAAGGCGGGTCAGGGGGAGCGCCTTCTGACTATAGCCGCGGATGAATCGTCTATAGAAGTTTGCGAACCCCAAAAAGCGCTGCAGTTCCTTGCGGTTAGACGGGACTGGCCAGTCCCTGACTGCCAGCGTCTTGATGGGGTCCGCTCGTATTCTACCCCGCTCGATTATAAACCCCAGAAAGGAAATGACGGGAACATGAAACTCACACTTCTCCGCCTTGACGAAGAGCCGGTTTTCTAATAAGCGCTGCAACACCCGCCTGACATGTTGCTGGTGTTCCTCTTCTGACCGGGAGAAAATCAAAATATCATCCAAGTAAACGAAACAAAAAATGTTGATCATATCCCTTAAAACGTCATTAATGAGGTTTTGAAAGACAGCGGGGGCGTTAGTGAGTCCGAAGGGCATGACCAGATACTCAAAATGGCCCAGAGGGGTCTTAAAAGCGGTCTTCCACTCATCCCCCTCTCTGATACGGACCAGGTGGTAAGCGCTGCGTAAATCCAATTTAGAGAATATAGTGGCGGATTGCAATGGGGCAAAGGCGGAGTCTAGCAATGGTAGTGGGTAGCGATTCTTTATGGTGATGTCGTTTAATCCACGGTAGTCGACGCAGGGGCGCAGAGTCTTATCTTTTTTGCTCACAAAGAAAAAACCCGCCCCTAACGGTGAACGCGACGGTCTGATGAGACCTGCGGCGAGCGAGCTGTTTATGTATTCCGTCAACGCCTCGCGCTCAGGTTGAGACACCTGGTACAGCCGCGAGGACGGTAACGGAGCGCCCGCCTGCAGGTCAATAGCGCAATCGTAGGGGCGGTGTGGAGGTAAAGAACGCGCTCGATCCTCACTAAATACCTCCCCGAGGTCCCGATAGCAATCCGGCACTCCGTCAAGGCGGACTTCCACGGAGGGGGTGACATGTTCGTACCCCCCGACGGCCGACTGTAGACAGTGTCTATAGCAGTAAGGGCTCCAGCTGTTGATTGCTGGGCGCGCCCAGGAGATTGCGGGGTTGTGTATTCGTAACCATGGTAACCCGAGGACGAGGGGAGCGTTGCGAGACCGCATGACCAGAAAGCGCCGCAGCTCGATGTGATTACCCGAAAGTTGGAGCTTCAGTGGCTCCGTTCTGTGGGTTACGACCGCCAGGAGACGCCCATCGAGATCACGAATCCGCTTCCTATCGATCAGTCTCTCTAACGCACAACCTAGCTCGGAAGCGAGCTCGGTGTCAATCAGGCATACGTCCGCTCCTGAGTCCACCAGGGCCCGAACCCGCTTAGACCGGGATTCCCCAGATATCGTTCCCTCAAGTACTAGTCTGTTCGGTTGCGTGTCGACTCGATCAGACTTGGGGTTTAACGCGCGTGACGGTGACTCACAGTACTCATGTTCGAAGGAAACAGATGATCCCGGGTGATTGGTGATGGTTGAAAGGGAATCTCTCTCCTCGCCACCAATGTTCTCGCTTCCCAGCTGCATAGGCTCCTCTGCTGGTGCTGTCTCCCGGACTACTCCCCCACGTTCCCGGCTTCGCTCCCTCAGGCGATTGTCCATGAGTAGGGCGAGATCGATCAGTTCTTCCAGGTCGGTGCTGTGATCACGGGTCGCCAGCTCGTCCTTGAGTTGGGAGTTTAATCCTCGGCGAAACAGCCCACACAACGCTCGATCCTCGTAGCCGCTTTGCGCCGCCAGGATCCGGAACTCGATGGAGTAATCGGCGACCGATCGTCTCCCCTGGTGGAGGGCGAGTAGCCGACCCTCTGCCTCTCGACCCCGCACGGGATGGTGAAACACCCGGCGGAATGCTGTCACAAACTCCGGGTACGATGATCGGAGATTTGGCTTGGCCCCGCTGGTCGCAATCGCCCATGACGCCGCCGGACCTGTCAACAAACTCATAACGTAGGCCACCTTGGCGGCATCATTAGCGTAGGCAGACGGCTGCTGGCAAAAAATGAGCGAGCATTGGTGGAGGAAGTGACCACACTGCCCATGCTCACCCCCGTAACGAGGGGGGTGTGGGAGCGAGGGTTCCCTCGACATAGTGGTCTGAGAGAGGGGTGCCTCCGGAGTGGTTGGATAGCTCCCTGAGGGGGGGAGTCTCCGTTCCTCCACCCGCACCAAACGAGGTTCGAGTTCATCGAACCGATGAGCCAGCATGGAGACCGTGCCTCGGAGTTCCGAAATGGCTTGGCCCTGCTGACTCATTTGCTGCTCTTTTCGGGTAAGAGCGGACAATATTCTCTCTACATCCGCGGGATCCATGGTGGCCGGAGAATTCTGTCACGTTCTGCTCGAGGGGAAAAAATCGCTCCGAGCAGAACAATGAATTAAATAAGTTGGATCCCAGGTAAAGCAGACAAGAGAGAGTATTGTCACAAAATAAGGTGTCTTTAATGACAGAACGAAAAAACAACAGAAAGAGCCCGACAGGGAAAAACGGTAACAGAAAACGCTGATCAAATAAGGATCAGGAAATTAACAGAAAACGCTGATCAAATAAGGATCAGGAAACAAACAGAAAACGCTCGCGGCTAAAGCAAACGCGAGGAGATAATCGCGCTGGTGGTAATAGTAGAAAAATACGAAATATCGAAAGTTGAAATAACTGGGCAACAAGTATAGGTCGTAAGGCAAGTATGCAACGAGGCAAATAGCAATAGCGCAAATAGAGAACGAGAGCGAATAATGGCTCGGCGAGGAATTCTCCGGCAGTGAGATGACTGCCGGAGTCTCTAAATAAAGGGGGGTAATCAGCCCGAAATTACGGGCAGGTGTGTCGATGGCGGAGGAGAAAACCCGCCACCTGCTGGCGGACACGCGACGTGACAACGTGGGTACAGTGAATCCTTGGCCTCCCACCAGCTCAAAGGGTCTGCACTTCTCTGGAAAAGGGGCTCCTCAAGATAGGATCTCACTTCCAGAATTGCATCTGATGAAGGATTCCGTCTTGTAGTGCTTCCAGTTACTCGTTCTTCAAAGAACCTCCAAACAGCAGATGCTTGTGGCTCTTCTTGTTGTTGCTCTGCTCCCTCTTCTCCCTCTTCGCCTCCTGGCAGTGCAGTTGTCTGGCTGGCTCTTGCTGCTGCTGCAGTTATTCTTTGAAGAGCTTCATCAACCGCTCTATTGTCAGTGAAGGCCAGCTTCTTGAATCTTGGGTCAAGAATGGTGGTTTCTGACAGAACAGTGTTCCATTCCATTCTGTGGAATTTTCTGTCCATGGATGCACAGAGAGCATCCACTAACTCTTTCACTTTCCCTGTGGGTACGCTGGTCTGATGCTCAGCTGTCACTTTCTGAAGACCCTTGCACAGGATAGAGCTCTGGGTTGTACTTCTAGGCAGTTGTTGTGACATTGGAGCAGCAGCAACAGTTGCAGACACGCTAGCACCTTCATTAACATCTGGTTCCCTTGCTTGTCTTTTCTCTCGCAATTGTACTGATGGGTGGACTTTTCTTATGTGCCTGTGCAGGTTATTTGTGGAGCCTGATTTATGGGATATTTTAACTTTGCAGAGTCTACACGCTGCCTTTGAACTATCAATAACATTGAAATGAGTCCAAATTTCACTGCGTTTTCTATCCATTTCTCACCTTTTCGTTTTCCACCGTGTTCTTTTTTTTGCTAACTAGCTCTGTCGTCTCCTCGTCTGTCTCGTTCGCGCGCTGCTGTGTCTCTTCTCCTCTAACCCCTCCCCCCTCTCAAAACTGTAGCGTGTGCGTGTGTGTGCGGACGTGTGTGCGTGTGCGTGTGTGTGCGTGTGTGCGCGTGTGTGTGTGTGTGTGAACCCCCCCCCCCCCCCCCCCCCCGTCTACCACAGATCTTGACCAATCACGTGCGGCTTTAACCGAAGGGGGGGGAAAACAACTGGAGAAACAAAAAAGGCGGCTCTAAGAGCCGGCTCATTCACGAACGACACATCACTATAACCCTCCCGTTCCGGCTCCCAATGAGGTGGGAGCCGGCTCCCATCGTTCACTTCAAAGAGCCGGCTCTGGGAGCCGGATCGTTCGCGAACGACGCATCACTAGTTGTTCAGCGCCATCGCCGAGGCGTTTTCCACAATTGTGTGAAAGCCCGAGAGCCGCATTGAACCAGCCAAATAGCCGGCTGCGAGCCGCGGGTTGGCCACCACTGGTCTAACAGGTCCTTCAAGACGTCATTGATAAGATTTTGTTAGACCGCAGGAGATCCTGGGTGAGGGACCAGACAAGCACGGCTCATTGACTGATGACGAATGAAAACATTAAACGGTGTATTCCCATGCCCGAACGCAGGCCACTGCCTGGAGCCAGGCCTGGAGTTGGTGCTCGTTGTCGAGCACTTCGTGGCATGGCCTACACCCATGGGCCCCAAGAGTCGATGTGGTCCCCCTCCCTTCCCATGGGCTCAACACCTCAGGGAGGGGGCAAGGGAGGTTGGGTGAAAAGTGAACTGGGCGGCGGCCAAACGCTGGGACTTTAGCATGGAGACAGAGAAGTTTCAACTTGACATCGTCGGACTTGCCTCCACACAGCTTGGGATTCACACTGGTGGACGAGAGAGTAGCCTTCCTCCGCCTTCGGGTAGGGGGTTACGGGTCCTGACCGTTGTTTGTGCCTGGGCATCCAACAGAAGCTCAGCGTACCCACCCTTTTTGGAGTCCTTGGAGGTGGTGGAGGAGAGCACTCCCTCCGGGAAGTCCCTCGTTCTGTTGGGAGACTTCAATGCTCACATGGGCAATGACAGTGAGACCTGGAAGGGTGTGATTGGCAGGCAAACTGTAATGTCTCCCCTTTCAGATGATGTAGTTGGCCTGCAATTGGAGGCGACCTTGCACCACTCTCCAATGATGAGGTAGTTGCTATTAAAATATTTATAATATGATGATTATTATAGTTTGTTCAATTAATGTATTTCTACAATGATTCAGATGTCTTCTCCCACACTGGTGTCATATTAAAATCCCTGCCATTGAGGAGGTTTTCAACCGCAACCCCTGAGAAAGAAAGGCCGAACTCAAAGTCCACTCTTCTTCCTTATTTGGAAGGCGTCCGTGGAAATTAGTTTTCCAAGTACCGGTATTCTGACCATTGACATACAACACCCGACTTGAGCAGCCTCATTCACACTTTTTGTTATTTTCTCTCCAGACTGTTCAAAAATTATCAGGCCCGCTGGCAACCAGCTGTGACTTGTACATTTCAGAGGTGTACTGAAGAGGATAAAATGACTGCTTTGATATCACTGTTTTGGAGATTCTCAATGTACTCCATGGGGGGAACACGAATGCCCTTACTGACACTTATTACATTGTGTAATCTGCAAGAGTTTTACCATTTTAATATTAAGTAGTGTATCTCAGCCCTTGTGTAGTTTATCAAGTAAGCACTAAAGTATATACTTACCACGTGTCATGGGTTTAAATTGTACTCTGGCCATGTACAATTTATAATCTGCATTCTTCTCACATTCTGTTGACAAATGAGTAGCAAAATAGGCATGAATTTACTATACTGTATCTGCTCCCATACTAGGTACTGATTTTTTTTTGGGGGGGCGGGGGTTTGTCTGTTTGTTTAGTCGTATAACCTGGGGAAAATTTGTCAACTGTGGCCAGACGTGTATCGCTCCAGACTATATACTGTGTGAACCTTGTGTCCAAGGCCATGTGGTGGAATGCATCCGACAAACTCTTTTGGTAATGAACAATCTCATAATAGTTCTGACTTCCCTCTCAGTATGAGTGAATGAAATTGCAATTCATGTAAAACTTTAATCTCTCACAGGAATTTTATGGCCCTGATCCCAAATCATCACCGGACTATGGTCGCATCATTAACCAAACTCACTTCAACAGAGTTGTGGGTCTAATGGAGGGGTATGCACCAGTACTAGGTGGCCAATGTGACGCTTCACAGCGCTATATTGGTAGGTGTCTCTTTTCATATAACTGTACTGTATGGTTTTAGTTTGTGTCCACTAACTGATTGTTCAAACAGCCCCAACCATATTGAAGGATGTGCCGCCTCATTCCAAGCTGATGCAGGAAGAAATATTTGGTCCTCTGTTGCCCATTGTGACTGTGAGTGGCTTGGATGAGGCCATCAATTTCATCAATGAGAGAGACAAACCTTTAGCCCTCTACATATTTTCCTCTGACAAGCAGGTGAGAAAGCTGTGGGAAGCATATTATAACTCAGGGCATGCCATTACCACCCACCAGCTTGCTAATTGCAGGTGAATTTTATCAGTGGCGGATGATGACGGCGCACTCTTTAGCCACTT
This sequence comes from Hippocampus zosterae, assembly GCF_025434085.1. NCBI lineage: Eukaryota > Metazoa > Chordata > Actinopteri > Syngnathiformes > Syngnathidae > Hippocampus > Hippocampus zosterae. The sequence goes on along the minus strand of NC_067456.1, from coordinate 25,194,566 downwards.
TGCCGGATTTTGTTTGATATTTGGACCCACACCACCTATGGCTCCCAAAAAGCTTATGAGTCGAGACATACGGGGCACTTATATTTTAAGCGGTGGTGCATTACATGCTTTGCAATGGTGATAAACCATAAAGACTAGTTTCATGGGGAAGGCAAGAGTGCATGACAGAGTTAAACTCACTTTCTACCAGGATCTGTCAGCAGAGACTGTCCGTATTCAATGAGACTTTGCCACGGTTGTAAAGCAATTTGTGCATATCGGAGCCTTTCAAGGATTTCATTACAATCCCTGCTGGTTGAGAGTCTTGCACAAAAAGGCAAGATATATCTGTTTTCAACACCACAGGAGGTTGAGGTGTTTTGTCAGACTAACAAGCCCACATAAACAGGACAGTTGAAGAAATGGAAATTTCTTAACGAGTGATGTAAGGTGACTATCAGTAATAGATGGACAACCTACGTACAGCAAATGACTTAATATATTGGATGGGACACTTGATTTTTTTCACATAATTGTGGTCCTGTTAAAATGGCTTTAAATTGGGATAAAATACCCACATATTTTTTGTATTTTCCCTTGATTTTTTTTTCTTTGAATATGGCACCAGGACACACACACACCCACACACACACACATTCACACGCACACACGCACACGCACACGCACTCGCACACACACACACACACTCACACACACACACACACACACACACACACACACACACACACACACACACACACACACACACAGACAGAGAGCTTTTACTCCAGGTAGCAGATGAGTATTTTTTATGGAAAGAATGTTACAATGTCATTTCAGGAGAATTTGGAAATGATTGTTATACAGCTACGCAGTCGTGGGATGACAGTGTTTTTGTGCCTATGTGACAAGAAAAATGTTGAACTAAAAAAAAATAAAAAAAATAACCTTAATGTTAAATGAACAATCCTCATCAATGATGGAAAAACTTATCGGTTTCAATTTGAAACACACATGGTACATTTCAAACAAACAATTCTCAGTTATATGTTGCCAGGGAACAAAGAGGTGGTCAGGCCACTCCAGGTTTGAATTTATAGGCGAGGCAATGTGGAAAGGTAAAATGGCAAAATTCATTTTCGAGTGGATGGAAAATGAATGCTATCGTTTATAACAGTACCCATTATTTATTTTCTTCTTTGATGATCTCTTTGTTTTTTTGAAGGTCACAAAGAAGATGATCGAGGAGACCACAAGTGGAGGCGTGACCGTCAATGATGTTATGATGCACTACACACTCATTTCACTCCCATTTGGTGGTGTTGGTAAGTATATATAAACAGTATATGTATAATTATTAGTTTTATTGTGTTTGTGTGTGTGTGTGTGTGTGTGTATAGTTCTCAGATATGTTGTAATTTGTGTAAGAGTATGAACTTGCAATTACAATTTTATACTGACTAGAGTGTAATTGGTGTGATGAGCAGTAGAAATAATTTCTGCAATTGAATCCACAGAATTTGAATGCCAACCAGACCGTTGCGCAACTCACGGGATTTTTGTGAAGCTGTTTATATGTATGCACTTTTGTCTTTATGGTTATGCGGTGTATTTCAGTGGGACACTGCCATTTGCTGTCAATAAGAAGTGTCTTTTTTATGAATGCCTAAAATCATCAATAATTTATATATTTAAAAGGAGTTCTTAAAGCGTGGCTGTTTCACAATGGAAGGCATTTGCACATAAAATCAAGACAGCAAAACAAAATTTCTAAACTAGACCTCAGTAACATTATTATTTGTACTTCTGTTAGCAGGATTGCAGTAAATAATTGTTTTTTGCATCACTCTATACCGGTACTTTGTGTGAGATTATTACTGCTTCATTTTGTAGGTCAGAGCGGTATGGGCTTCTATCATGGCAAACACACATTTGACCGCTTGAGCCACCAGAGGGCATGTCTACTTCGTTCACTTGGCATGGAAAGTATCAACCTGGCTCGGTACCCACCGCAGGACCGTCAGCGAGCGAGCAGGGCACGGTTGGCCCTCATGTCACCCCTGATTGACTTATCCAAGAAGACTTATATCTGGGCCATTAGTATGACCGTCATTGCAATTGGTCTACTCATCACTCTGCTAGTCATTCTTCTCATTGCCGCAGGCTTGAATTGTACCTGCTGGTATTGGAGAGGTTTTTTTAATTAGACAAAGGATTACCTCATATACAGTACTTATGTATCAGTGGTGGGCAGTTTCTCAGTACCGAGCGAAGGTCCGTTCTTGACAAACTCCTGTTTCGCTGCCTGACTCATGATTGATGGAAACTTTGAGACACTGGCGGAGTAAGCGCCCACACAAGCGATTTTTGGCCTTGACTCGAATGGTCACATCAGAAAAGAAAAGACAACCTTCAACAATTGTTTTGCAGCACATGTTGGCGCGTCTGATGGAAATTTCTGCGTCATATCAATAGCCTGCTGGTTTTCGTATGGCTCAGTGGTAGAATGGTCGTCTGCCAATGCAGAAGTTGGGGACATTGTGACCTTGTCAAAGTGTCATTGACCAAAACGCTGAATCTCCAGTTGCTCCTGATACTGCGTCATCAGTACGTCATGCAGAAACGGTGTAAAGCACTTTGAGTACCAAAAGTAGAAAAGCATTTTATACTGAAAGTAACAGCCCATTTACCATTAACAATGAATGTTCGTCTGTCACGAGCTCTCTGCTTCTGGAAGCTCCAGCGGGAAGCCATGGATAGAATGGCATGCTGAGAGACATCCTCAGGCTGAAGAGGGACGCCCTGGTCAGTGCCAACTTCCAGAACCTGGTGTTGCTCAAGGAAGTCATCCCCAAACACTAGTCCAAAGGCCACTTGGTACCAGGCCACACAGAAAAGAGAGACGCAAAAAATGATCAAGAATTGTGATTCCGGTGGCGAGCTGTGATTGGCGACTGAACATCAGACGCGGCAGAAATGTGCGTGACGGCAGCTGATCGGAGACCAGATCTTTACTTTGGTTTGCAAGTTTCAGATGTGAACACAAAGCAAAAGGAACAAGAAGTAAAAAAATGACCAAACGCGCAGCTGATGGACAGCTACGACTTGGCATAATCTTCCCAAGATGAAACTATTTCAACAAGATTGTTCAACACCGTTCCTTGTGTGGCGTTTTCTCCAGAGCCAAATGGAGTAAATGAAGCCATTGTCCAAGAAAAGTTAGCAACACGTCAATCGCGTTGAATCATTTGAACAAGTAGCACCCAAGTTATATTGTGGAACACGTGATAATTAATGCACGAGGAGTTTGTGCAGGCTGACGGCACATAAGCAGTTCAGCCGCGACTGCGTCGCCGTGCCGCCACCGGACAAAGCAGCCATCAATCATGTAATCTTTCCATCATGCATCCACCCATCCCATCATGTACTTGTTTTAACCAGTCTGTGGCGCAAAAAAGGTTGGAGTCCACTGCCTGAAGGGGAACGTGTCCCTGTTGGGATACGCCAGCGACAAGGGAGCAGTTTGGGGAGGGAGAAGCAGGAGCAGCAGCAGTAATAGTATAAGAATTGTGTGTGTGTGTGTGTGTATAAAATGTTGTCCAATGAATAAAATTGTGTGCTGTTACCCTTCTAAATAGTTTTTTTTACTGATGCTCCAAAAAAAGCATTGATGGAAACGCGTTTAAAATAACGATGACGGCATGATGGATTGACGGACTCGGCCGGCCTGAAATAATAACGGACGGATAATCACCTCCTGGCGGGCCAGCCGTCGCTAGTGAATTACGGATGGAATACAAATCAAGTCAAGTCAACAGTATTTATAGAGCACTTTCAAACAGCCATCGCTGCATACAAAGTGCTGTACATGGAGCGATTTAACATACACAATAAACAGTAAGACGAAATGGTAATAAAGGCGGTAGAAAGCACCAAGCAGTAAAATCATGCTGAGTCGAACGCCAAAGAATACAAGTGGGTTTTGAGGAGGGCTTTAAAGATGGGCAGATGAAATTGACTGAAATGCCCACCACTGATAAAGTTTTGAAATGAAACTAATTGAAAAGAACGGGTGGATTTATCGGTGATGCACTGTAAAAGGACTTTTTCATCAAAACGGTAAATCACCATTTCTCACAAAAATATAATATCTTCCTATGTGGGCTCCACTCTCGATAATAAATTATATTCCATAAAGTTTTACATAGAGTGAAAAAAACTGTATTCATAACAAAAAGATATGTACAATAAATAAATAAATGAATGGTATAAAAACATCTTGGGGAACTTTTTTTTACATTCCAAAAAATAAAGCACTTAACATGTTTTACTTAGAAGAGTGGGTTTTTTTGGAGACACAAGAAGTCGAAAAATTGAAAGACTTTTTCATGGTGAAATGCAAGTCAAACCAGCTGCCACGGCAATAGATCACAACACATGCACCAAAGGGCCCACTTCAAAACGAAAGCCCAACCATGAATTACACGGACATTAATGCATTGTTCGATTTTCATTTTGAAGGCGGGTGCACAGCGCCAGAAGTGCTTCACCGCCAATTTACAGGATGAATAATCATTGCAGTGGCTGGCGTGACTTGCACCTTCAAATGAAATGACTACATTGAACTTGAGTTGCGAGAAGCTATGGCGGACCTGGCACAATAAAATTTAAATTTTTGAAAATGGCACAATGAACCTCAGACATAAATGTCAGACGCACAAAGTTTCACGCGCTTTCACTGATTTTCAAACCTCATCTGTGGTCTCTTCTCAAGGTTTCTTCTTTTTCCCTAAAATGGGGTCATCCAGTTGGGGGTTTGATTCATGGCATCTCACCAAACATTTTCAACCAATAACCCGTGAAGCCCTTTGAGACTCTTGTGACAATAAGCTATGCAAATAAAATAACCTGACTTATCTTTACTCTTATATTCACTGTTGGTTTTAACTCCTGTTTAGTTTTGCTTGGCATCACAAACCCATTGGAAATAATCCCTCATACACATTGTCCACGCATGAAAATATATAGAAAACCAAATTACTGTTCCTGCATTCACTGCTAGTGAAGAAACATCACACTTGGTATAATGGTATGTCACAATGGCAACAGCCTTTGATGAAATGAAATGCATTAGGTAAATCTTCAAATGAACCAGCCCAAGTTTGAAGCACATCACATTAAATCTCTTGGGGTGGTACAATAAAATATGGCCACTTTAAAAGGTGGAAAATTATAGACAATTTTTAAAAAGGAAATTAAAATAGCGAATGTCTGAATAGATTAATGGTGTGGCTCCAAGAAATTGTCTTGGAATGTTATACAGTGATCCCTCACTTATCACGGTTAATGGGGACAGAGACCCAGATGCCATGAGTGAAAAACCGAGAAGGAGGTTTTACTTAAAACTAAGAATTTTTGTGTAAGTGTATGTGGGTGCGAACATGTTTAAAATATGTAAACAGTGATTATACTTGTTAGGTTGAAACACATGATGACCTCCACTTTCGTAGCATCACTGTGTCCAACCTGTTAGGGTTTGGATGTGACCCCAATAGCACGACAACAGGCAGGTATAGTTGAAGCCAACACTTGGCGTAGTTTATTGAAGAGTCTTAGCGAAGTCACTTAGGAAGAAGCACGAAGAAGCCACAGGGAAAATGTCCACAGGAAACGAACCCTAACTCAGGGAGAAAACTGGGACTTACTTTAACGCTCAGGGGGAAGCACGAGGAGTCCACAAGGGAATGTCCACACAAGGAACAAGAAACTACAGATGATGCCAACAGTCCACTGGCGTGGTGACGGCACGAACTTGCACTGAGGAATGGTCTGTGAGTCAATTTATACCAGTCCAAACGAGCAGATAGGCAACAGCAGACATGTGTGAGGTGCAGAGCACCCTGGCTGAGGAGGCTGCCTGGCTGGCCCCTTGTCTTTCCTCTTTGATTTAACCCCTGCCCGTCATTATTTTCACTTCCTCATCCATTTTCTTATGATCAGTTTTACACATACAACATGAAGCGCCGGTTGAAATAATGAAGCTCAACTGGTGGAAGGAAGTTTCCTGTTAATTCCATAAAATGCCGCACAAACCCCCTACACCGCAAAAGCTAGAAAATAGCACAAACACGACGCCATGAGTTGTTTGGTGCTTTCTACCGCCTTTATTACCGATTTGTCTTACTGTTTATTGTGCATGTTAAATTGCTCCATGTACAGCACTTTGTATGCAGCGATGACTGTTTGAAAGCGCTCTATAAATACTGTTGACTTGACTTGACGAGTCGCGCCAAGAGTCGCGCTTATCTACACACATGCAAAGATTAATTAAGCAGATATCCTTATCACAGACATAACTCTACAAACTAAAATATTCACCTCGGTACCACTCTCAACCAGGCCAAGTACCTCCAAACTTTTAATTTTGTCATCTGCGAAACCACTTAGCCTCATCCAAAACTCCTTGATATACACCATCAATTGACCGTCAAACAAGCCATTATCCCTTTCCGCATTCCCTCAAAATAAGACTTCCTTCGAACAGGAAGCCAACAAGGAAAGGTCCAATATTTCGACAATTAGGCAAATAAGCCCATAGTCCTTTACAGTTACTATTTAATCCTGCAGGTGCACTATTTTATGTGTGTCTAGCTGGCCAGCAAAATCATATTATATTATCCACACATTTAGATGTTTTATACTGGAAGGGCATTGGTTCTTTATGAACGACCAGTCCTTAATTTCTTATCAGGACCCTTGTCATCTGCGGCTTTACATGTTTTTTACTGATTTGCATCCCCATTTTGCAAATTTGAGAGTCAGCGATTCACCAAGGCTGACTGCACTGAGTTTTCCCTTGAACAGGGTGACAATTCCTCCGACTGAGGTAATTTCCAACCTTCTCCCACAAAGGTGGCAGGAAATTCAAACATCCGCTTCCTCAGACAGTTGCCACACAAAATTTCCTGTTTGGATGAGGTAGCAAACCTCCACTCACACAGTTACACATTCACTCTTTAAGCAACGTTTTATTTGAATATATGTAACATAGGTATAGTTCGATATATGGTAAATGTAGAGATTAAGTACATACAGGACACCGCCGCCCTCAACAGTTTTAAAGACTCAACTCTGTCTATCTGCCTGATAGGGACTAGTATGGCTCAGGGCTTGAAATAGCTTGATAGACCACTCTGTCTGACCCGACGCGCGCCAAAACTCATCTTTACCTTCATGAGTTTCTCACTCACCAAGTGTCATCCACTCTCCCCCCGGCTACACGTCAACCCTCAGCCCGTAGATGAGGAGTATTGCGTTCCTGACCAATACACCAAAAACTGTCAGGGTTATCAATTAGACATTCATAATAAAGATCCAATGAGGAGACACTTGATTCTGCTACCGACCAAACCAAGCGTTAGGTTTCAGTTCTCTGCACGTTACCCAAGGATCTCACCGCTCGCCCCCTCAATTATTTCTCATTGGGAATATAATGTGTTTATATGTATGTGTATATAAGCGGCTGGATAGCTCGGCTGGTAAGGCACCGGTTTAGCATATGGGAGACGGGTGTTCGAATCCCGATTGGGGCAATATGAGCACATAACACCATCCACCATACCTCACACAATGATGAGAGACAATAAAATAAATGACATGCCAGCTCGGACGTCAGGTGTTGGGAACCAGAGCACCTTAATGAAAAAGGGGCGACTGGAACAAAGTGGAGATGGGCGAGATGCTCATGGCTGTGCTGGAATGCTAGTACTACTACTCAAGCAACCCTAGCCAGAGGGATTGCATGCAGAGAATGTGGGCTAAATGGTTACTTTGAAACCCACAGTCACGGTTGACCATGAAACAACTTGGAGCATCCACAAACGGCAATTGCTATCACAACTTGAGATTGATGAGGTACAATGCCATGGTGAAGGAGGAGGAGGAGGTTATACCAGGGATTGGAAGGCCAGCCCCAATGAATGAAATGCTGAGCAAGGCAGCAACTCACCTGGGAGCTAAGATTATGGCAAAAATTAAGGCTGGGCAAACGATATAGATAAAGGGCAGAGGAAAGCCGGTGTCGTGGATGTTGCGATGGAAACATCAGAAAGAAGAAACTGGAGAAATACCCAGGGCGCAGAGAGGAGCTGGAGAGAACACTGAAGGTGACAGCAGTGCCTGTGGTTGTCGGAGCACTCGGGGCAGTGACCTCCAAACTACATGAGTGGTTGCAACAGATCCCGGGAAAAACATCGGACATCTCAGTCCAGAAATGTGCAGTGCTGGGAACAGCAAGGATACTGAGCAGAACCCTCAAGCTTCCTGGCCTCTGGCAGAGGACCCGAGCTGAATGGGAGACGGACACCACCCGAGGGTTGAGACGAGGATTTTTTTTTGTTTTTTATATATATTGTTAAGGAATTATTCAGCTAGAAGTAGTAGTAGAACATTGTTGATGAATTTCATCTTGCTATGAGAACTATTGACACTTGTCTCTGTCCTGAACATTTGCTTGTACTTAAAACAAAGAGTGTAGGGTGAAGTTGGGGCCCTAATTCCCCTTGGTTGATTAACAGCCACCTGGCTATCTTCTTTCCGCCTCCCACATCGTAAAAGTCCCTGAAGGCTGTCAAGTGCCTTCGAGGAGTAAACCTAGTCTCAAGGTTTGTGAACCAGCAGATATGGTCTGCACTTTGTCAAAATGCCAACATTGAACTTTGCTTGACTTTCTTTGTTTCAGATTTTTACATAAGGGGAAGGACTCCCCGCCCCTAATTAACATAATTAACATACTATGCCTATATGTACGTGTGACTGTAGTTGCTCGGGGCTTCCTGATGAAATCTGAGACTCACAGGAGCCCGAATCGATTCGTGTTGCGTTGTGATAAACTGAAGAAAAGACTACGTGGTGTTGGGTCTTCTTCCACCTTATAGAGAGATAAAAGAATCTGTAACCAAGGAAGGGCCAAGAGCAAATTGACAGCTCCCATTCCTCAACAAATGGCGTCGCGAACAGGATCTCTCTGGAAAAAGACCGACACCGGTTTCAGGACCTTCAGACTCAGGCAGTAACCAAGGAGCGCTCCACTATAACCAGGTAAGACACACCTGTTCCTGTTATTACGGGCGAAGTGTCAAGATTCGGCTTATGTCCAATAAGGACCGATCAAATCAAACTGCTCTGAACCTGAATGTGTTGAACCAAGTATAGTGATTGGGTCTTGTAGGTGGCAAATAACAAATTGATAATGAGTTGTATGAAATATGTGACAATGGAAAAATGAAGTACTGTACAGGAAAAAGGAATTAAAGTATAGGTGTGAGGTATATTCAAAACAATATACCGTCCAAACTTTGCCACTGAGTCGTAGATAACTGAATTGGCACAGTTATTGAGGCACCACGTAGGCGGTTTAAATTAGGTAGAACCGCTGAGTCGTAGGTTTGGCTAGTAGCTGACGAGCAAAGACCATACTGAGTTCGTAGGCAATTAAAAAATTAGTGGTTAATTGCTGAGGCAGGTCCAGGTAATTTTTATTATTCTGGATGCTGATAAATTGTAGGACTGACGACTGGAGATCGCGGTCTGAGTAAACAGCTGTATATTTAGGGCAAGTTAGGGACAGCTCCATTGTTACAATTGGAGAATTATGTGACGTCACATGGTCCATAAGGGAGTATATTGGACGGTGAGTATGATAAAAACATGGTGAACTGTAAGATGGACGGAACGCCTGAAGGCAAGAAAACAGTTGAAATACCGTCTGGTGGTAAGTAGGAAAGAAAGGAAGGCGAATGCATTGCGCAGAGAGAGAAAAGGGCGAATGCACTGCACAGAGGGGTAAGTAAAGCGAGAAAACAAGGTCTTAAGAATAAATTGTAAGAATAAGACAATAGTTTGAAATATAAAAAGAAAAAACTAAGTGTATTCAATTTGAGCTATAATAATAATATAATAATAATAATAATACATTTTATTTGTGGGGGTCTTTCTATGAACTCAAGGACACCTTACAACAAGCAGTTAAAATCACGAATACAATGTTAAGATCAACATCAAATAAAATAAGAAAAAAAAAATACAACAACAGAAAGAATAATGGCTTTATGGTCCGAGTGAATAGGCTTGTCCAAACAGATGTGTTTGGAGGCGGAATTTAAAATGTGTTAATGAGTCTGTATTACGAAGGTCAGCGGGCAGTGTGTTCCAGAGCTGGGGAGGAGATCGACTGAAGGCTCTGTTTCCCATGGTGACGAGACGAGCAGGGGAGGCAGAGAGAAGGAGAGAGGAGTAGGAACGAAAAGAGCGGATAAGTGTAGGAATGTGGATGAGGTCGGATAGGTATGGAGGGGCTAGTTTATGGATGGCTTTGAATGTGAGGAGTGAGAAAAGAGCGGAGCCGGTGGATGTTTCTAGGATGATAATATGATGTGGTTGATATGCGAGGGGAAAAGAGAGGGTCAAGTTGACAAGTAGAGGTTCTTCTATATATTGCATTTCATGGGCAGTTTGACCACTGCCTTCGACATTGGAAAAAGAAAAAATATATAACCAAAGTAACTCGACAAAGTTATGGTAAACAGGGCAGCGAGGATGCCTCCTTCACCGCATGAGGTGACGAGCGCTAAAATTATGACCTCACTACAAGCGCCGAGTGGTCACTTGTACCTAGACAAGGCAGAAGAAATTGGAGCGGAAGGTCAATCTGCAGGCAGAGAGACCTGAGCTCACCACACACACGAAAATGTGTCTATATTCATCACAATCGCAGACACTGTTGTGAGGGTTAAAGATATTGAGTGAATTAAAAAAAAAAAAAAAATTATAAACGTCTTAACAGAGGGGCACTTTAATCATTGTGTAGGCTCCACAGGCAGGTTTGTAAGCACAAACCTACAGGAAGGGGGATAACGCATACGAGCCATTTTACTGGCCCCCACCTGAATCCCTTGTGTGCCAAGCTTCCCCCTGATCTGCCCAGGGTGGGTCATAAACAATTGGTAAAAGTAGAAAAATGTATGCAAATTAAACAGGATAATGAAAGCATGAGTGTTTGGGATGCGACCACTTTTGTAACTAAGGAGACTGAATTGACGAGGCAAATGTTGCTGGATATGCCTAAAATTGACTATGACATACAGTTGTGGGCAATAGACTGGCTTAAGAGTAAGTATTTACCCAAAGAGATTATGGACCTATTAGAGGGAATAGCCTCTTGCAAATTGACTAGGTTGAATGATAGAAAATCAGACGCGCTGAGTTCCATTTATCCAACAACATTGGGTCCTTCACAACAATTGGCGTTGAATTGCTATCTGAGGTACACCCAATGACGTATTTGGTTAATTGTATGGATGCTTGGGTGACTGTCACAGGACAGGACCCCAATAGTCGTCCATTGAATCAAGCTTTGTTCAGGCAAGCAGTGCTGGGGGGTTGTCCGTCTGATGTGCAGAAAATGATGACTAACTCTCCCACTCTCTCCCCACTTCAGATGACGTGAATTGGCGAACTCATTTCCTATATTATGTGCAACAATCTCGAATGAGAGCCGAGGAAGAGACTGAGAAAACATCCAAGCTACAGAACAACTTTTTGAATTCACAAATACAAGAGGCTAAGAGAGCCTCCAGTAATGCATGCAAAAAAGAGAAACTTGGGAGATCTAATCAAATGTCAATCAGTGTCTCTCAACAGGCTCCACCGCGGCTGATCACACCCACACCGCAGCTCCAAGCCACACCTCAACATTACGGCCTGCCCACAAGGCAGGGCCGAGACGCATGGCTGGGGGGAGGTCTGAGACGGGAAGGCGGGCGTGGACGAGGAAGTCACTGGAGCCAAGCTGGCTGTTTCATTTGTGGTGATGTGAATCATTGGACAAGGAAATGCCCGCACCGCCGGCACCCACCTGTTCATCAATCAGGCTATGATCAACAAGCTCTGACTCCTCCTCCGCAAAACCAACAACAATGACAGGATACGGCACCCCCAAATGGACAATACCCATCTGCTCCATGGGTACCCGAATCCCCAACGATAGGGATCACTGCTGGCCTCACTGAAAGACTGTCATGAACTTGAACATGCTGGACCACACTTGCTCACAATGCCTGCTGATACAAGGCTGACTGTTGCTAAAGTCAGCCAATGACCCACCACTGAACTCTGTCTTCCAACAGTATCGGCTTTGGTCTCCTTAGACTTCCTCCATATGAACTTACCATGCGCTGATCGGTCCTTCCCACTGCACAATGCTTTTGACAAACTAGAGATTGAAATTTATCGCATGGCCTGGTTGGGTGAAACACAAGGCAATTTATTTAATGTTCCCTCCTCCTCAATTATTGTAGGTCCTGAAGGGTGTGGTAGCCAGAGTGGACCTGTCAGAGGATCTCATCTCATTGACTGGTATCTAGGCCTGACATGGCCGCGCCGCTCATACTGTTTTTGCCGTCTACTCAAATATACAAAAATTCTCATTCGTACACCTTTTTTGTAATCGATTTAGCTAAGGTTTTTTTCTATATACCACTTTCAGAATCGTATAGGGAATTTTCTCATTCTCTCACCTTGGAGTTAAATTTTACTACACTCGGTTGCCCCACGTATTCGATTTTGTCTTCTGGAATTTTTATTCAAGTGCTTAAACACCTAATCTACTCTTTCCGACCTACGGATGGATTTGCTGTTTGGAAGCCGCAAGGTGGCTCCTTTGACGTTTGGCTTTTTGCAGTTTCAAACTATCGCACGGAAAAATTACAATGCGAATTGCCTTTATATTTTTGGGGAGACTGAACATATCAGAAGGTACAGCGATGCCGGTTTCTTGTGTGCAGCCTGGTCTAGCTGATTTACTTAGATGTTTCTGAAAAAGAAGGTTCTGTTTCTGTAGTTCTTTTTCAGAAAAGAGAGGGGAATGTGAATGGCAGGAACGTGAACAACAGGGAAGTAAAATAAATTTTGATGAATTTTGACATACGTCAGCATGCAATTGGACCCAATTGAACAAAAACATTCAGCATGCATCAGATATGCGGCAGCATGAGACAAAACTTTACAATGAAAAAAAAAACTGCCACAGGAACATCGATTCAACATAGCGTGAAGAAAAAACAAAGAAAAAAAAACTTAGAGAGGCTCTGCTAAAACCAAAAGAAGTAGTTATTATATGCAGGACACATATTAGAAGGACTTTTCCCACGTAAAAGTAGGGAATGACAAAGCAGACAAGATGACTAAAGAGACAGTAGAAGACGACTTGATCTTTAGTGATGGAAGTGGAATCAAAAATGGGAAATTGTATGTTTTCCAAACTAACAACCTTATTTCAGACCAAGAGAGGGTATCCTGGAGGAGAAGAACTAACCGGGTGGCCAGGGATGAGACTGGTTTGTATCGGCATGAAATTGATGGACGTCCAGTCCTGTCGGCAACTAAATTGAAGACTCCAATTCGGGAGGCATGGGTTTTTTCATCTGCAATTCAAGGTAAGCTCGAACCAACGTATCAGAGGCTTATATCAAAAACTCAGATGGTGATGACCTCAGAGAAATCGGATTGGGATGAGGCGCTACCACTTGCGCTTTCACCATGAGGTCCACCGTTAAGTCCACCACGGGTCTCACACCTTTTAAGATGGGACGGGACCAGGAGTTCCCCGCTCCATGGCAATTCATGGACCCGGGGGCTCTTCATCAAACGATTCCCCATGAAGCAGACAAGGAGTCATTAAGTGTTCTCGTCTCCTATTTTCAGGAGCGGACGAGACTCCAGGGTGAACATGCCATGAAACCACAGACGTATCCCGAGCATGTGTATCTGGGGGTCCTACAGCGGAAGTGGCACCAGCCGAGATGAATGGGACCACGCAGAGTGACAGAAAGGACCCATCATACTGTCTACCGGGAAGGAATGCGTCAGCCCCAAGAAGCGTCTCCAACTTCAAAGTGACATTCAGAAGGACACTGGACGTGAAACCAAGACAAAGTTCTCAGGGGGCCCAGAACTAATAACATATCTTCCTGATTATACTGGTTATTTTGGTCTCTATTTCTCTACTAATGTGGGCACTGATGTCAGGCTTCGCTGAAGCTGTTATTTCCGGCTGTAGTTTGTTTGATGATGCTTTGCACAAGACAGAATTGGTTGTTCCGCTTTGACGACGGAGTTTGACACCAAAGTTTTGTGATCACAATATTAATTGTGATCAAGAGGGATTTGTTAAGGAATTATTCCGCTAGAAGTAGTAGTAGAACATTGTTGATGAATTTCATCTTGCTATGAGAACTATTGACACTAGTCTCTGTCCTGAACATTTGCTTGTACTTAAAACAAAGAGTGTAGGGTGAAGTTGGGGCCCTAATTCCCCTTGGTTGATTAACAGCCACCTGGCTATCTTCTTTCCGCCTCCCACATCGTAAAAGTCCCTGAAGGCTGTCAAGTGCCTTCGAGGAGTAAACCTAGTCTCAAGGTTTGTGAACCAGCAGATATGGTCTGCACTTTGTCAAAATGCCAACATTGAACTTTGCTTGACTTTCTTTGTTTCAGATTTTTACATAAGGGGAAGGACTCCCCGCCCCTAATTAACATAATTAACATACTATGCCTATATGTACGTGTGACTGTAGTTGCTCGGGGCTTCCTGATGAAATCTGAGACTCACAGGAGCCCGAATCGATTCGTGTTGCGTTGTGATAAACTGAAGAAAAGACTACGTGGTGTTGGGTCTTCTTCCACCTTATAGAGAGATAAAAGAATCTGTAACCAAGGAAGGGCCAAGAGCAAATTGACAGCTCCCATTCCTCAACAAATGGCGTCGCGAACAGGATCTCTCTGGAAAAAGACCGACACCGGTTTCAGGACCTTCAGACTCAGGCAGTAACCAAGGAGCGCTCCACTATAACCAGGTAAGACACACCTGTTCCTGTTATTACGGGCGAAGTGTCAAGATTCGGCTTATGTCCAATAAGGACCGATCAAATCAAACTGCTCTGAACCTGAATGTGTTGAACCAAGTATAGTGATTGGGTCTTGTAGGTGGCAAATAACAAATTGATAATGAGTTGTATGAAATATGTGACAATGGAAAAATGAAGTACTGTACAGGAAAAAGGAATTAAAGTATAGGTGTGAGGTATATTCAAAACAATATACCGTCCAAACTTTGCCACTGAGTCGTAGATAACTGAATTGGCACAGTTATTGAGGCACCACGTAGGCGGTTTAAATTAGGTAGAACCGCTGAGTCGTAGGTTTGGCTAGTAGCTGACGAGCAAAGACCATACTGAGTTCGTAGGCAATTAAAAAATTAGTGGTTAATTGCTGAGGCAGGTCCAGGTAATTTTTATTATTCTGGATGCTGATAAATTGTAGGACTGACGACTGGAGATCGCGGTCTGAGTAAACAGCTGTATATTTAGGGCAAGTTAGGGACAGCTCCATTGTTACAATTGGAGAATTATGTGACGTCACATGGTCCATAAGGGAGTATATTGGACGGTGAGTATGATAAAAACATGGTGAACTGTAAGATGGACGGAACGCCTGAAGGCAAGAAAACAGTTGAAATACCGTCTGGTGGTAAGTAGGAAAGAAAGGAAGGCGAATGCATTGCGCAGAGAGAGAAAAGGGCGAATGCACTGCACAGAGGGGTAAGTAAAGCGAGAAAACAAGGTCTTAAGAATAAATTGTAAGAATAAGACAATAGTTTGAAATATAAAAAGAAAAAACTAAGTGTATTCAATTTGAGCTATAATAATAATATAATAATAATAATAATACATTTTATTTGTGGGGGTCTTTCTATGAACTCAAGGACACCTTACAACAAGCAGTTAAAATCACGAATACAATGTTAAGATCAACATCAAATAAAATAAGAAAAAAAAAATACAACAACAGAAAGAATAATGGCTTTATGGTCCGAGTGAATAGGCTTGTCCAAACAGATGTGTTTGGAGGCGGAATTTAAAATGTGTTAATGAGTCTGTATTACGAAGGTCAGCGGGCAGTGTGTTCCAGAGCTGGGGAGGAGATCGACTGAAGGCTCTGTTTCCCATGGTGACGAGACGAGCAGGGGAGGCAGAGAGAAGGAGAGAGGAGTAGGAACGAAAAGAGCGGATAAGTGTAGGAATGTGGATGAGGTCGGATAGGTATGGAGGGGCTAGTTTATGGATGGCTTTGAATGTGAGGAGTGAGAAAAGAGCGGAGCCGGTGGATGTTTCTAGGATGATAATATGATGTGGTTGATATGCGAGGGGAAAAGAGAGGGTCAAGTTGACAAGTAGAGGTTCTTCTATATATTGCATTTCATGGGCAGTTTGACCACTGCCTTCGACATTGGAAAAAGAAAAAATATATAACCAAAGTAACTCGACAAAGTTATGGTAAACAGGGCAGCGAGGATGCCTCCTTCACCGCATGAGGTGACGAGCGCTAAAATTATGACCTCACTACAAGCGCCGAGTGGTCACTTGTACCTAGACAAGGCAGAAGAAATTGGAGCGGAAGGTCAATCTGCAGGCAGAGAGACCTGAGCTCACCACACACACGAAAATGTGTCTATATTCATCACAATCGCAGACACTGTTGTGAGGGTTAAAGATATTGAGTGAATTAAAAAAAAAAAAAAATTATAAACGTCTTAACAGAGGGGCACTTTAATCATTGTGTAGGCTCCACAGGCAGGTTTGTAAGCACAAACCTACAGGAAGGGGGATAACGCATACGAGCCATTTTACTGGCCCCCACCTGAATCCCTTGTGTGCCAAGCTTCCCCCTGATCTGCCCAGGGTGGGTCATAAACAATTGGTAAAAGTAGAAAAATGTATGCAAATTAAACAGGATAATGAAAGCATGAGTGTTTGGGATGCGACCACTTTTGTAACTAAGGAGACTGAATTGACGAGGCAAATGTTGCTGGATATGCCTAAAATTGACTATGACATACAGTTGTGGGCAATAGACTGGCTTAAGAGTAAGTATTTACCCAAAGAGATTATGGACCTATTAGAGGGAATAGCCTCTTGCAAATTGACTAGGTTGAATGATAGAAAATCAGACGCGCTGAGTTCCATTTATCCAACAACATTGGGTCCTTCACAACAATTGGCGTTGAATTGCTATCTGAGGTACACCCAATGACGTATTTGGTTAATTGTATGGATGCTTGGGTGACTGTCACAGGACAGGACCCCAATAGTCGTCCATTGAATCAAGCTTTGTTCAGGCAAGCAGTGCTGGGGGGTTGTCCGTCTGATGTGCAGAAAATGATGACTAACTCTCCCACTCTCTCCCCACTTCAGATGACGTGAATTGGCGAACTCATTTCCTATATTATGTGCAACAATCTCGAATGAGAGCCGAGGAAGAGACTGAGAAAACATCCAAGCTACAGAACAACTTTTTGAATTCACAAATACAAGAGGCTAAGAGAGCCTCCAGTAATGCATGCAAAAAAGAGAAACTTGGGAGATCTAATCAAATGTCAATCAGTGTCTCTCAACAGGCTCCACCGCGGCTGATCACACCCACACCGCAGCTCCAAGCCACACCTCAACATTACGGCCTGCCCACAAGGCAGGGCCGAGACGCATGGCTGGGGGGAGGTCTGAGACGGGAAGGCGGGCGTGGACGAGGAAGTCACTGGAGCCAAGCTGGCTGTTTCATTTGTGGTGATGTGAATCATTGGACAAGGAAATGCCCGCACCGCCGGCACCCACCTGTTCATCAATCAGGCTATGATCAACAAGCTCTGACTCCTCCTCCGCAAAACCAACAACAATGACAGGATACGGCACCCCCAAATGGACAATACCCATCTGCTCCATGGGTACCCGAATCCCCAACGATAGGGATCACTGCTGGCCTCACTGAAAGACTGTCATGAACTTGAACATGCTGGACCACACTTGCTCACAATGCCTGCTGATACAAGGCTGACTGTTGCTAAAGTCAGCCAATGACCCACCACTGAACTCTGTCTTCCAACAGTATCGGCTTTGGTCTCCTTAGACTTCCTCCATATGAACTTACCATGCGCTGATCGGTCCTTCCCACTGCACAATGCTTTTGACAAACTAGAGATTGAAATTTATCGCATGGCCTGGTTGGGTGAAACACAAGGCAATTTATTTAATGTTCCCTCCTCCTCAATTATTGTAGGTCCTGAAGGGTGTGGTAGCCAGAGTGGACCTGTCAGAGGATCTCATCTCATTGACTGGTATCTAGGCCTGACATGGCCGCGCCGCTCATACTGTTTTTGCCGTCTACTCAAATATACAAAAATTCTCATTCGTACACCTTTTTTGTAATCGATTTAGCTAAGGTTTTTTTCTATATACCACTTTCAGAATCGTATAGGGAATTTTCTCATTCTCTCACCTTGGAGTTAAATTTTACTACACTCGGTTGCCCCACGTATTCGATTTTGTCTTCTGGAATTTTTATTCAAGTGCTTAAACACCTAATCTACTCTTTCCGACCTACGGATGGATTTGCTGTTTGGAAGCCGCAAGGTGGCTCCTTTGACGTTTGGCTTTTTGCAGTTTCAAACTATCGCACGGAAAAATTACAATGCGAATTGCCTTTATATTTTTGGGGAGACTGAACATATCAGAAGGTACAGCGATGCCGGTTTCTTGTGTGCAGCCTGGTCTAGCTGATTTACTTAGATGTTTCTGAAAAAGAAGGTTCTGTTTCTGTAGTTCTTTTTCAGAAAAGAGAGGGGAATGTGAATGGCAGGAACGTGAACAACAGGGAAGTAAAATAAATTTTGATGAATTTTGACATACGTCAGCATGCAATTGGACCCAATTGAACAAAAACATTCAGCATGCATCAGATATGCGGCAGCATGAGACAAAACTTTACAATGAAAAAAAAAACTGCCACAGGAACATCGATTCAACATAGCGTGAAGAAAAAACAAAGAAAAAAAAACTTAGAGAGGCTCTGCTAAAACCAAAAGAAGTAGTTATTATATGCAGGACACATATTAGAAGGACTTTTCCCACGTAAAAGTAGGGAATGACAAAGCAGACAAGATGACTAAAGAGACAGTAGAAGACGACTTGATCTTTAGTGATGGAAGTGGAATCAAAAATGGGAAATTGTATGTTTTCCAAACTAACAACCTTATTTCAGACCAAGAGAGGGTATCCTGGAGGAGAAGAACTAACCGGGTGGCCAGGGATGAGACTGGTTTGTATCGGCATGAAATTGATGGACGTCCAGTCCTGTCGGCAACTAAATTGAAGACTCCAATTCGGGAGGCATGGGTTTTTTCATCTGCAATTCAAGGTAAGCTCGAACCAACGTATCAGAGGCTTATATCAAAAACTCAGATGGTGATGACCTCAGAGAAATCGGATTGGGATGAGGCGCTACCACTTGCGCTTTCACCATGAGGTCCACCGTTAAGTCCACCACGGGTCTCACACCTTTTAAGATGGGACGGGACCAGGAGTTCCCCGCTCCATGGCAATTCATGGACCCGGGGGCTCTTCATCAAACGATTCCCCATGAAGCAGACAAGGAGTCATTAAGTGTTCTCGTCTCCTATTTTCAGGAGCGGACGAGACTCCAGGGTGAACATGCCATGAAACCACAGACGTATCTCGAGCATGTGTATCTGGGGGTCCTACAGCGGAAGTGGCACCAGCCGAGATGAATGGGACCACGCAGAGTGACAGAAAGGACCCATCATACTGTCTACCGGGAAGGAATGCGTCAGCCCCAAGAAGCGTCTCCAACTTCAAAGTGACATTCAGAAGGACACTGGACGTGAAACCAAGACAAAGTTCTCAGGGGGCCCAGAACTAATAACATATCTTCCTGATTATACTGGTTATTTTGGTCTCTATTTCTCTACTAATGTGGGCACTGATGTCAGGCTTCGCTGAAGCTGTTATTTCCGGCTGTAGTTTGTTTGATGATGCTTTGCACAAGACAGAATTGGTTGTTCCGCTTTGACGACGGAGTTTGACACCAAAGTTTTGTGATCACAATATTAATTGTGATCAAGAGGGATTTGTTAAGGAATTATTCCGCTAGAAGTAGTAGTAGAACATTGTTGATGAATTTCATCTTGCTATGAGAACTATTGACACTAGTCTCTGTCCTGAACATTTGCTTGTACTTAAAACAAAGAGTGTAGGGTGAAGTTGGGGCCCTAATTCCCCTTGGTTGATTAACAGCCACCTGGCTATCTTCTTTCCGCCTCCCACATCGTAAAAGTCCCTGAAGGCTGTCAAGTGCCTTCGAGGAGTAAACCTAGTCTCAAGGTTTGTGAACCAGCAGATATGGTCTGCACTTTGTCAAAATGCCAACATTGAACTTTGCTTGACTTACTTTGTTTCTGATTTTTACATAAGGGGAAGGACTACCCGCCCCTAATTAACATAATTAACATACTATGCCTATATGTACGTGTGACTGTAGTTGCTCGGGGCTTCCTGATGAAATCTGAGACTCACAGGAGCCCGAATCGATTCGTGTTGCGTTGTGATAAACTGAAGAAAAGACTACGTGGTGTTGGGTCTTCTTCCACCTTAGAGATAAAAGAGAGATAAAAGAATCTGTAACCAAGGAAGGGCCAAGAGCAAATTGACAGCTCCCATTCCTCAACAATATACAGTACGTATATAACAAAATTTATTTTAAAAGTGAATTCAACAAAATGCCTGTATAATAAGTCTCTAAATGTATTCTTAATTTTTTGAGAATACTCACTATTAATGTGAATGGTTTTCCGTTCCTCAACATTGCTAAAAATCCAGCAAAACTATCAGAATGAAAGTCAGCTTGCTGGGTCCATACGCGGAGTTGCTGCTGGCAAGCCTGCTCTGTAGCTTGCACACTTCCTTTTCGTATTTTGATGCGAACATAGCATGGCGCGTGTCAAAGTGCCGCTTTACATTCGACCGTTACATTGATGGTATTTTGTCATTGCAAATTAGACACACTGCCGAACCTGTTCCCTCCACAAAGACAAATCCTTCTATCCTTTCGTCCTGAAGTCTACCATACTCATAATCTTTTTTCTTTTTCGCCATCTTATTCGTTTAGGATTAGCTTTGAGCTAATGACCGAGCAGGCTGATTCAATATGGGGTGTTTACCTGTTTCCGCAGCAACGGCAACGTAGGCCAGTATTATCCAATCAAAATTGCTCCTGGCACCAACTGCAGCCCTAAACAGGAAATTAGCAGTAAAAAAATCCATGGATGAGATTAAACAAACGAGAATATTTTGTTTTATCTGCGAGCCAGATGCAATCATTAAAAGAGCCACATATGGCTCACGAGCCATTGGTTCCCGACCCATGGTCTAGTCCAGGGGTGTCAAACATACGGCCCGCAAGGAGCTTTAATCACGCCTGCAGGATAATTTAAAAGTGAAAAAAATGTATAAAAGACACAGAATGAATATTTATAATACATAGCAATTCATGGAGTATCCTCTTGGGGGGGACACTGTTTTGATCAGAGTAAAAGACAACACTGTTTAGATCAGAGAAGAAGACAACAGCAGCCTGAGTCTTTCACTGAGAGAGACCCAACACAGCAGACGCTATCAAGGACATGTGAATACTTTATTCTTTACACATATTATAGCAACTCTCTTTAGTTTGTAAGGTGTAGGGAGGGATTACATTTAGATTAAATAAGCACATGTAAATGGTTTAAAAATTCCTTTCTTTATAAACCAATTACTTGTTAAAGTTCTGTGCCTTTGTACAATCAGTGGGATCAGTTGCAATACATATACAGGTATGTGAATGATAAAAGTAAATTGCACATTTTTCTGAGGACATCTAAGGAGCTTCATGAAATGTTTTGTAAAAGATCTGTTCATTAAATTTCAAAATTTTCCTCGTGTTCTTGTGGTTCTTTAGACCAAAATAAAGGAAATAGATTGTTTTGGTTATTTAGAGCAGAGTATTGTATAATTTTAATGGACCAGCCCACTTTACATCTACCGAGGCCGTACGTGGCCCACAATGTGAAATGAGTTTGACACTCCTGGTCTAGTCCAAGTTTGGTTAGACCGCATCGCTTGGCGGGCCAAATTGCTCTTGAAAAACAACTGCACAAGAATCTACAACATACAAAAACAATAATAAGATTATTATTTATTTTAACTTGTTTTACTTTTTAACATCATTACTTGTGCTATCCATAGCAAAGAACTCTGTATCTTACGTTTTAATATCTTACGTGAGACTAAACGAATGTTGCCCAATTTTGAGGCGACTGATGTCTCGTAGTCGATTTTGAGTTGGCTTAATGCATTGTAGCCGTGTACTGTGACTTACTCAACGATTGGTCACGAGACGCGTGGGTCACCATGATGACAAAAAGTCTGGCGTATCAGAATTCTTGTTCGTTTTGCCGTATTGTGTGACATGTCCTTCATCACCCATCAATCGTTTTTTGGTCAATGCCAATTGGAACATAGTGCCCTTCTACTTAGGACAAGAGACTAGACGTGGCGCACACAATCACAATGTGCTGTAGTACATTTAAAGTCACTTGAACAAAAGGTGAAATACTGGAAACTCTATGTAGCATTTCAACTCGCGTTATGTTAGCTAAATGCAAAGCTAGTAGCTGATTGGGAAACATGGTGTTTGTAAACAAATCTGTTTTGGATTTTTGATTTCTTTTTGGAGAGTAGACAGTCCATACCGCCCACCATTTTCTTTCTTTGTTTCTGCCTTTTTTGAACACAGAAACAACACACATGCACATAATGTAATGCCTTTGTCGACATGACTTTGTCAGTTGCTTGTCCTGTGTCCCCGACGGACGTGCGGTGTTGGACTGAATCTTGACGCAATGACTGGGAAGGTTCTGGTCGGTGACGGTCTTCTAAGTGCATCATCTCACCTGGTCCAATACACAGAAAAAAATTAATCTGGTAGTCTGACAGCACGACTGTTGTGAACGACAAAAAGATATCCTTTATTTGTCCCGCAATGGGGAAATTAGAATCAGAATTCAGAAAAGAAGACGCTGGGTAGGGAGAGGGGAAAAAAAACACGCTTGAACTATCCTCTTCCGAAGATAATTTAAGTCCAGGATAAAAAAAAGACCCTAGCACAAAAATAAGCATATGACAGTTACAACAAATCACAAGACATAACATGTAATAAAGGGGAGGATGAATGAGAAGGGGGGGGGGGGGGGGAGAGGGAGTAACCGCAACGCGGCCGAAATGACCAGCTGCACGGTCACCGTTGCGCTCCGCATATCGAACCACGTCACGGGGGAAAAAGAATTGGAGCGATGAAGACGGTGATAACAAGGATGTGTATGCGCGTGTGGTTGTCCAGTTGTGTATGCGTATGCGTGTACAGGTCATAGCTGCTTCGTCGAGGTCTGCTCATGATGAAGACAGTCCCGGCTTATCAGTCCATGGCCGAGAAGGACGGGTGGTGGTGGGGCCCTAGACTCCATGCATATTTCCATCCAGGGGAAAGGCCAGATAGCGTTGTTTGTTTTGGAGAGACGGCCGCCAACAATTCCAGACAGCCTTGAGTCTGTATCTCCTCACTGGCGCCCATCAGTCGGATCCGAAAATTCTTTCCGCAGCGTGGATTCCAACTTCTCCATGGTATTGTCGATCGCTAGGAGTCGCTCCAAAACCGCAACAATATTGCGGTTGAGCTCAGTTACCGCTTGAGTCCGAGTGTTGGACATTCACGCCAAGCCATCCAGAGTGACCGGCAGCTCCTTCACTTCCAATAGAGCCGCTCCCGTCGGTTGAATTTTGCCGTAGAACAGCAAGCTGCCAACACCAAACAGCAGCATACCTGTTATCAAAAGGCCAAAAATGTAGATGTCGTCCACATCCTCCACGGACAGTACTGCCAGGCACACCGGTCTCCACTTTCTCCATGGATCCAGGGCATATCCGGCAGCAAGTGTCCCCGGAGGGCAAGCAGGCTCCCCACTGCCCGCTCTTTTCGTCGAAAATATTTTTGTCGATTACATCGAGAGACCAGCCAACTAATTCCATGGTTAGTTCTTAGGATGAAAAATACGTAGGAGGCTAGGAAAAAAAGTTAGACAAAGACAGCACAAGGACTAAGTGGCGAGCACGGAAAGGGTGGAGCGTCCGCCTTCGTCGAGAGCCAAGCAGAAAAAAAAAAGTTTTTGTCGTCTGACATGGCCATTATTTAATGTTCATATTATTTATATTTTATTATTTTTAAAATGCTGTGGGCCTGCCTCCTTGTGGGTCTTGTGTGTTCCAATGATCCAGAGAGTGTTACCATCTGGAGCTTGCTCCAGCTAGGGTCTCCCTTGGCGGGCCGGTCTTTCGGGGAGGTTCCAGACTAACAAGGTCCCAACGGTGTGTCGGTACTAGGGATGTGAATCTCAGCACTGAGGACGATTCGATACACATCTCGTTGCACCACCAGCGAATCGATACTTAAACGATACATGGAGTTTTCTGGCGACACGATGCGATACGTTTCACCGTCTTCACGATGCGATACGATGTGATACACATTTAGTTCAAATCAATGCGATCCGATACGATACAGTGCAATTTGTTGTTATATTGTGCAATTAAACACGTTGCAAATACGCAAAGAAAAAAGTTAAAAAAAGATGGAATTCAGTATGGTATTGCAAAAAGTAGACCACTTTATTCCTTATAAACAGTAGAACGTGTAAAAACTTATTTAAGCCCTTTCACAATTGGGTTTTGTGCAAAGAAAATGTAAACAATTTGGCACCTGAGACTCACAGCTGTTGCTGTAGTGTAAACACAAACAGACTACTCACTGAGTGTCTTACATGAAATATCCATCTCCATAGGACAGAAAAAAAAATACAATTGAAACAATGTGGCAGTCACAGCCTCAAAGCTGCTGTGTGTATTGTAGCGTACACAGACCACTCTCACTGAGTGTCAAAATGAAATGTCCAAAAGAGTCATCCATATATAGTTTTTCCTTGCGCGGTCACAGTGGTCCACTGCAAGGTGAACCCCAAAATAAGAGGCGATTTTTTTCTGATCCTGACCTGCTTTGCCAAGAGTTTCTCCGGTGTCCAACGAGGAACTGGACGGGGAGACGCAGGAAGGGGGCGGGAAACTTGTCGATGATGTGGTGCCATCGTTTTAAGTGGTCTGCATATTTGTGGTGCTGCCGTTGTATGGCTTCGTAGTGCGACATTTTTTGCAAATTACGGAGCTTTTATCAATCTTTCCGTCTTTCTTTTCGAAGCCGTAGTATTTCCAAACATAAGATCTGAATGTCGCGGAAGCATTAAATACAGTAGTTTCCTCGCTGCTGCTTGTGAACTTCCATAGTGTTTCGCTAGTTGTGTACTGGACTGTATGTGACGCACGGCTACCGTCCGTATTCAACACAAAACGCACAACAATGGTGCATTCATTGCGCCTAGGAAAGGGCAGATAGGTGACGTTTAACGTGAATAAAACGGCGCTTGAATCGGACTTTACCGATACCCACCAATGCATCGTGATGAATCTTGATTTCACCCGTCAATCGCGTCGTACCTAGTGAATGAGCCGATGCACTCGCATCGCGCACGTGCGCATCGATGTATCGATTAATATCGATTATTTTCCACACCCTTAGTCGGTACGCCGCTAAGATGGCAGCCCCATCATCCGACTATCCTGTAGAAGGCCAACAACCCACTCAGGAGAAATTTATTGTTACGAAACCGACCAGAAGAAACCGGACTGCCCAAACCAAGACAAGACATAGGAACGCCGACGACCAACGAGTACGGATTGACCTACGCCCGAAGACACGCATTGCTACCTGGAATGTCCGAACGCTTCTTCGGGCTGGCGCTCCTTCATGCTGTCCTTAGAGCTTTCCCGCTACAAAATCACCATGGCGGGTCTATGTGAATCAAGGTGGCAAGGCAGCGGTGAAATTACAGCAGGAGAACACTGCTTCATATGGAGTGGCCCTGAAATTCGGACGAGCCTCCATGGAGTTGCGCTGGTCATGTCCAAACATACACGCCAATCACTTATCAGCTGGATCCCAATTAACGATCGTGTCCTGTCTGCACGGTTCCTCCACCGACATGGCAAGATGACAGTCATCGTTGCTTATGCCCACGCATATGTCGCCGATGATACAGTGAAGGACACCTTATTTGACCAACTCCATCAGGTCGTTAGCCAAGCCACACCACATGACATTGTCATCATCCTCACTGACGCCAATGCAACCTTCTTTTCCTCCTACAGAGAAGGACCATCTCACCAAACCCCCACACAACCCATTGGCACCACCTTTGTCTACAACCCCACCAACGATAACGGCAAACGTCTGCTTCTCCTCTGCCATTCAAATAACCTCTGCATCACCGACACATGGTTCCTCCGCAAGCAGATCCATCACTGGACCTGGTATAGTCCTGATGGAAGAACACAACACTGACCACCGATGGTTGGTTGCCCAGCTACGACTTAAAATACGAGCAGACCCATCTACCAGGCCACAACCACGCTTAATGTCTTCCAGACTCTGTGACCCCACCACTGCCTCTGCATATCGCTGCTCCATCACCAATGCCTTCACCGCCCTGGCCGATGATAACATCGTGGACTGGGAGACTTTCAAATGAAAAGTCAACCAGTCTGCCCAGGATGTACTGGGAAGATCAAGATCTCTTCCCAAACAACCATGGATCTCACAGCTGACCCTCAACATCATTGACCGCCGCCGTGATGCTCGCCTGCGCGGTGATATCACAGAGTTCCGGAGGCTGAATGCAGTACAGGATGCAGCAATTGCAACTGGCAGGGAGAGATACTGGGGAGAAGAGGTTGAACGCATGGAATCAGCAGCACAGAGCAACGACCTTAGACTTTCGAATGCTCCGCCAAGCCCGTATCGGACCTCGCATCAAGACCGTCCTCATGAAGGATGCCAGTGGAAATCGCATCACCACTGAAACAGACTGCCTTGAACACTGGAAAGAGCACTTCAGCAACCTCCATCACCCTCCAGATCCTACCGACCCCTGTCTCGTGTTACTGCTGCCAACTCCACCACCCCCAACCACAACTGCAAAACTGACTGATGAGGTCAGAGCAGCAATAAAATCACTAAAAAAATCACAAGGCCCCTGGAACCTGTGCCATCACTGCAGAGCTGCTCAAATAAGGTGGTGACTCCATGGCCCAGTGGCTCACCCACATTGTTAACCATGTGTGGGTGGCAGAACAGCCCCCCCACAGACTGGACCCGAGGCATCATCCTGCCATTCTGGAAGCAGAAAGGCGACAAGCAACTCTGCAACAACTACAGAGGCATCTCACTGCTCTCCATACCCACAAAACTGTTCATCCGGATCCTTCTCACCCGTGCTCTTCCAGCCATCGCTCCCCCTAACAAGCTGGCTTCATGCCCAACCGGTCCACTATAGATCACATCTCCGCAATTAGACTCATTGTTGAGAAGGTCAGAGAGTTTCGGAAGGACCAACATCTCTTCATAGCCTTCATAGATCTCAAAGGTGCCTTTGATACAGTTGACCACACATCCCTTTGGAACATTCTGAAATACCTTGGAGTGCCACCCAAAACAAGCACATTGTTCCAGTGACTCTACAACAACTAAGAGAGCTGTGTTCGTGTGAATGGGAAGGACTCAGAGTGGGGTCAGACAGGGCTGCGTGGCCTCTCCTGACCTATTTAACTGTGTCATTGACCACCTTATGATCCAAGTCCGGGAGCAAGTCTTACGCGTGTCGTTCGGCAACTTCCACCTGACCAACCTTGAATACGCTGATGACACCATCCCTTTCAGCAACTCCCTCCAAGACCTCAGCAGTGCTCTCTTCATATACAAACAGAAGCAGCAAAGCTGGGCCTCCAAGCAAGCTGGCAGAAAATCAAACTTATGTATATCGGTGACGGACTCCCCCCCATCCCCCCTGTTCTTTGGCACAGATGTCAATTCCATCATCTACTTGGGCTTCACTATTACTAGCAGTAGCGATCTCAAGCCAAGAGATTGACCGCAGACTCACGGCCGCGGCTATGCAGTCACTGTGGCGGCCCCTCTGGCGCCACCACTCAGTGTTCCAAAAGACCAAGATGCGCATTTATAACTCAGCAGTTCTTCCCATCCTCCTGTATGGTGCAGAATCCTGGCCTTTAAACAAGACCTTGGCCAAGAGGATCGACGGCTTTGATAGCAGGTCCCTCAGAACCATCTTGAACATCAGCTGGCACCTCCGTGTTGCCAACTCAGACCTCCGAAAACATACTCTTCAGCCCCCAGCATCCCGACTAGCCGCTCAGAGGCGCATCCGTTGGCTTGGACATCTCCTCCGATTACTGCCGGGTGCCATCTTTCTTTTGAACTTGTGATGTTTTGTTATTTGCCAAAGTTGAATAAAATAAATGTTAAACTCATTTTTATTTTATTTTGCTATTGCATAAAATAATATTTCTTATCACAAACACACAAAAGGACAGATAAACGGTTGAAATGTTAAAGGTACTAATTATTTCATATTTAGCATCTTTCTACTGTAACATCTCAGCCTTTAAGAAAATGTGACTTCTGTGTGGTTAACTTTTTGGGGATGGGGAGATGGTTGTTTGTTTTTTTCTCCTCGTATAAAATGTAACTTAATATTTATCATTTGACATAAATATCTTGTTCAAATCATTCCTTATGGAAGCATAAATATGCGCGGCGAGGTAAAACATCAACAATCAAGTTACAAGTGGGTAAAATGCCAACTATTGACAAATGGATATAAAAAAAGCAAAAACATGTAGATTCCATTGTATTTATTTATGAAACTGGTACTGCTCAAGGCAGACCATCAGTGAACTTTGAGTGGCCCGAGGCTGTCGCGTCGTGGCCCCGGGCCACTGACAATGTACGACCCTGTTCCAATCCACTCCCTCACATCACAGTCGGGCATTGAATTCTTGAGACTGTCATTAGTGCATACATGGAGGAGCAAGAATAATTTTTTTAATAAAAAAAATAACGTTTGACATTTGGACACAAACCAAAGCAAACACTAACCACAGACAAGATTCCTGTGTTGACCAATTCACAAATGCTCTCATTTTAAGTTTGAAAGGGATCATGAGCAAAATGTAAGCATGTTCCTTCAAATACAGGGAGGGACATACATGACCATGGTATGAAATCAAGGCGAGATCCAGACAGAGTATAGTTAGTCAGGTCCCTAATGGCGAAGGCAGTATTCCTGATTCCTTGACAAACACAATGTTCCCAAACTATGTTGCCTCATGCTCGCTGTCGTCATTGTTGTGTCATTTGGTGAAAGCAGCGACTACAGCCCATAAAAGCTCATTTGTGTTGGCCTTAAGACTTTCACTTTCGGGCTCCAGTTCCAGCAGCAGCCGTACTCTTTTCATTGCCATGTCGTACTGGTCATCTAGCAACGGTGCAAAGGCGTTTTCCAAGACGTCAGAGGAATGGGCTAAGAAGATGAGCGCGAGAACTCGCTTGTCCATTCGATGTGGGTCATTCACCCACCGATCCAATAACGCCTCTTGGACCTTTTTGATGAGACGCTGTTTGAGGTTAGTGTTCGTAAGTGGGTGTGTGGTCATATCAAAAAGCAGGAAATTCTGCTTTTCAGTGGTAAGAACACCTTTCTCCACCAAATTTTTGGCGAGTCTTTCACGGACATTCCTCAGCTGATAATGAAGCTTCAGCGGATTCCATGTCTCTCCTGAATACAAGACAAACCAAATGTCACTCATAAAGAGTTAGAAACAGCAAGCATGACCTAAACATTGTAAACAAAGAAACCTCAGTGGAAACATGACCAAAAAACAAACAAACAAACAAACAAAACAAAGAAAACAGAAACAGGAACAGGAACACATATTCAGGTGTTCTTACTGAAGAACTCACCACTGAGTAGTTCGATCCAGCTCTGTACAGTCTCTGGTGGTTGGGTCTCTTTGATGTGTTTTAATGCTTCATCCAGAAGTACGTCACCCGTAGGAGCGTCTGACTTACAAATCACCTGCAGACCAAAAAAAAAAAAAAAATAAGAATCTTAATTTTAATAAACTTCTGCACACTCATTACCTCTGTACAGCATTCTGCAGAGACAGTGAGGTAGAACATTTGTTATCGCTCTGTATACTTGGGGGGCGTTATTTGAGCTTCGTAACATGGATGGATCGATGGATGGACATCAATGTCAACTGATATGAAAAAAATATTGCGAGAGAATTCCCCTCCATAGCTCCTAGCCCTAATATGTGACCATTTCACTCTCATAGTTGTTTCTATTCGACAAATTAGCAGATTACAGAATGTCACTTGAAAGTGATAATGCTTAGCTCAGAATCAAGTATCAAGTACAACTTTATTGTCAGATGAAATTTCTTCCCTCTCACAACATACAACAAGAGGAGCCGCTGTGGGTGCCATCAAAATAACAGTAACATAAAATGACAACACATTAGACACAGACAATCGTGCAATCTTAACCACTTTCCTGTCACTAAGATTACCAGGAGGATTTATAGGGCAAAATTCCAGTTAGGACTAAACATTTTTGAAAAAGCATAAAATGTAAAATGAGTTGAGTAGGAAAGAATGACTGTCTACCTTTCTGGCAAGAAGACCTTTCCTCCGCATGCCACAGGCTTCCAACTGAAGACGACCGCGCAGAGCGAGCTCGATCAACATGCAGCCTCGTAACCCAGATGAAATGCAGTCATTCCAGAATGATGTATATCCCTATAAAATAAGACACACATCCCCTATAAAATGGAGAGCATTTAATAAAATATTACATAGATTCCTCAAAAGAAATCCAAGAGTAAATTTCTGTTGAAAAGCTGACGTGAGGCCTGAATTCTGAATTATCTTGTTGGGTCTTATGATGAGACCTGTGAAATGTCTGAAGTTGTAGGAAAAAAATCCCTTTAAGTCCCAATTACGTGAATTAAAGACTATTACATAATTGTGCATAAGGGGTGGATGTGAATTTGAGTGTGAAATGTGGTTTGTTTATAGCGCGAGAGCAACGACTTCTAAATTGTATTTTATTTTTTTGTAGCTGTCGCTATTATGATGAGTCACCTGAGAGTTGGGTGACATGACGATGTATATGGTGAAGACCAGAGAAACGTCTCTACCGTGTCTACCGTCATTTGAAGCCCCTCAATTGCCGCCAGGTGGGAGACTGAACAGCAACAGAGGGAAGACAATCATAATACATATTGTCATCATACATAACAACCTTCCGGTGTAACATTAAATCGAACAAATCAATGAAAATTAATAAGGTGGGCGAATACTATTACATGGGGAAAGAATGGACAAACAACAACATACTATTTACAAATTTTAAAAAAACGACAAGGCAGACAGAGTAATCAAACTACACAAGGCTCACATCACAATTTGCATTTTGATCCTCATTAAAATACAAAGCATAACAAAACTGAGAATCACAGATTTTTACATTTTTGGAGGCCAATTGAACGGCAGAGACCATCCCAAAAAGCTTTGCTGGGCTGCTACGTTACCTATATGCGAGTAATAAGCAGGTCGAGGCGAAATCGATTCTATTCATGCCTCAACAGCTAGCGAACAACAACTGGCTACTAGTCGGCTAAACACGTGCTTTCGCTCCTAAGTCTGTAAATCACATGCATTGCTCTCATGAAGGGGTTATGAGGACCAATTAACAGAGGCAGAGATGGAGAAGCCATGCTAATTGTTAAGCTAATAAGAGTGCATGAGTGATTGAGCACAATTTTTCTTAGATGTCTCACTGGAACCGCGTTAAAGTGTAGTGTGGCTATCTTTGAACAGAAAATAGCAGGCAGTATGGAGAGAAAATTATACAAAATAAACAGCTACCATGAAATGTTTATGATGTTTGTTACAGGGACCCGTACATCTGCCGGGAGGAGTTGCTTCGAAGATTCAAAGTAATATTAACAATGAGGGAAAGGCATCCATCCATCCATCTTCTACCGCTTATCCGGGGCCGGGTCGCGGGAGCAAAATCTTTAGCAGGGAAGCCCAGACTTCCCTCTCCCTAGCTACTTCTTGCAGCTCTCCCCGGGGGATCCAGAGGCGTTCCCAGGCCACCTGGGTGACAGTCTCTCCAGCGTGTCCAGGGTCTTCCTCGGGGTCTCCTCCCGGTGGGACATGCCCGGAACACCTGACCAGGGAGGCGTTCAGGAGGCATCCGAAGCAGATGCCCAAGCCACCTCATTTGGCTCCTCTCGATGTAGAGGAGAAGCGGCGCGACTCTGAGCCCCTCCCGGATGACCGAGCTTCTCACCTTATCTCTAAGGGAGAGCCCGGACACCCTGCGGAGAAAACTCATTTCGGCCGCTTGTATCCGGGATCTCGTTCTTCTGGTCACGACCCATAGCTCGTGAGGGTTGGAACGGAGATCGACCGGTAAATTGAGAGCTTCGCCCTTTGGCTCAGCACCTTCTTCACTATGACAGACCGATACAATGTCCGCATCACAGCAGACGCTGCACCGATCCGCCTGTCAATCTCCGCTCCGTCCTGCCCTCACTCGTGAACAAGACCCCAAGATACTTAAACTCCTCCACTTCGGGCAAGATCTCCCCCCCGACCCGGAGGGGGCACTCCACCCTTTTCCGACTGAGGACCATGGTTTCAGATTTGGAGGTGCTGATTTTCATCCCAACCGCTTCACACTCGGCTGCGAAACGCTCCAGTGAGAGTTGGAGAGCCCTGTTTGAAGGAGCCAACAGCACCACATCATCTGCAAAAAGCAGGGATGCAATACTGAGGCCACCAAAATGGACCCCCTCCTCAATGCTTCGGCTGCGCCTAGAAATTCTGTCCATAAAGTTTATGAACAGAATCGACGACAAAGGGCAGCCTTGGCGGAGTCTTACCCTCACTGGAAACAATTCCGACTTACTGCCGGCAATGCGAACCAAACTCTGACATCGGTTTATAGTGACCGAACAGCCCCTATCAGTGGGTTCGGTAACCCATACCCACGAAGCCCCCCCCACAGAACTCCCAGAGGGACACGGTCAAACACCTTCTCCAAGTCCACAAAACACATGTAGACTGGTTGGGCGAATTCCCACATACTCTCGAGGACCCTGCTAAGGGTGTAAAGCTGGTCCACTGTTCCACGGCTGGGACGAAAACCACACTGCGGCCTCCTCAATCTGAGGCTCGACTTCCTGATGGACCCTCCTCTCCAGCACCCCTGAATAGATCTTTCCAGGGAGGCTGAGGAGTGTGATCCCTCTGTAGTTGGAACACACCCTCCGGTCCCCCTTTTTAAAAAGAGGGACTACCACCCCAGTCTGCCAATCCAGAGGCACTCGACCAGTTGACCATGCGATATTGCAGAGGCGTGTCAACCAGGACAGCCCCGCAACATCCAGAGCCTTGAGGAACTCTGGGCGGATCTCATCCACCCCTGGGGCCTTGCCACCGAGGAGCTTTTTAACCACATTGGCGACTTCAACCACAGAGATAGGAGAGCCCACCTCAGGATCCCCAGACTCTGCTTCCCCCAAGGAAGACGTGTTGGTGGAGTTGAGGAGGTCTTCGTACTCTGCCCACCGGTTCACAACGTCCCAAGTCGAAGTCAGCAGCGCCCCATCCCCACTGTGCACAATGTTAGTGGTGCACTGCTTCCCCCTCCTGAGACGTCGGATGGTTGACCAGAATTTCCTCGAAGCCATCCGGAAGTCGGCTTCCATGGCCTCACCGAACTCTTCCCACGCTCTGGTTTTTGCCTCGGCGACCACCGAAGCTGTGTTCCGATTGGCCAGTCGATACCCGTCAGCTGCCTCTGGGGTCCCACAGGCCATAAAGGCTCGATAGGACTCCTTCAGCTTGATGGCATCCCTTACTGCTGGTGTCCACCAGCGAGTACGGGGGTTGCCGCCACGGCAGGCACCAACCACCTTACGGCAAAAATTCAGTTTGGCCGCCCCACCATCGGAGCCTACTCACCACCAAGTGGTGATCAGTTGACAGCTCCGCCCCTCTCTTCACCCGAGTGTCCAAAACATGCGACCGCAAATCCGATGATACAACCACAAAGTCGATCATCGAACTGCGGCCTAGGGTGTCCTGGTGCCAATGTCACCTCTCTGGCAGGGAAGGAGCCCGAGCTGGTGTGTGAGGCAGAGAATTTCCGACTGGATATAGTCGGACTTGCCTCCACACACAGCCTGGGTTCTGGTACCAGTTCTCTCGAGAGGGGCTGGACTCTCTTTCACTCTGGAGTTGCTCACGGTGAGAGGTGCAGAGCAGGTGTGGGCATACTCATTGCCCCCCGGCTCAGTGCCTGTACATTGGGGTTCACACCGGTAGACGAGAGGGTTGCCTCCCTCCGCCTTCGGGTGGGTGGACAGGTCCTGACTGTTGTTTGTGCATATGCACCAAACAGAAGCTCAGCATACCCACCCTTTTTGGAGTCCTTGGAGGGTGTGCTGGAGAGTACTCCTGCTGGGGACTCCCTTGTTCTGCTGGGGGACTTCAATGCTCACGTGGGCAACGACAGTGAGACCTGGAGGGGCGTGATTGGGAGGAACGGCCCCCCCGATCAGAACTCGAGTGGTGTTTTGTTATTGGACTTCTGTGCTCGCCACGGATTGTCCATAACGAACACCTTGTTCAAACATAAGGGTGTCCATATGTGCACTTGGCACCAGGACACCCTAGGCCGCAGTTCGATGATCGACTTTGTAGTTGTATCATCGGATTTGCGGCCGCATGTTCTGGACACTCGGGTGAAGAGAGGGGCGGAGCTGTCAACTGATCACCACCTGGTGGTGAGTAGGCTCCGATGGTGGGGGAAGATGCCGGTCCGTCCTGGCAGACCCAAACGTATTGTGAGGGTTTGTTGGGAGCGTCTGGCGGAATCCCCTGTCAGAAAGAGTTTCAACTCCCACCTTCGACAGAGCTTTTCCCATGTCCCGGGGGAGGCGGGGGACATTGAGCCCGATGTGGTTAAAAAGCTCCTCGGTGGCAAGGCCGCGGGGGTGGATGAGATCCGCCCGGAGTTCCTCAAGGCTCTGGATGTTGTGGGGCTGTCCTGGTTGACACGTCTCTGCAACATCGCGTGGTCAACAGGGAGAGTGCCTCTGGATTGGCAGACCGGGGTGGTCGTCCCTCTTTTTAAAAAGGGGGACCGGAGGGTGTGTTCCAACTATAGAGGGATCACACTCCTCAGCCTCCCTGGAAAGGTCTATTCAGGGGTGCTGGAGAGGAGGGTCCGTCAGGAAGTCGAGCCTCAGATTGAGGAGGAGCAGTGTGGTTTTCGTCCCGGCCGTGGAACAGTGGACCAGCTCTACACCCATAGCAGGGTCCTCGAGGGTATGTGGGAATTCGCCCAACCAGTCTACATGTGTTTTGTGGACTTGGAGAAGGTGTTTGACCGTGTCCCTCATGGAGTTCTGTGGGGGGTGCTTCGAGGGTATGGGGTACAGAACCCCCTGATACGGGCTGTTCGGTCACTATACCACCGATGTCAGAGTTTGGTTCGCATTGCCGGCAGTAAGTCGGAATCGTTTCCAGTGGGGTAGGACTCCGCCAAGGCTGCCCTTTGTCACCGATTCTGTTCATAACCTTTATGGACAGAATTTCTAGGCGCAGCCGAAGTGTTGAGGGGGTCCGTTTTGGGGGCCTCAGTATTGCATCCCTGCTTTTTGCAGATGATGTGGTGATGTTGGCTCCTTCAAACAGGGCTCTCCAACTCTCACTGGAACGTTTCGCAGCCGAGTGTGAAGCGGTTGGGATGAAGATCAGCACCTCCAAATCTGAAACCATGGTCCTCAGTCGAAAAAGGGTGGAGTGCCCCCTCCGGGTCAGGGAGAAGATCTTGCCCCAAGTGGAGGAGTTCAAGTATCTTGGGGTCTCTTTCACGAGTGGGGGTAGAAGGGAGCGGGAGATCGACAGGCGGATTGGTGCAGCGTCTGCTGTGATGCGGACGTTGTATCGGTCTGTCGTGGTGAAGAAGGAGCTGAGCCAAAGGGCGAAGCTCTCAATTTACCGGTCGATCTACGTTCCAACCCTCATCTATGGTCACGAGCTCTGGGTTGTGACCGAAAGAACGAGATCCCGGTTACAAGCGGCCGAAATGAGTTTTCTCCGCAGGGTGTCCGGGCTCTCCCTTAGAGATAAGTTGAGAAGCTCGGTCATCCGGGAGGGGCTCAGAGTCGAGCCGCTTCTCCTCCATATCGAGAGGAGCCAGATGAGGTGGCTTGGGCATCTGATTCGGATGCCTCTTGAGCGCCTCCCCGGTGAAGTGTTTGTGGTCATAACGGCCCTCCGAGAGACAAAACTCCAAATTTGCAACCGGCTAAAATGAGCTTGACAACTCTGTTCTATATTGACCACAGACAAAAATACTTGCGATGCCGTGAAATGACATGCGTCAGCGGAAGGAGGTCGAATGGAGTCGTGCAAAATACGCGTGCTGTTTCTCTGCTCCGTGCGACGTGGGGATATTCAAGTGGTGTATTTGGTTGTTATATACGACTTCTAATACTACTGCTATATTAAAGTTGTTCTGTGTGAATAAAGGCGTTTTATTTAATAGGACACCGAATTTCTCTCTGCCTTTCGGCTGCCTCGCCCAATCACAAATGACACTCGATTACCTTCATAACCTCGCACACAATCGGAAATTACAGAACTCACGCGAAACGATGTTTTTCTGGCATTCTGGTGTTAAATGTTTGTATTCAGAAATCACTGCGAAGCAGTAAGGCTCATGGTATCGTTTTCCATAGGTTCAATTCGAGCAATGATAATGATGCCTATGATGAATGATAAATGCTCCGTTGTTTATCAAAACATGGCTCGGTTGTTGGCCATCCTTGCAATGCATATTCTTTTTAGTCCTTTTTTAACTGCATTTACTTTTGTGGTGCATTTTACCTCTCTGTCTTTTAGTCCCAATAATAGCACCTCTTCCATCAAAGTGAGGCGCGTTTCTTTGGAGTCCCCGATTTCTTCATCACCGTGCTCTTCTCCGGGTCTCGACTCTTGGTCTTCTTTAACCGTCGGACGGTCTTTGTCAGCGGCGTTCCGAGAGGCGTCGGTTCGCCTCTGTACAAGGCCCGAACTCCGCTGAGTCACCGAAGTCATGTCAGCTAGGTAACTTAACAAGGAGGAAACAATAACACGCCTCGGACTCCCTTCGCCGAGATCATACGTTCACTCACTTAGAGTGAACCATCTTATTAACCTGTAGTGTAATTTCTGCTGAAGTCTGTCTTCGTCGCTGTTATAACTAAACATGGCCTCTTTCTTCTTTCCTATTTCCATCCACGGCTAAGTGCTGCATTCGCGTAAGGTGGGAAGTCGCACTTATCCGACTTTCCCATCCCAGTTCCGACCTCAAAGCGTTCGAAGCAAATGTAAACAACAAATATGGCCGATTTCGATAAATTATTTGTTGGTCTGGTTCATAACAGTAGATTTTTACCTGCAGCAAACCTTTTTTCACAATTTCTTTAATTTTTATAAATAAAGAAATATCGTATCTTCAAAACATTTCACCAAATAACTTCATGCCGGTAGATAACGGCATATCTTCAACCACTCCGTACAAATCACATTGTGTTCTGTTAAGTTATTTTGAATACAATATATTGTTGTTTTGCAATCCTTCGGGAGGATAAACGGCTATGAAAATTGATGCAGGGATATTGTGGCGTCGCTGGGAGTCTGGATGCGCTCCCAGCATTCTTTGCGGCACTAAGAATATAAATAGTGTATAAAGGCATGTTCTACGTACGTGGTTTATTCTGTCATTGTTTTATTATTAGCTAGTATTTCATTCCGTTTGCTATAAGTTTGGTTTTGATGTGACACCGTGATCGTGCATGACATGTTGACTCGTGACTTACCAACACTTGTCGTTTGTGATCGGTCAGTTAAACGTAAAGCATGTACTTTTGATCATCAAAATCAATTATATTTTGCCCTCACTACTACTTGAGCGCCTGTTTGTGTGTGTGTGTGTTTGAGTTATTGACTGACTTGAGCGAAAAGAACGAATAAATAAACAAATGTCGATATATATATAAACATTTGTTTATATATATATATATATATATATATATATATATACACACATATATATATATATATATATATATATATATATATATATATATATATATATATATATATATATATATATTCATTCATTCATCTTCCGAGCCGCTTGATCCTCACTAGGGTCGCGGGGGGGTGCTGGAGCCTATCCCAGCTGTCTCCGGGCAGTAGGCGGGGGACACCCTGAATCGGTTGCCAGCCAATCGCAGGGCACACAGAAACGAACAACCATCCACGCTCACACTCACACCTAGGGACAATTTAGAGTGTTCAATCAGCCTGCCACGCATATTTTTGGAATGTGGGAGGAAACCGGAGCACCCGGAGAAAACCCACGCAGGCCCGGGGAGAACATGCAAACTCCACACAGGGAGGCCGGAGCTGGAATCGAACCCGGTACCTCTGCACTGTGAAGCCCACGTGCTAACCACTGGACTACCGGGCCGCATATATATATATATATATATATATATATATATATTTTCTGCTGCATTCAATGTAAGTTGGTAGTCGGACTTGCCACAAGGAAATGTGCATATAAAAAAGTGCCCCTTTAAACTGAACTGGGAGGTCCAATTTGCGAAGTCGGAAAAAAAGTCAATGGCGACGACATGGCGACTTAGACCGTGAAAGTCAAATACAGTATCGACATTTGTTTATTTTTATATATATATATATATATATATATATATATATATATATATATATATATATATATATATATATATATATATATATATATATATATATATATATATATATATAAATCACTTGTCATAAAAGCACAAGGAAAAGCCAATTTCAAGAAAACCAAAAAACACAGTAACGGTGGCAACGCAAGATGGCTTCCCTCTGGCTTCAGGCTATATATATATATCTATATATCTATCTATCTATAATATATATATATATATATATATATATATATATAGATAGATAAAATGACAAGTGATTTTGCATCATTGTTTCTCTTGCCTTTGGCAACTTAAGTGCTTTTATTCAGCTCGTTATTATCCTGGTTCTTTGTTACAGGCGTTTAATGTTGTACTTTGTCGGTCTTGCGACCTTGTTTTGTAATAAAACAAATTTTCTATCCAATCTTATCCTGGTCGTTTGTGGGATGCATTTCTGTTCCGGATTCACCGACAGGCAATTAAGAGTTTCATTAACCTGCCAGGGTGGCCCGGTAGTACGGTGGTTAGCACGTCGACTTCACAGTGCAGAGGTATTCAATTCCAGCTCTGGCTTCCCTGTGTGGAGTTTGCATGTTCTCCCCGGGCCTGCGTGGGTTTTCTCCGGGTGCTCCGGCTTCCTCCCACGTGCCAAAAACATGCATGGCAGGCTGATTGAACACACTAAATTGTCCCTAGGTGTGAGTGTGAGCGCGCATGGTTGTTCGTCTCTGTGTGCCCTGCGATTAGCTGGCAACCGGTTCAGGATGTCCCCCGCCTACTGCCCGAAGACGGCTGGGATAGGGTCCAGCACATCCGCGACCCTAGTGAGGATTCAGCGGTTCGGAAAATGGATGGATGGATTAACCTGCCATGTATCTTTTTGGAATGTGGGAGGAAACCGGAGTACCCGGAGAAAACCCACGCAGGCACTGGGAGAACATGCAAATTCCACACAGGGAGGCTGGAGCCGTAATCAAACCGTGGACCTCTGAACTATGAGGCCGACACGCAAATCAGTCGACCACCGGGCCAGCGACGATAAAAGTCCCACAGTTTTTGTTTGTTCGTTTTAAACAGCATGGCAAGCCATGTCAAATGATATTTTCAGTATATGTCGCCGGTCACTAAAATTTGGAACTATCTAAGGGGATAAGGCATAGGTTTCAAACTCAGGTCCCGGAGGGCCTCTGTCCTGCATGTTTTCCAAGTCTCCCTGTTGCAACACACCTGATTCACCTGAAACAGTTCTAACAGTTTGACACCCATGGGATAAAGGGAGTCTGTATGCCCTCAAATAGCCTTGATTGATGAAGGATAAAGTTTAGCTCTGGCACTGCCCAAAAGACATATGAAGTACAGTTATTAATTAATACGTATGAATCTTGAAGGAAACAAAAAACTTTAGTTAAAAAAATTACATCATTTTAATTGCAAATCACATTCAATCAATATTAAATACAATGTGAACAAACCTGGAGACACATCTCACTTGGTACATTACAAACGTCAGGTAATAACAATATATAGTACAATCACACAACAAGAGACATTTGTAAAAGAACATTTGTAAGACTGCAGAAAATGCCCATTAGCTCGACTACTTTGTTTCGTAGCACTTGATCTCTTTCTTGAAAGTGGTTTCAAGTTCCTCCTTCTAAGAATTACAGCCAGGCACCAAGTTTGCGGATGACAAGGTGATTGGGCCCTTCATTAGTTGCTTTAATCATTTTCCAGGCATCATGATGCATGAGACCTTCCAGAGAGAATCCGTTTATTGACAAGACCTCATCGCCAACCTCCAGCCGCCCAGACAGCTCAGCAGGACCTCCTGTCATACAGCGGCACAAGAAAATCAGTGTAAACTC
This sequence comes from Hippocampus zosterae, assembly GCF_025434085.1. Taxonomy (NCBI): domain Eukaryota; kingdom Metazoa; phylum Chordata; class Actinopteri; order Syngnathiformes; family Syngnathidae; genus Hippocampus; species Hippocampus zosterae. The sequence continues at coordinate 25,153,927 of NC_067456.1, read as the reverse complement.
GTATTACCTAATTTCATGTCCCCAAATCAAAATTCATCTTTTAACCCTTTCATGTACTCTGTAACCTGACAACATGATAAGCTATCCACTGTAGTAACCACTGTCCCTGAAGGGTTAATAATCATGCTCCGCCCTTCAGGAAGCAAAAAAAAAACCCATAACAAAACAATATACAAAACAAAAATCATCACCTTTAAAGATGCGTTTTACAGTTAGGGGCTTGTCACCATTACTTGAGTGTTTTCCTCCATCCAGGCTGAACCCCAGGCCAGCAGTCGTCTTGTGAAGCTCAACTTTGAAAACCCCATGTGGATCTAGATTTTCAGGGATTAACAGGACATGTTAATTTACAGCATGTTGTACATTACAAGTAGAAGTACAAGTACAGTAAAGCCTTCTCCATCCTGAGTTCCTGTTTATATATATATATATATATATATATATATATATATACACATACATACACACACACACATATATATATGTATATATTAGCTGTCAAAGATTAAAATATTTAATCTAATTAAAAATGCAACTGTCATAATTAACTCAAATCAACTACAAAATCAATCGTGATTACTCACACATTTTTTATCGTTTCTGAATTTCCTTTTACATTTTTTGTCCTATTTTTCCCCATTTTAATGCTCTCATCAACATGGAATCATGAATCAGTTTTCTATGTGCCAAATGCAAATATTTACTGAAATAACAATTTCGATTTTCAATTTTACATGAACATTTTTCACTTGGTGCAGTTATTCACACATAATCTCTCACACAATATTACTGTCCATCAATAACGGTGAAAAAAATATTTTGTCACACATCAGCTGCTTTAACAGCTTTTTTTATGAAATCAAAAACATATAACCATATAACATTGTATATGTATTGTGTATATGTTTATGTGTAGAGTATGTATTGTATAACATTTTTTTTTCCAAGATGGCGCCCGAGTAGGCAGCCTTTGGCAAGTGCTCTTCAAGAGCCTTGCTTTTTTGTTCTTTTTTGCTGTTTTTGTCTTTTGTTTTGTCACATGTTGTTTGTTGTTTCATTGTGTGGACCTGATATGGACTGTTTTCAGCGCTTTTTGGCCACGACATTCGTCAAAGGAGCAGTATCTGTGCTTGGTGGTTGCGCCTTCTCGGCAGCACGCCTGTACCAGCACAGATTTTGATTGGGAGGAATGTCGGCGCCATTGACTGTCGGTGCTGGACAGACCTGGGGCACTTGTGTTTTTTGCGCCAGTAATGGGCAGCATTTTTCACAACCCCGATTTGTTCAGTGGCTATGTCAGCGCTGTTGGACAGTTGGCGTTGGTGCGGCTGGATGGATGGATGGCCGCTGAAGTTGAGGATGAGGAGAGAGGAGCGTTGGCGAAGAGCGCCGATGCGTATTTGGAACCGTGAGTCGCCGCTTGGAATTGAAATGGATTTCCATGGGACAGGAGAAGTGAACAAATCTCTTTTTTCATCAATGGATGCTACAGCTTCTTGTTGACTAGTTGAAACTTAGCTTGTAGCCGACGTGTGCACATTTTGAGCATGACATCTCTGATCCACTGGTTAAAGGACACTTTGATTCTCTCCTCTTTCATCTCAAACTGCTTCAAACAACAAAGCGTGTGACGGAAAAGTTGTTAGGACTGCACGACTGTCCGTGTTTTATGTTATGTGTTGTGTTTATTATTTTACTTTATGTTAACTGTTTTGTAAAGCGCTTTGTTACAGCTGCCGCTGTTGTGAAAGCGCTATATAAATCAGCATGTATTGTATTGTATTGTATTGTGTTGTATTGTAAAGTGCACATCTAAGGTACACTAGTACTCAGCCTATAGTATATTTAACCAAGGTTGCATACTTCATTTTTCTCAAGTTTGCTTTGAACACAGCAGTCTGTTTCTGTATGTTTGTTGAAGAATAACGAGACACCGGACACCAGTGTTCATTAAGTGCCGCTGTATTCGAAACTGCCGGACGTACAAACAAGTACAACAATTCCCCCGTGCTGCAGGAGCAAACCAGTCTGAAAGGGGGCGGGGGGCTTCACTCCCTCTAACACAGTTAGGCTCTGTTGATTGTATTGGTCCTTCTGGCGCGGAAGTATCTCTACGGTTTTGTGTAGACCTCATTTCGAATGACTACACTTGGTTCGATGACAACAGTGGAGACATTTAACTTTCGCTAGGTCACTAACACTGTAGCGCACTGTCACTGTCAGACGAACACAGAGAAGCTCCACCCGCTCTATTTACGTGGACACAGAACACTGTAACCTTCCACACAAAATAGTTCCAAACAAGTAACAATCGCGCCAGTGGCATACAGAGAGAGAGAGAAGAACAGATAACTTTGGTCTTGTCAGTGGAGCAATATGGCAACTTTTGAAAAGTAAACTTTAAGTATCCATTTTCGGTGTCTCGCGCTGCCGTGGCTGGCAAAACAGACATGGGCGTGGACTTCTGCAGCGCGCCTGTTGTTTTGTTTCTGGTGTATTTATAGAGCAACGTAACATCCGCTTGTGACGTGTGCCGCGTTAATCTCGCGAGAAAAATGTAATCCCGTTAAAATTCATTTAAATTAATGCCAATAAAAACGCACTAAACTGACAGCTCTAATATGTATAATAATAAAAAAATCAAATCCTCATCTCACCCCTCGGGTGGTGTCCGTCCCTCATTCAGCTCGGGTCCTCTACCAGAGGCCAGGAAGCTTGAGGGTTCTGCGCAGTATCCTTGCTGTTCCCAGCACTGCACATTTCTGGACTGAGACGTCCGATGTTGTTCCCGGGATCTGTTGCAGCCACTCATCTAGTTTGGGGGTCACTGCCCCGAGTGCTCCGACCACCACAGGCACGACTGTCACCTTTATCTTCCAGGCTCTCTCCAGCTCCTCTCTGAGCCCTTGGTATTTCTCGAGTTTCTCATGTTCCTTCTTCCTGATGTTTCCATCACTTGGGACCGCTACATCCACTACAACGGTTTTCCTCTGCCCTTTATCTATGATCATGATATCTGGTTGGTTCGCCATTACCATCTTGTCAGTCTGGATCTGGAAGTCCCACAGGATCTTCGCTCTGTCATTCTCCACCACCTTCGGAGGTGTTTCCCATTTTGACCTTGGGGTTTCCAGTCCATACTCCGCACAGATGTTTCGGTAGACTATGCCAGCCACCTGGTTATGGCGTTCCATGTAGGCTTTCCCTGCCAGCATCTTACACCCTGCAGTTATGTGTTGGATCGTCTCAGGTGCCTCTTTGCACAACCTACACCTTGGGTCTTGTCTGGTGTGGTATATCTGGGCCTCAATGGCTCTGGTGCTCAGGGCCTGCTCCTGAGCAGCCAGGATGAGTGCCTCTGTGCTGTCCTTCAGGCCAGCCCTCTCTAGCCACTGATAGGACTTCTTGAGATCGGCCACTTTAGTAATGGTCCGGTGGTACTTCCCGTGTAGGGGCTTGTCCTCCCATGATGGTCCCTCTTCCAGCTCCTCATCCTCTGTTCCCCATTGTCTGAGACATTCTCTGAGTACGTCATCCGTTGGAGCCTTCTCCTTGATGTAATCATGGAGCTTGGAGGTTTCATCCTGGACAGTGGCTCTCACACTCACTAGTCCCCGGCCTCCTTCCTTTCGGCTTGCGTACAGTCTCAGGGTGCTGGATTAGGGATGGAACCCTCCATGCATGGTTAGGAGCTTTCGGGTCTTAACGTCCGTGGTCAGAATCTCTTCCTTTGACCTCCTTATTATTCCTTCAGGGTATCTGATCACTGGCAGGGCATAGTTGTTTATTGCCCTGGTCTTATTCTTGCCATTGAGCTGGCTTCTTAGGACTTGCCTCACTCACTGGAGGTATTTGGCCTTAGCCGCTTTCCTTGTTGCCATTGGCTTGTGGTATACCGAGGTACTTGTAGCTGTCCTCAATGTCTGTTATTGTTCCTTCAGGGAGTGAGACCCCTTCAGTGCGGACTACCTTTCCTCTCTTAGTAACCATCCGACGACATTTCTCAAGCCCGAATGACATCCCGATGTCGCTGCTGTAGATCCTGGTTGTGTGGATCAGGGAGTCTATGTCCCTTTCGCTCTTAGCATACAGCTTTATGTCATCTATGTAGAGGAGGTGACTGATCGTAGCTCCATTTCTGAGGCGGCATCCATAGCCTGTCTTGGTGATTACTTGGCTTAGGGGGTTCAGTCCTATGCAGAACAGCAGTGGTGAGAGTGCATCACCTTGGTATATGCCACATTTGATGGACACTTGGGTAAGTGGCTTGCCACTGGCTTCAAGTGTGGTTTTCCACATCCTCATCGAGTTTGCAACGAAGGCTCTTAGTGTCCTGTTCACCTTATAAAACTCCAAGCATTCAGTGATCCATGTATGTGGCATCGAGTCATAGGCTTTCTTGTAATCAATCCAGGCTGTGCATAGGTTGGTACGTCGGGACCTGCAGTCTTGTGCGACTGTTCTGTCAACCAGGAGCTGATGTTTAGCTCCCCTGGTATCTCTACCAATGCCCTTCTGTGCTTCGCTCATGTATTGATCCATGTGTCCACTTATCTTAGCCGCAATGATGCCTGACATGAGCTTCCATGTTGTGGAGAGACAGGTTATTGGCCGATAGTTGGATGGGGCTGCACCCTTTGAGGGATCCTTCATGATCAGGATCGTTCGCCCTTCGGTCAGCCATTCTGGGTGAGTCCCATCCCTCAGCAGCTGGTTCATTTGTACTGCTAGGCGCTCATGGAGTGCTGTGAGTTTCTTTAGCCAGTAGGTGTGGACCATGTCCGGGCCTGGTGCTGTCCAGTTCTTCATATCTGAGACTCTTTCCTGTATGTCTGCCACTGTTATGGTAACTGGGTTCTGTTCAGGGAGCTTGCTGTGCTCCTCTCTCAGGGTCACCAGCCATTGTGCACTGCTGTTATGTGCAACCTCCTTCTCCCATATGCCTTTCCAGTACCTTTCAGTTTCCAGTCTTGGTGGGTCAGCTCTGTTGTTAGGACCCTGCCACTGAGCGTACACTTTCGCAGGTTGTGTTGCGAACTGCCTGTTTATTCGTCTGGCCTCATTCTCTTTCGTGTACCGCTTTAGGCGACTGGACAAGGCTTGAAGCCTTTGTTTGGCAGTTTCGAGTGCTTCAGGTATGGTCATCTGGATGTACCTCTCGGGTATCGGCCTTTTCATCACACCTCTCTGGGCCTCCGTCAATTGACTCACATCTTTCCGGGCCGCCTTGATCTTAGCCTCCGACCGCCTTTTCCATGGTGGGTAACGTATCTCATGGCTTCCATGGTTGCTCTTATAGCCCAGAGACTCCAGGATCACTGATGCTGAAGCGTATATCAGCTCATTGGTTTCTGTGATCGTTACGGTAGGGATCGCCCTCAGTGCTGCATTCACACTTTCTATAAGACTTTCAGATGGTACTTCACATAGCCGTTGTAATCGGTTTCTAGGTTGCCCAGCTTTCATTCTCGCCATGATCTTAGCTTTCAGGTCAGTTGCTGCCTCGCTCAGCATTTCATTCATTGGGGCTGGCCACCCAATCTCATCATCTGCATTCATTGGGGCTTGCCTCCCAATCTCTTGTATGACCTCCTCCTCTGATCTGGCAGCCTGGGGCCCTTCACCATGGAACCTGCGTTGTACCTCATCAATCTCAAGTTGTGACAGCAGTTGCCGTTTGTGGATGTTGGAACACTGAGCTACTAGTTGTTTCGTGGTCAACCGTGACTGTGGGTTTCGAAGTAACCATTTAGCCCACATTCTCTGCATGTAACCCCTCTGACTAGGGTTGCTTGAGTAGTAGCATTCCAACAGAGCCATGTTATCGCATCTCGCCCATCTCCGCTTTGTTCCAGTAGCCCATTTTTCATCAAGGTGCTCTGGTTCCCCAGCACCTGACGCAGACCTTGTTTGACCGGGCGACGTCTGAGCCGGCATGTCATTCGTTTTATTGTCTCTCATCATTGTATGAGGTAGGCATTAGCGTGAAGGATCTTGCCCAAGGACCCACACTGGATGGTGTTATGTGCTCATTTTTGCCCCAAGCGGGATTTGAACCACCGTCTCCCGTATGTCAAACCGATGCCTTACCAACTGAGCTATATATATATTTTGTTGGGGGGGGGGGGGGGGGGGGGGGTTGTTAATTTTGTATGTTGTATATTTGTCAATTGCCGCCATTTTATGGCAATCCTTTGAATTTAAATCTCGCGGGACAATTAAAACCCCATATCTACTGATTGGGCCACTCGGAGTGTCGATATCATTTTATCAGCCGCTGATCGGCCTTTGTTTTCTGTCAGACGCATTACACGCTGCCCACTTTGCTGATCAGTTCCACATTTCCCAATTTGTACGCAATGAAATGTTAGTGGCAGGGCATCTTGACATGGGCTGTTCACTGCAGTTCCAAGAGAGCATTGATGGAGAATAAACACAGGCCAGCATGCAACTGCCCATAGCCATGTTTGCCACACCAAAAAAAGAAGTCACACGTGGAGAAGGGCTGTGACCATGTTCATGCGCAGTTGTTCTGGCAACAGACACCTTTATTTCAGCATTGAAACAAGAATGTACTGTATCATTGTCGTAATGTTGGTTGGTGAGAGTATACAATTTTTTACATTGTACAATATTTTTGTGTTATTCATTGATCTTGCTCTTTCTGAATAAACCGTCCCCTCCAAAAGATTTGGAATGGCTAAGTCAATTCTTTTATTTTTGTTGTATACTGATGACGACATTTGGGTTTCAGATCAAAAGATGTAAACTTACTGCCCTGAACTAAAACATGAGTAGGTTTCATATTTTTTTGCAGATTTGGAATGTTATGCAAGACAAACATAGTACCTCAATAATATTACATTTTTGAGTGAGGTATTTTTTTTTCAAATGTTTCAAGAATTCTTGCACTAAATGTTGGGTTCATGTTCATCACTTTTGTGCCAAACTTGAATGGTCATTTTTATGCAAGAGAACCCTTCAGACTCTTTCTTGTTGGGGAAGGATTGTGGATCCTTTATACATGCATTGACAACATGTATTCTCAAAAGTGAAATATATTAAGAGCACGCATTTTGCACACACACGTGCATCTTGTTCATATTTGAAAGAGCATTTTTGTCGTACATCTGATGAGGAAGGCGTGGTCAGACGTGGCGCCCCCAGGAGCACTGAGTTGTGGTCGTCGCTCATTCAGAGATACCATTTTTAAAAAAAAGTGAAGTGCCAAAAATGCTTAATTACATACCTGAGGTGTACTTGTACATTGCGGATTTCTCTTATTGATCTGGAATGTAACCCTCATGATAAATTGGGATTTACTGTACCGTCTTTTCTGGACTATAAGTCGCTCCGGAGTATAAGTCGCACCAGTCATAAAATGCATAGTAAAGAACAAAAACACACACACACACACAAATGTCGCACTGGAGCACAAGTCGCAATTTTGGGGGAAATTTATGTGATAAAATCCAACACCAAGAACAGACATGCCATTTTTGAAGGCAAATACAAATAAAACAACAGGCCGAATAAGAGTATGATATGCTAACATTACATGACGCATAAACAATGAACTGAGAATGTGTCCGGTATGTTCATGTAACATATTAAGAGTTATTCAGATAATTGTATCATAATGATCATGCTAACAGGTTTACCAAACCATCAGTGTCACTCCAAATCACTAAATCCAATGAAATTTTCATCCTCAGTGTCACTTTTAAGCAACTCTGTCAACTTCGGAGGTAGAAGAGACGGTGCTTCCTCTTCTACTTCGCCGATGTGAGAGTCATCATAGTTTTTTTTTTGTCAATGTGGAAAGCATCGACACAGTCCTAGAGCCCCCTCTTGTGGTTTAATGTGAAAATAACAAATGATAGAATGTTTTAATTATTTCACATATAAGTCGCTCCAGAGTATAAATCGCACCCCTGGCCAAACTATAGTCCGGAAAATACGGTAATCTTGACGCACAGAATGTGATGGTTTTGTACCTCTACTTATGAACTTCATATGACATTTTCAAGTTATGAAACGCCTCATCAGGAAAATATTGCCTCTTGTTACGAAAGAAATTTCAAGATATGAAAGGTAAAAATACTTGCTGCTCCAAGTTTCCTGAACGCAACATACTTAAAGCTGCTCTGCTATTGGCTATAACCGAGCATCATCCTGGCATCCCATTGGGTAACGGGACTTCTGCGTTATGTGTCTATGTCAGCATCCTCGTCATTCGCCCTTCAGGCAATAAGGCGCTCCGATAGTTTTATGTATATGTGAATCACCCAGAAAAAGTGTTCACCAGTCTCTCAATCGCTCACAATGCTAATGTTTGCCTTGGATATTTTCAAAGGATTGTTAAAAGCAGAAAAAAAGCAATCATCCTTGGATCAGTTCTTTACAAAACGCCAGACAAAAAACACTTCTGAGCAAGAACATGAACTAAAGAGGGTAAAAAACGATGAAGACACAGTTAAAAGTTAAATGGCCATCATTTTAATTGTTGACTCTTGTCTTTGTTTTTTACATTATGCATAACTTTCATTTATTGTCCAATAATCTCGTTGGAACGTGTATTTGTGACATATTGTGATGCATTTTTATGCTTGAGAAACCATTTATGTCTGAATTTTGGGGGCCTTGGAACCTATTAGTGCATTTACATGGAAAACGCATGCCTACTTACAACATTTTCTAGTTAAGAAATTTCTTCCAGAACCAATTAATTTCATAAGTATTATGGTGGTACTGAGTGGTAATACCACTGTATTTTTGAATTTTAAAAAATGACACATTTTTGCTGCTAGTAGTTTCATTAAATTTCCCAGTTAGTGTAAATCAAGGTCGTACCTGTACTTGTCTCCAAAGACATCTTGGTGCCAGATAAGCTCATCTGTTCCTGACTGGCTGAGTCAAGCTTTTCAGTGGCATTGTTTTCACCGACCACACATCTGCAAATAACTACTAAGGCTTGCTTGGATAATTTAGCTTGATGTAGGCAAGAAACGGCCTCAGCATGGGTTTTACCATCCAGACACGTGCCATTTATTGATACAATTCTGTCACCTCTCAGAATCGTGCCCTCTCGACTGGCTGCTCCTTTGCTGAAGACTCGATGAACCTGGTGGCACGTGGAAATTGGGAGTAACTGTCATTGAACAAGTTCATGCACTGCTTTGACCTATGTTACCTCAAGCGTGTTGGATTTTTTAAAAAATGTTGAGGTTCATAGAAACAACAGGAGTCTTGGAATGTTTCAAGGTCAACTGAGAACACAGAACAGACCAGATTTATGGCGTGCTGGTCCCAAATTCTGTCACTTTTGGATGAATGTGTCTGATTGTCAACACGTCATTGAGTGCAGTGCCCAGTTGCTCTTGCTGCTTGTGTCAGCGTCTGAATGTATTAATTTGGTAACTTAAAGTATTTGTAGATACAAAGATGAGAACATTCAATTTACTTACGGTGATTGTCTTCTGCTCAAGGTCACTCCCACCAGCAAGACTAAATCCAAGTCCTGAGCCTTCCTCTTTATCAAGGACTACAAGGTGTGCATCATTGTTAACCTGGACAAATCAGTCAGAGAAAAACTTAATTGACAGGGATGCAATTTTGTTTTGATGCAATAACGAGTGAGAAAATAGGTCTCAATGTGATACCTCTTTGAAATTGTTTGTTTCCTGATGTCGGACAGGCATGTTTGTCGTAGATGTCTCAAGTGCTGGCAATTTAGACTGACTGACAGGAGAAGCGTTTTGCACTTTTAACCTGTACACGAAATAAATAATTTTGTAATATTTTTCACATTTGAACAATTGCAGAAGTAGAATTTTTGGCATCACGATATCGGTGTCTCTCGGCACGTGCAATTTGTTCCAGGCAGGTTTACTCCATTTACCATCATGCAAAGAGGGGCTAGAGTCGAGACTGTAATTGTTAAAATTCTGATGGTGCAGTCATGCAAAAAGCAGAACTAATGCACGGGGCTAAAAATTCTAGTTCGATTTATCTTAAGTGTAATGCACCACTGAAAAGCACAGTCGATTTTTGATGATAAAAAAAACCACGATTCAGCCAATGAGAGGCAGTCAGAATCAAAAAAACAATTATATATACAGTACTAAAACAACATCACTCTTGTATTTTTACAAGGTAACAATAAAATAAAAAAAGGTGCTAATGTCAAATTGAGTTGACTGAATGTTCGTTTCTGTATGCTTCGAGGCTAGTTGCTTACAATAGTGTCGTGCCCGTCACCATTTTGGGGCTGGGTGCTGCTGGTATTGACATTTCATGTGGTTCTGTATCACTGCAACTATGTGTGAGTTTCCCTGTGCTACTCTCAGCGAATTATGGATGAAAATGAAAATGAAGGGGCAGCCTGGAGTTCGAGTTTATTAGAACACTTTCTTTTACATTTGAACACACGCAAACATTAAAAGAATCTGAAATATAAAAGGTACAATTTTAGCTGGTTAAACCAATTCCTTACCAGATATCCCAATATAGTCCAAACTGTTCAGACTGTTTTAGGATACATCTCAAAATCTTGTCAAAAGTATTTTCAGGAAAATCGATGCTGTTATAGCTGCTAAGATTTGAGCAACTCTGTTTATTTGTTTGTTTTGAATTCCTGTATCTCGATTGGCCAGCTATCCCACTACTGTCTGTTTTGCCTACATAGCGTGCACTGCATGTCGGAGATTTTTGTTTACAATTGTTGACTATTTTGTAATCAACTACCAGACCAATTTTCTTCATTTTTTTTAAACAGAGACAAATACACGCACGCACACACATACAGAAACAATCAAGAACATAAAAGAGACCGTTTTAAACAATTTAACTGAACTACCTGATAGGCCGAGGTGCTTCCCATTGTTCAGATGGTTCAAGGATCTCAAATTTTCTCTCGGTTGTTTCTTGAGTGGATCCAGTGTTTCTTCGGTTTCCTTTTGTTACCTCTACTTTTGCTTGGAGTGCAGAAGGTGAAGTGCACAAAGTCTCTGTGGCAGCGGAAAGGATGGTGCGTTCGGGTTTATCAGCGAAACCATCCATCCTGGTCAACATGTCACCCGTGAAGAGTTTTCCCAATTCAGGCATACTGCGAGCCCTTGATTGCCGCAACCGGTTGTGGAAAAGTTTGGCATTTTTCCTCCGCACCACTGGCGGGGTTTCTGGTGGAGGATCGGGAGCTTTTGCAAATTTGGAGACAAAATTGTTCTTGAAGAGGCAACCTGCACTCGAGCTCTCACGTGGAGGATCGAGGTTTTTTAAAGTCATGCTTGACTGTGATTTCAGTGATGAGCAGGGTCTCGTTGAGATTAAATTGTCTTCATAGGAACTGAAACGATGGTGTTGTGCCCGGTGAGCAGAACATTTAATTAAGCCCATGTAACCCGCAATCCTTTGGTTAAGCGAGGCCCTGTTTGCCAAAGCATATGACTGAATGTCACTACTTTTCACAATAGGCTTGTCAAAGTGAGCCAGGTTTTCGAATGACTTTATCTTGTGTTGGACAGAGAAGGGGTTGTAGTGCACAGAAAAAGGAGCGTTTGCGACAAAACTTGGCCTCAGCGTGGTCTTCTTGGATAGGTTGGAAGTTGTCGACTCTGGGTTATCACTCGTCTCTGTGTCAGCTTTCAAGTCATTACTTGATCCTAGATTAATTTCCTTGGTTCCTTGGTTCATTGCATCGAATACTATTTGATCAACAGTGACATTTGTTGTATCTAATGTGGAATTTGAATTTGGGAGCACGGGTGTTGCATCTGTGTTGAATTGAGTTGCTGGAGAGTTATTTGAATCTACTGTGAGCTTTTTTGCCCTGAAAGGCGACACACCAGATGCAGAGGATAACTGAACTTCGATAAATGTTCTCTGAGTTGCAGGTGCGTGTGACAGTGGCTGGGAATTTGAAATTGCTTTGACATCTATATTGATATCTTTGTTGTTGGACGCTACAGTTTCAAATGTGTTATCTGGGATAGCAGGTGCCATCTTTCTGACGGCAACTGTGGATAAAAGAGCACTGTTCTTATTAAGTGGGTTGTTGGCCTGCAAAGTGGGAGATAATGTTTTCTCTGAGAGTAAATTTGTAGGCTGGTTAAAGGAGATATCATTGGTCGATGAAAGGACAGGACTTTCACTCTTGGTATGACAATGCAATGGCACTTCTCCGGTATTATTACTATTTACTCTTAGGCCCTTCTGTTTAAGGCTATAGTCTGATCTGATCTGAGTTTCGATTTGACATTTGTCTGGGAGGTTTAGACGACGATGCCTAATAATGGAGCTTGTGTTTGTGCTTAAATTTGGGCAACACTCTAAGTTTTTTTCTTCGTTGGTCAGAGTCTTCGAAAATGCTGTATCTGATCTGTCAGTGGTCGCACTGTCAGTGTTTGTCACTGGTGTCAATTCAGATTTTTGTGCTTTCAAATGTCTCCGTTTCGAAACATCTGAGTTGAGCAGGGCACCACCTGACAACATTGCAGGGCTACTGGAGTTGATACAGTTATCAAGAGGGGAAATGCTTCCATGAATACAAAGGCGTGTGGGATGATGCGTCTCACAAGCTCGAAGTTTGTCAGAGTCAGACTCAATGGCTGTATTGTGATCGTCCAAAGGTGATTCAGGAGTTACATATGAAGGTGAAGGTGGTGTCCTTGTGACTGTGAACCCTATTGATGGGGAACGCGTCAAGCATTCTTCCTTAGTCAGCTCTGAGGAGCTGACAAACATATCGTTATTCCTGTCCAGGCTTTTGTTTTCACCGGCATGATGTGAAGGTAAAGATCTATTTGACAGTGTCTTGAGGTGTACATATCCCTCATCAATGGATGCTTGGTTGTCAGAGGAATTGAGTTCCACTGTATTCCCCTTTGAGGATGGCTCATGAAGATGCAAACTGGCACTGACCATTTTGCTGGGCGTCACAGCGATGTCCAGTGGTGACTTTAAGTCACCAGTAGAATCACTATCATGAAGTCTTTTGGGGTCTTTCCCTTTGTGAGGAGCGATCCACTTTTCAGGGAATAATCCATTCGAGTTGTTTTCAAGAAGTGGGTTCACATGTAAAGGACACCCATTTTCATTTCCTGGGTTCACTACCGAACAGAACTGTGAACGTGACAGTATTTGAACTTCAAAATGATCTTTCTCAGAAGTATTTCCATGAGACATGCACGGGGCACATGCAGGGTCACTGACGGGTCTAATTTGTGAGATGATATCATCAATGTTGGTGACTGGATTTTGGCAGTCATCCTTTATTTGGTGTTTGCGGTTAGCATGAACTGTCTTGGCACCTAATTCTTCAGATTCGTCAGGAATGAGTCTTGTGGCTCCATCACTGCTCCCAGAGGACACTGTCAATGTGGAAAGTCCATCTACATTTTAAATCAAAATGAAAGATACTTTAGTTATTGTAAAAAAAAAATATATATGTATATGTATATACACACACACACACACACACATACTGTATATACATATACACACACATATATACATATACCGTATTTTCACGACTATAAGGCGCTATTAAAAGTCTAAAATTTTCTCCAAAATGGACAGTACGCTTTATAATGCGATGCGTCTTTTCTATGAGCCGAGTTCCAAAATCTGGCTGAGACCCAACATGCTGTTTATATAGAGAAAAGGCGGAAGTGAGGTCGGCCAATCAGTGAAGTGCGGGGAATCGGTCGGCCAATCAGTGAAGTGCGTCCGCGCACTTATATTTACATATCTCTCTCTCCATAATTTACATATATGAAGAGAGGTGGACGTGAGGGAGGACAGGCACGCAGGGGGTGGGTCCGGCAATGAGTGAAGGGTGGGCGTGTAAGGCACGCCTCTAGCAGGTACCAGCACATGTATAAAAGGTGAGTGTGTGCATTATTGCAAAACAACTTCGGTTTTGGTT